>NC_079192.1:291585097-291942422 GCF_029499605.1 Hyla sarda | reverse complement strand
ACATGCTGGGCAGTGAGGTTGCCGAGGTGAAGTTCTGTGCACGAGTCCCATTCTCATCAAAAAAGAGCTTGTGCACGGAACTTGTGCTGAGCCTAGTATGGCTGCCTTGGAATCTGTACTACCCAGAGTACCATGTGTCTCCCCGCACTGAAGATGAAGATCACACAGCCCTGTAACTTGGGACATGTGCTTTAAAAAGAGTACCTGTCACCAAATACAACTTTTAATATAGTGTATCTTGTGTTATTAGCAGACACTTTCCCATTCACTTGCTTTTAAAATTATGAACAGAAATAAAAAAAGGGCCACTAGGTGGCGATGTTCTGTTCCCTGCCACAATTGATACAGTGAGTTTGGTATCCTCCCGACCTGGCAAGAGTCCAAACTCGGGAAGTGCTTCTGGCTGCACTGAGCATGACTAACAGCTGCACAGAAAGTGAAAGCTCCACAGATTCTAAAAGAAAGCTGCACAGACTGACAGCTGAAGGAGAACCTTACTGAATACTGCACAGACTGAAACATGCACAGAGCTTGAGGTCTTCTATTCATAAAAGCACTGCAACCATGTGCCCCCCCAGCAGGCTTCAGTGATGTCATGCCTGCTGGGAAACGCCCACTTTCTCCTGCTGGGAAATTGCACTATGTGAGCAAGAATAAAGGTACGATACACAGCTTTTTAAAGCTCTGAAATTTTTTTAAGGGCAGGAGGGGTGTTCGGAGTAGTTAGGGAACATAACCTGAGTTAATTTAGAACAGTTTATTTGGTGACAGGTACTTTTTATGGAGAGACAATGGCCCAAATGTATTAACCTGTTTGCGAGACAAACGTGTCAGATTTTTGTCTTTAACAGATAGCAACGAAACACAAACCATTTTGGGAAAGGAAAGCTGCACTGTGATTGACTGCTCTCTGTGACAAAAATATCAGATTTTTGTCTCAGACATACTGATAAATCTGGACCAATGTGTCTCCAGTCCTTCCTACTCCCCATTTCACAAAGAGATACATTATCGAATTCAGACATCTGACTTTTCTTAATAAAATTGCCATACAAAACCTATTTTTCTCTTTTCTAATCGTGCTAGAGGCACATTGTGGTACTTTAGGGATACAAATTATTTCATTATTACAAGAAAGTAATTTTCCATCATCATAAGCTCAATGTAATTTGCTGGTGACCCCACTAGCTTCTTATACCTTAGGAAAATATTGATCTCCAATCTTAGTTGTGTACTTACAAAATATTGTGTTGCTGTATTTGGAAGAAACTATGATGGTCAGCAGAAACACCAAATCTGGTCCACTAGGTTCAAGGCCAAGCAAAGCAAAATAGCATTAATGGAAACAAGACAATTTAATAAAAATAAACTAAAACAAAAGAGAGAAAAAAAATTGGGGGTGAAAAAAAAAAGAACAATGATGCATTCACAGATTATCAAGCCACTGCAACATCTTCAGGCATCAACTGTTGGTTGTGGGAAATATTCAGACAGTAGTCATTTAGCAGCAATGATTCGGCAATAAATAACGACGCATTGTGTCTCAGTCCTGCACCAGAATTGCAGCTACAGTCACATTGACAGCTGTAACCTACTGGCTCTAACAGCAGAGGAGACCTCAAAACCGACTGTACAAGCTTCGTCACACTGTGACAACAAATATATATATATATTTATATATATATTAAAAAGAGAAGAAAGGAGGGGGGAAAAAAAAAAGAAAAAAACTGTAGGCCCAAAATAAAATGACTCCACCGTCAGTAGGTCAGTGTTGACAAACAGTCCATAGTTCACCAGAAGTAAGAGTTGCCACCAAAGCTTCTGATCTTCATGTGAAACCGATAGGAAAAATCTCTTAAAAGAGCATGCTCTGTCTTCTGTTCTTGCCATGTCCTACAAAAAACACAATAAGTCACATTACAACCAATAGCATGTGGGTATTATGATAACATGAATAGCAGTATCTGGCAAAGTTTCAGTATCATGTGATGGAAGATGTCAGGCTGTGTACAATTTACCAGATATCTGTAAGTGTTCTTTATCGAAAGAGCCCTATAGAAGAGCAAAATTAACATCACTAAGTTTCCCAGGCAACTGGAGCACTCAGAAAGCTGAACTAATTTATGCAGACTAAAGTAATCAATTGCCGAGCTGCCAGGTTTGTTATGAACCAATTTACTGTAAGCTCGTTCAACTCTATCCTTAACTGTCTCCATATACCGTACAAGGCAAGTGTAAAAATAATACAAAGTAGGCATCTCACAAACAAACAGGCAAAAAGAGAAAAGATGTAGTCCGGCACGGCTAGACTAAGGCATATGGCAACTGATGTGGTGTGGATGGCTCTGAAATTCCTGATGTATAACGTTGGGTGTGGTGGTGCAAGATCCAACAGCATGTATAGGCAATGACAATAAGAAAGACACGGAACGCACTCACCATCCAACGGTCTTTATTCCATGTGTTCAGGCATGACAGACTGGTGTGAGGGTGGAGGCGGGGGACGGGACCGGGACCAGTCCCCCTCCCCGCCTCCACCCTCACACCAGTCTGTCATGCCTGAACACATGGAATAAAGACAGTTGGATGGTGAGTGCGATCCGCGTCTTTCTTCTTGTCATTGATCTCACAAACAAAAACTGGCACAATGATTGATGCACAGTCAAATACCTGCTTCTGGATATGAGGAATTCCGAAAACCAGGATCCTTCTGCAGCTGGATATCTTTAAGACTGAATATTGATATATCTGAAAAGTGAAAATAGATCAATTGCTCAAAAAACATGCCACAAAACAATTATACAAAGTTGTAACCTGCAGCTTAATGCATCACAATCCTTTAAGTGCAGATCTGTGTAAAAGCTTCACAATTGTGTTACATTTTAAAGACCCATCACGTTTTACATGTTTGTACCTTGACTTTAAACATTTGTTTCATGAAGTTGTCAATGTTGTATGTACAATGCTCAGGCACTACTATTTGGACACTGAATATGATTGGAAACAGTTCACAGAATCTTATGTTGTTGGTACAGGCTTGTAGTGCTGGTGACAAGGATTATAAGGATACTTCCCTATCCCCGATACATAGCCCCATTTGCCTGTGCACCAAGCCTGCCTCCCGAAAGGAGCCACAGAGCAGGGATAGGCAAGTATCATTATAATTAGTGTCACCAGCACTACAAGCCTGTACCGATAGGTTAGTATGGGTGGCAATGATAACAGATTCTCTTACAGGTAGGGTGTAATTGCTATCCTGAGGAAGAATAGCATTTACTATCCGAAATACATAGGAGTGTTTTAGACTAATTTACCTCCTGTAGTGATACCACTTGCAGTAGAGTAGAGTAGCTTCCTGGTTAGTAAACTGGTGTGTGTAGCTGGAGTGCTCCCACAGCTTTTACCTAAAACTACCGCAATGGTCTACTGGATATACAGTATATGTATAGCTTTTTAATGCATACAGCTCACCATCCTAGATCCTACATCTCTGGAACATATGAGGATCCAGCAAGGAAGGAGTAAGACCAGACACATTACGGAGAAGGGGAACTTGTTGTGTCCCGAGACTAAGAAGGCAGTTACTATTTACTGCCTGGGTGCGGGTCTTCAGCTGTATACATAAGTGTACAGTGTGTGTAGAACGGGCAATGTGCATATATACAGTGTAGACTATGTTGTGGATATATTCTCTTCTGGCTGACAGAGTTTGCTTTGGTTGATGGTTATACAGTGGTCCCTCAACATACGATGGTAATCCGTTCCAAATGGACCATCGTTTGTTGAAACCATCGTATGTTGAGGGATCCGTGCAATGTAAAGTATAGGACAGTGGTCTACAACGTGCGGACCTCCAGATGTTGCAAAACTACAACACCCAGCATGCCCGGACAGCCAACGGCTGTCCAGGCATGCTGGGAGTTGTAGTTTTGCAACATCTGGAGGTCCGCAGGTTGAAGACCACTGGTATTGGAGGTTATACACATGTGTCCCCGCCGCTCCGGACCGTCACCGCTCGTCACTGCTGCCCCCGCGTCCCCGACGCGGCCTCTGCTTCCCCGGCATCCCTGCTCTCCGTCGCCATGCACGCCGCTCCTATTGGATGACGGGACGGCGTGCGCAGCGACGTGATGACGACGATGGAGAGCAGACGATGCAGGGGATCCCGAAGAGGACGCGCCGGAGCCCCAAGGACAGGTAAGTGATCGTCAGCAGACCACACGGGGCACCGTAAACGTCAATTCGGTGGCAGCTGAAGCAGTCAGCGCTGCCGGATAGCCGTTTATGTGATGGCCCCGACATACAAAAGCATCGTATATTGATGCTGCCTTCAACATGCGATGGACTCTGAGAGGCCATTGTATGTTGAAATGATCGTATCTCGGGGCCATCGCAGGTCGGGGGGGGGGGGGGGGGGGGGTCACTGTATATATTTCTCTACACATAGTTACATCACATCTACGGTATTACATATGGTATCACAGTGAAGCCCTTTTTTGCACAGTTGTATTGGTTTTACTTACTGAACCAAGGGTACAATATAAATTAATAAGAGTTATCGTACATAATACAAAACACAGATATAATATCCATGAACATAGTAAATGAGTGATATAGAGGGTCCAGCCTGTGAGGGCTTGGTTTTACTAGTGTATGCCATTTTAAATAGTTGGCAGGATTGCTGTTTCTTACAACTTGATGCAGCTTAGGCATTTTGCACAATAGCACCAGCACCAGTACCAGTACCAGTATACACCTTTTTTAGATTGTCTAAGTAAAACATGTTTTAGGATAATTACTTTCTTGTAAGCCAAATATTTTAGTTCCCAAACTTCTGAAGTAAGCATGTTTCATAGCGTCTTCTGCTGAAATCCTCTTCTTAGACTCGTACTGCAAGATAAAGAATAATGTTATCTAACAACCCCGCACTGCACACTGTTTATATACAGGAGTATGCAGCAGAACAATATACCTCTGATTCTTAGCATTTTGTTAACCCCAATTATCTACTTACTTACCAAGAGATACTGTGGTCTAACACATATGTGCATCCACAAATCAAGATGGCAATGTCCATACTAACAGAAAACTACTTCCTTCTTCACACACAGCCTCTTTTACTTAAACCATGTTCCGGTGTTTAACCCCTTAAGGACTAAGCCCATTTTAACCTTAAGGACCAGGCCAATTTTATTTTTGCGTTTTAGTTTTTTCCTCCTCACCTTCTAAAATCCATAATTCTTTTATATTTACATTTACAGACCCATATAAGGGCTTGTTTTTTGCGTGACCATTTCTACATTGTAATGAGACCTCTCATTTTACCATAAAATGTACAGCGAACCCCCACAAAAAAAATTTTAGGGAGGAAATTTGAATGAAAACCATAATTTTGCACATTTTGCAGGATTTGTTTTCACACTGTACAATTTACGGTAAAAATGATATGTGTTCTTTATTCTGTGGGTCAATACGAATAAAATGATACCCATGGCTAGAAACTTTTATATTTTTTTGCACCGCTTAAAAAAAAATCTAAAACTTTTTGTACAAAATCAGTAATTTAAAATCGCCCTATTTTGACCACCTATAACTTTTTCATTTTTCCGTATATAGGGCGGTATGAGGGCTCATTTTTTGCGCAGTCATCTGTACATTTTATCAATACTACATTTGAATATATAAAACTTTTAGATAATTTTTAAATTAATTTTTTTGGGAATAAAATGTGACTAAAGCAGCATTTTTCAACTTATTTTTTATTTTTTTACGTTTACGCCGTTCACCATACGGGATCATTAACATTATATTTTAAAAGATCGGACATTTACGCACGCGGCGCTGCCAAATGTGTTTATAAAAAAAATAATAATTACGCTTTTTGGGGGTAAAATGGGAAAAACTGACAATTTACATTTTTATTGGGGGAGGGGATTTTTCAAATTTTTTATTTTATTTATTTTTGCACTTTTTATGTCCCCATAGGGGACTATTTATAGCAATCATTTGATTGCTAATACTGTTCAGTGCTATGCATAGGGCATAGCACTGATCAGTGTTATCGGCTATCTCAGACCAGAGCAGGAGATGCCAGGAGACGGACGGAGGCATTACAGATGATCGGATCTCTGAGGCAGCGCTGCGGGTGATCCGAACATCTATTTTAACATAAGCACGGCCGCAGATGCCGTGATCTGCACTGATCACAGCATCGGAGGTGTTAATGGTGGACATCAGCACGATCGCGGATGTCGACCATTACGTCCTGGTGCGCTAAGTACCGCCGCACCAGGACGTACTTTTAAGTCAGTGGTCGTTAAGGGGTTAATAACTATCACATATAAAGTGAGCACTATTACTGTAGTCAGCATTACACTGTGTATACAAATAGCCCAGATTTAGCAATCTGTCTAAAACCAAAAACGATCTGGTTTGCCCACAGCAACTGTGATTGGTTGTTATGGTCAAATTCAGCCCGGTCCTCAGGCAGATTGATATACCTGAGCCATTGTCTGTATATGGTTGTTGCCTTCACATTTCCAGGAAACTAAAGCAGCCCTGTGTGTAAGGAACCAGATATCTCCCCTACTAAGATTACACCATATATCAGTGGTCTTCAACCTGCGGACCTCCAGATGTTGCAAAACTACAACTCCCAGCATGCCCGGACAGCCGTTGGCTGTCCGGGCATGCTGGGAATTGTAGTTTTGCAACATCTGGAGGTCTGCAGGTTGAAGACCACTGCCATATATGAAGTGGTATCTGAAAAGAAAGAAAAAAAGAGGGACCGCACCTCGTGTATTATCCAAGACACCAGGTGAACTCAGGGATGGGGGAGGGGCAACAGCCTTCCGGTTGGCCGCTCACCTTATAGCAAATAATCAGCGCTTATTATCCCTTAAGGGGTATAGCGGAAGCCTTAGAGGGAACGAAACTGCAAAGCCCAGTGGGTCACAGGGGTGGAAGATCCAATCCTGTTTCGAATAATGAGATAGGTGCAAAATGACCCAAAGATCAGGTGCTGTTCCAGGTTCCAAAATTAAGAAGCCAATGCAGATGTAACGATTAAAGTACCAGCAGGTACTGTATTTATTAATTCAAAGACCAATGACGCATTTCGGTGGTGAAACCCTCCTTCCTCAGATTGCCAATCTGAGGAAGGAGGGTTTCACCTCCGAAACGAGTCATTGGTCTTTGAATTAATAAATACAGTACCTGCTGGTACTTTAATCGTTACATCTGCATTAGCTTCTTAATTTTGGAACCTGGAACAGCACCTGATCTTTGGGTCATTTTGCATATATGAAGTGGGACTGTGTTGCCTTCAACAAAAATAATTAACAGAGGACCTGTCATCTGTGCACTATTTGAAGTGATCAACAACAACCCTTATTTAAATGTATGAATAGAATGCTTGATTTAAAAGGTTTGGCTGTTTCCTCACAAATGCAAGTAACGTAACTTAACTTGGGTGACTGACTTCTAGCTAAGTTTGTCCTGCTGTGCTGTTGCCCTCCCCTTGCTGCCCTGTCCTTTACTGCAGTTTGGATGGTGATCTCATAATATATGGATAGACATGTGACTATCACTACAGCACTTCTGGGAGTGCAACGGACAGTTAATCACACAGACATTGGCTAGTTTTGCTTCCTTTTTTTGTATGGAGACCTTTAGTCTGTTAAGTCTGAACATTAGCACATTTAGCTAGAACGGCTCATTAAAGTATACAGGTCATACAAACATACACATAAGAACATCCTACCTGAAGAAACCTGGTTAACAGCTCAATTCCTTCTGAGTCTAACCTATAAGAAAAACACGTAGACTGTTAGACTACAGAACATTTAGAAATATTATATCAGAAATAAATAAATACTCGAAAACAAACAAACACTGTTCCCTGTCACCTCACAGTTTGTTGAGTGTTGCTACATGCTATATATATATATATATATATATATATATATATATATATATATATATATATATATATACAGCATGTAGCAACACTCAACAAACTATATATATATATATATATATATATATATATATATATATAATACACACTAATAAGAGGGCAAAGGATCCAGATTACCAGTCCCTGCCCGCTCCTATATGTAGGAAACACAGACTACTCAGGAGAAAAACTGACAACATAAGTATCAGTCTGTCCTCAAAGGTTATATATATATATATATATATGTGTGTGTGTGTGTGTTTAATAAATGTTCATTAAAGTGGGATGTGAAAAGTAAATTTGATATTTTACACCAAAATGCTAGGGTTACCCAAAAATTTTTCATTTTCACAAGTAGTAATAGGTAAACAAATGTCACTGTAAATTTGTAAATACATAGTACATCGCCAATCACTAGAGATGAGAGAACTTACAGTAAATTCAATTCGTCACAAACTTCTCGGCTCGGCAGTTGATGACTTATCCTGCGTAAATTAGTTCAGCCTTCAGGTGCTCCGGTGGGCTGGAAAAGGTGGATACAGTCCTAGGAAAGAGTCTCCAGCCACCGGAGCACCTGAAAGCTGAACTAATTTATGCAGGAAAAGTCATCAACTGCCGAGCCGAGAAGTTCGTGACGAAATGAATTTACTGTAAGTTCGCTCATCTCTACCGATCACCTTCTAATTTTGGGTCATCGGTCACATGTCACCCATATGACAGGAATTGCCGGTCTCAGGACCCCCCCCCCCCCCTCCCCCCAGGCGTTGTCACAGGATGCCTGCTGAATTATTTCAGCAGGCATCCCGGTCCGGTCCCCGCCGAGTGTAAAGGTACGCCCTGTGTACTTAACTACCATGGCGTCAGGGCATACCTGTGTCCTGAATGGATTAAATTACCCTATGTGCCACCATTGCAGATATATCATTAAAAATCCCAATATGTCAGTCTGGGCAGCCCTGCCATTGGCTGCAGTAAATTAAGATGATCATCCCCCCCCCCCCCCCCCCCAAGTATCTATCTGTTCGAGCATGCCTCTGTGCCAGTACTTTCCAGTACTTTTTTTTTTTAAACACAACTCAACATTATTGCCTAGCTTTATTTGGGGAGAAAACAAAACAAAGCTCTGATTATTTATACTACAGTGTACTAAATTACATGGGGGTAAGTCTTTGCTGGATTTCCAGACCTACTTCCTGGTAGGTTAGCTCCGCTCCCTAGCTTTTTGGGTTGAGGCAGGGGTATTGAACAATAGAGACCACCACTGAGCTCATTTTCTTATTCTTACTTGGCTGTGGCCAGTGTTAAAGATCAGAGGGGGTTCGGTGCCCTCCTGGCTGCCTCTCTAAAGATTAACATTTATGCCTCCTACTGCACAACCACACTCTCCCTCTTCGGCACTTAGCTGGTATGTGCACAGATCCCGCGTGTGCGCCCACAGATCTCCAGCATGGCTGGGCTTAACTAGCACCGGTTACAAGTGGAGTCTCAACACAAGAAGCACTGTGCATGCTACCTGTTCCCTGCTGTATATTTCTATGCATCATGAGCCAGAGGTCTTCACTCTGTCTCCAGAGCACCAGTCTCCAGTGCATGACCCAGGAAAATGTAAATCTATGGTACTGGGTCTCGCACTGGAGTCAGGCGCTGTGGAGAGGGTGGGAAGCTCTGTCTCATAATGCACAGAAATATACAGTGAAGAGCAGCCGGGAGAATGGCACCCACTCTGGGGTTTAGTCACTAAATATGAAATTATTGCACAATAGTTATTTGTCCATAAAGCATTAGCAGCATCCTTTGAGCATTGTATAAGGATTGATTTATAATTTTGTGGTTTGAAGGGAAAAAAAAGCTAAAAAAAACATTATTTGTAGAGATGAGCGAACTTACAGTAAATTCGATTCGTCACGAACTTCTCGGCTCGGCAGTTGATGACTTATCCTGCATAAATGAGTTCAGCTTTCAGGTGCTCCGGTGGCTGGAGACTCTTTCCTAGGACTGTACCCACCTTTTCCAGCTCACCGGAGCACCTGAAGGCTGAACTAATTTATGCAGGAAAAGTCATCAACTGCCGAGCCGAGAAGTTTGTGACGAATCAAATTTACTTTAAGTTTACTCATCTCTAATTATTTGGTTTGAAAAATGGGACATCAATTTTTCAAACAGAACCAGTTCTCTGAAAAACTATATACTGAACAATCAAAACTATTCCCAACATGCAAAGTTTTAAGTGTGCCCTAAAAACACTCTTGTATGCAGGCCTATAACATTCCCTAATCTGACTCTTTTTCTGTTTATTACCTATCACGCTTTTACTCTATTTCTCAGAAAATGGTCCCTTCTTTCAGCACTATCCCGGACACTACCTATTGTAGTTAATATCTGGCAATACACAGATACTGGCTTAGGAATGGCTCATACAGCTTTATGTGCCCTTCAAAATGTAAAAAAAAAAAAAAAGGATCATTGTACAAAACAAGCAGTTTTTAGCTTTTGTTTAAAGAGTACCTGTTACCAAACTAAACTTAATATATTGTTACTTGTGTAATTATAAGACAATTCTCAACCTTGATATGTTTTTAATTTGATTGAAAAAATGGCCACTAGGATCTGTTCTGTTCCATGCGCAAGTCAAACCGTTACCGTGTTTATCGGCGTATAACACACACCCTCATTTTAGCAGGGAAATCTGAGTAAAAAAAAATAAATTTAAAATAATTGACTTGGAAGCTCTGAACTAAATGCCCCATCACCCCCCCCCCCCCCCCCATTTTGATTCCCCTAGCTCCTCAGTTTGCCACCGCCCCCCGTGCCATGTCATTCATCCCCATTTATCAGCCCCTGTTCCCTATGTACCCCCTCCTCCTCTCCTCTGATCTTGTGTGCCGCCTTTTCCCTTTGTGCCTCCTTTCCCCTGTGATTCCCTCTGCCTCATCATTCCCCCCCCCCCCCATTTTATTTTTTTTCTTACCTGGCTGTGCTCCGGCAGGCTCAGGTCAGGTGGCAAGTTTTACAGGCTGCGCGGTTAGTAAAGAATGAAGAGTGACGTCACCTGCCGGCTCTAACGCGCAGCATCAGGGACGTCACTCATTATTCCCTGCAGCTGGTCAGCGTGGCCGCAGCTTGTTAAAGTTCAGCCTTTCCGCGGCCACTTTAGAACAGTCACCAGCAGCGGCTGCAGGGAATGACGAGTGACGTCCCTGACACCGCACAGAGGAGCTGGCAGGTGACGTCACCTTTCATTCTTTACTGGCTGCACAGCCCGCAAGACCCACCGCCTGACTTGTGCCTGCTGGAGCGCGGCCAGGTAAGGAAAAATATAAAAAGCAGAGGAGAAGTGTCGGGCCGAAGCTGGTCACTGTTTTAAAGTGGCTGCGGCCAGATTGCTGATCTTTAACAAGCAGACGGCGCTGCGACCAGCACATTTATCGGTGTATAACATGTAGGTAGGGTTTTTACCTTAAAATTTGAGTTTTAAAAGTGCGTATTATAAGCTGATAAATATGGTAGTTTAGTCTCCTCCCTGCTTGGCAGGAGACCAAACTCAGGAAGTGCGTGCGGGGCATGGTGAGGCACAGCTCTTGCAGGCTTCAGCGACGTCGCGCCTGCTGGGGAACGCCCACTTCCTCCTGCCGGGAGCTCACACAATGTGAACAAGGGGAAAGATATGATACAAAGCTTCCTAAAGCTCGAAAAAACATTTTTTAAGAGAAGGAGGGGTGTAAGGAGTAGTTAGGGACTATGAGTCAGTTTAAGGAATATGATTTGATGACAGGTACTCTTTAAAGCAGTACGCCACTGGAAAACTTTTAAATCAACTGATGCCAGATCGTTAAACAGAATTGTAAATTACTTCTATTTAAAAAAATATCAATCCTTCCAGTACTTATCAGCTGCTGTATGCTCAACAGGAAGTTGTATAGTTCTTTCCAGTCTGACCAGAGTGCTCTCTGCTGACACCTCTGTCCACATCAGGAACTGTCCAGAGTAGGAGCATATTCACATAGAAAACCTATCCTAGTCTGGACAGTTCCTGACATGGACAGAGGTGTCAGCAGAGAGCACAGTGATCAGACAGAAAGGAAATAAAAAAAACTTCCTGTGGAGTATACAGCAGCTGATAAGTACTGGAAAGATTAAGATTTTCAAATAGAAGTAATTTACAAATCTGTTTAACTTTCTAGGACCAGTTGATTTAAAAAAAAAAAAAGAATTTCCATCGGAGTACCCCTTTAAGCTCTATTTCCTTATTCATTGTAAACTCTTGCAAGCCACTATTGCCCACATTCCTATTGTCTGAATTAACTATTAGTTTGTTACTGTGTAATGTCTGATTTTGTCTGTACATGTACTATCTTTATTGTAAATTGCTGCAGAATATGGTGGTGCTATATAAATAAATTATTATTATTCCATTCTACTGCTACACAAAATGACTACATACCTTGGAGCATGATTGATTAGAGGTTGAGGCTTGTATTTGGGAAAGTTGTAGTTCCGAAACTCATCATTAGATGAAACTCCCGACCATGTTTCTTCAGTTGGAGTGCCTAAAAGACAAAAGAGAAAGCATGGGGTTAACCATATTTCTTAAATTATTAAAGTGATGTCACAACAGATTTTCATCATGAATACCGTGCATGGAGAAGATCAGGTCCATCCTGTGTTCTAGGTGACTAACCCACCTCACTAATTACAACACCACAATCCTAAGGCCATGTTCACAAGTCCCTTATTTGTTACAGAGTTTTGGTGCATATAAAACTTACTGAAAATCTTTTTGTGGGCAAAATTTATTTCTGACCTATACTCAGAACAAGTTATCGGTACCATATATACTAGGTGATACACAGTGAAGCGGACAGCTCACTTTGGTGGTAATTCTGGGTTACTGCTGATCAGCCCTCATTCTATTTTGCTTCTGATTTTTCCCCAAACTAACCTAAGATTGCATCCTGTTGTATTTGGGTTTAGTTTCTTGTGCGTCAGAATTTAATCAAAACTCTACTAATTCTCCAATTTACTTAGAAACCCTGAAAAGAGTTATGCTCCCACAAAAAATACTGGAAAAGTGCAATATAGGAAAAATGTGTAAATACCAAGGAAAAATACCTGTCGGGGGGAAAAAAACCCTACAAAGAAAACTACACTCCACTATTAGTAAATGAAAGGCAATAACTTCAGAATGCATGTGAATGGAAGTAAAAAATTCTACTTAAGGGTACGTTCACAAACACAGGATCCTGTACAGATGTGAGGTGCAGGATTTGTAACTGCAGATTAGAAGCTGTGATCAATCATTTAGTTTACATTGAAATCTGCAGCAGAAAATCCTGCGCATCAAATCTGCGTATCTGTGAACATGCCCTAAAGGAGTATTCAGGCCCTAAGACATCTTATCCCCCATCTTGGGGCTTGCATTGAGGGGGCGGGGCATAACGTCACAAGGGGCGGAGTCGTGACCTCACGATACTCTGACCCTGTGGTCGTCAGGCTTCATACATGGAGCGATCATCACTTCGTGCAGCTGAGACAGGTGGGTGCTGCCTGAGAGATTGCAGGGGTCCCCCAGCAGCAGGATCAGACATTTGGATAGGGGATAAGAGGTCTTAGGGCCGGAGCACCCCTTTAAAGGCAGTGCAAACTGCTGCTGATTTGAGAGCCCTAAGGATTTAAAAATCCCCAGCATACAATCCAATACATACAGATTTAACACAGATCTTAGGTCTACTACAAGGTCTGCATACTAAATAATCATCATGATGCACTCTTAATAGTACAAAAGATCTCCAGAATGTTATTTTTCTAGTTGTATGTATAGCAAATATCTGACAATGCTCTATTTTGGTTTTTGAATTTGCAATTCTTGCCCTAAGGGAAATCCACTCCTCTTACACTAACGTCTCAGAGTGATAGTGGTAGGTTAGGGTGCACAGACAACAGGCAGAACTGCATGGTCAAGTATGGGGATAGAAGAAATGATCAGGCTAGCCTCATGACATGGGAGGTGGATGTCATCACACTACCGACTAGATTTACTGCCATAACTGTGCCAAGGTAACACAGAGGAAAATAAGTGTATTAGGAACCAATTATATGCACAGTAGTTGTAAGCTGAATTTTACACCCAAAAGAACATGGATTTGATTATTGTAAAAGTTCCACTAATCCACATGGGACATATGTATTCTAGCTCTGCAGCTGAAAACAGACAGTGTCTATTTTGGTTGTAAGTGCATATGGCCTTTCTCCATCTTTCAGCAACTACTGAAAATATCTTCCCAGATAAAATGTCCTTTTCAGCGATGATTGATCCTTGAAAGCCTACTGTGAGATGAAGATCATTACTAATCTTGCCCGGGAACAAACAGAGTGACACCGTTTAATGAAGAATATAGAAAAATACTTTACCTAGAAGTCTGAAAATTAGGTGAAGCTCATCTTCTACTGTGGAACCTGGAAAAAGCGGTCTTCCTGAAGCCATTTCAAAAAATATACAGCCGACACCCCTAAGAAAGAAGCCATAAGCCACAAAATAAAAATATTTCCACAGAATTCCAAAATATACACCTAGAAAAACTTAATAAACTTCCAGCAACCATACGGCTTAGTCGATTCATTTAGAGCCTATGGTATGAATCGGACATTGCTGTGGCTGCCCTGCACACTGCACATTGATATCTACACAAGTTCCAAGCTGGTGTAGATTTCAGGTACAATACTGTATATGCTAGCTGGCTGATGTATATTGTGATTAATAAGGTGTGAGGTTAGGCCCCACCCCCTTCACAACAAGCCTTGCCCTCTTTTGAAAAAGCATTTGCTTTATTCCCCTTGTGCCAAAACATCCACCCCTTACCCACTGTGCCACATCATTTAACCATGATCCCCCCGTGCCTTTTCAAATCCCCCTTTATTATCCTCTGTGCATATTCATCACCCCCTCTTTACCACCCCCTGTGCCATTTCATTCCCCCCTCCCCTTATTCCCCGTGCCATTTCATCACCCCCCCCAGTGCCCTGAGCCAAATCATCCCCTTGCCCACCTTTTCTTCTTCCTTCTTCCCCTGTTTTTCTTCTTACCTGGTCGGGCTCAGATGCAGGGAATCTCAGCAGGTTTAACATTCTCCTGACGCCCTCTGCGCTGCACTCACTAAAAAGCTGTGAGCAGCAGTGACGCCCCTGACATCAATTTTCCGTGCCAGCGGCTGCCGCCGCTGCTCTCATTAAGTGCAGCGCAGAAGACATCAGGAGAACGTCAAACCTGCTGAGATTCCATGCATCTGAGCCCGACCAGGTAAAAACTACAACAGGGGTGGGAGGGAAGGGGAAAAGTGATGTGGCACAAGAGGTAAGGGGAGATGATTTGGCACAGGGGGAATAAAGTGGCACAGGGGGTTAAGAGAAAATGAAATGGCAAAGGGAGGGGGGTGGCACAGGTGGGATAAAGGGGGGGAAATAAATGGCACAGGGGGGGTGAACAAGGGGTTTTAAAGAGGGAATGATGAATTTGCATAGAGGAAGAGAGAATGAAATGGCACAGGTGGGGATCAAGGGGAACGATGTGGCACAGGGGGTAATAAGGTGAGGGGGGGGGTTGGGTGATTTGGAACAGGAGGAATAAAGTGGCCTGTTAGGAGGGGGGGGGCGCAAATGATGTGGCTTGCGGACGCATAGAAACAGGAGGCCAGTGTTTAAACAGTGGTCTTCTGCTTCTGTGCTGGGGCTGCTGCAGGGGGCTGTAGGAGGCTGCAGTGGGGGCTGGGCCCCCTAAGAGCCTGGGCTTCTTACTGGGATATTGACTGTATCCCCCTAATGACGGCCCTGTGTACAAGGTAGGGCCGGCACATAACCCTGGTTGTCCCCTACTGGGAGTGTTTTGTCCCCGAATGGGTGTGTTTTGTCCCCGATTGGGAATTTTTTTGTCTCCTACTGGGAGTGTCCCCTATTTGGAGGGTGCAAATACATTCTTATGGGACTTGTCTGGGAATTAAAAAAAGCTGTCCGCTATTGGGAGGTGTCCACTAAGGGAGATTTTACTATACTTGCTATGGGTTGCACAGATGCCCTAGCAACTGTACTAGTCAGCGAGTAGTTGTTTCTTTCCATGCCTCATGTCAGAGTGGGCAGGGGAACATTTTTTTTTGTTAAAGGGGTATTCCGGGCTTGCTGCTGAGACCCACCACGATCTCCCAGGCGAACCCGCATTCACCCTGCAGTGGGTGCAGGGAGATCGCAGGGGGGGGGGGGGGGGCGCTGGGGGTGGTCCCAGCAGCGGGCCCCCTGTGATCAGACATCTTATCCCCTAGCCTTTGGATAGGGGATAAAATGTTTTTGCCCGGAATACCCCTTTAATTTAAAGGCTATGTCCACCTTCATGACAACTGTTTTTATGCCACTGATGCATTCAAAATAAAAGAAAGAACATTTCTATAACGTTGTGTTCATAGCTCCTATGTAGATCATGAGAACAGAAAGCAAAAGTAAGGGACAGGTGGAAAGAATATGACTATTGTTGATTTTTAGGCTGTTACTACAGAGGTCTGCATAGTAACAAATTAACTGGAAATTTTTACTTAAATTTTACTTAATTTTAGTTTACCCTTTTTGCAAAGTTGGACATAGCCTTTAACCCTTTTTTGGAGTGCATGTTTAATAGCATCTGAATCAAGGTGATAAACATACATGCATTAACATACTAACCACATGTCAATTTGTGTTGAGTATTCAGAAGACCCAAGGAGGACATCAGGAGGCCTGTACCATAACGTAACCACCTCATTTGAATACGTTTTTGTTGGAACTGACTTTGCTCTTGCCAAACCTTTTTTAAAAGGTAAAACAGAGTTAATAGCAAAATATTTCATTTCCACCTATTGTTTAATGCAGATTTTTATATTAAACATATTTTAAAAGAATGTTGGTAATATTTTTTAATTATTTTACTACCTATATTATAATAAAAAAAAAATAAAAAAAATCAGGACATCTTCCAGAGTTCATTTTGATTACTAAGCCTATAACTAAAGGCCAATGCTTGCTTGTTCGCGGATTTTACTTTCTAACTTAAAGGTTGCACTAACAATCCAGAGATCATTTGTGTGGCCCTCCCCACTCGAGACTCGTAACAGGCTTGCTAAAAAAAAAAAAAAAAAAATACCATCGGGCTGTGTAGTAGGGCCCTAAATTGACACTGCCTGTTCTGTACAGATAACTTTCCATAAGTTTCCTTATCCTCTCTAATATTATCTATAATCAGTCTATAGATAAGACAAGACTTTCACAATAGCTGAAGCTTAGAGCTCTGCCTACCCCTTCATGTAGAATGACCTCTGCATAGGTCACAGAGCATACCTAGAAAACGCTCCTATTCAAGTGAATGAGCTTGGTTTTGTTCTATTATGTCTATGCCCGTGGGGCTATAAACCATCTCTCTAAATGCTGTTAAAAACGGCTCAGTTAAAATGGCTGTCTTTAAAATGATGTACTAAAATTAAATTAGAAAATAAACAGGTTACAGTATCTGGTTTACAGTATCTAAACAGTTAAAAATATCTAGGTGATCCACTCAAATCAAGAGAACCAGAGGAGGATAGTGTAAGCAAGACCTTAACTTGCAATGTGGGAAAAAGGGAAATGGACATATAACAGCACTAAGCTTCACACAGCCCCCATCCATTTTTATTGGAGTGAGAAAACACATGCGGTACCATTATAGGCTGATGTGACCTATTTTGGTCAAGGTATTCCCACTGCTTTGTTAGCTTCTACATCTCTCTTTTTGTTTGGTTTTAGAAACACAGATATTCCATGTTAAGCAGTCCGTATCCCTCAAGTTTGCAACAAAAAAGGTTGAGGGTATGTTTCCATGAAATGGAAATGCTGTGGTTTTTCACAACATTGCCATAGGCAAATCTGCACTAAATGATGCCAACTTTGGTGTGGACTGTCTGCTATGAATTAAACGTGAAATATAAAAAAAAAAAGAGCCTCAATACATTTAAAATCCACATACCGTATATACTCGAGTATAAGCTGACTTTTTCAGCACGATTTTTCATGCTGAAAACGCCCCCCTCGGCTTATACTCGAGTGAACTCTCCACCTGTCAATCCCTTCTTCAGTGGTCTTCAACCTGCGGACCTCCAGATGTTGCAAAACTACAACTGACAGCATGCCCGGACAGCCATCGGCAGTCCGGGCATGCTGGGAGTTGTAGTTTTGAAACATGTGGAGGTCCGCAGGTTGAAGACCACTGGGGCCTTCGTCATCATCCAGACCCTCCTTTAGTTTTCTACTCCCCTCCCCTCGGTGGGAAGGAAGGGTGAGCTGGTCCGGGTCATCTGTGCTGCAGGGACCGTCCGGTGGGGAGGGTTAGTTGTTCCGGGCTGTCCATTTTCACCGTGAGGCCAGCTTCTCCGCTACGGCCGGCCCCGGCATAGTGACGTTGCCTTGACGACGACGCACAGGGATGTCCATGCGCAGCAGATGTACCTACGCATGAACGTCCCTGTGTGTCGTCGTCAAGGCAACGTCACCAGTCTGGGGCCGGCCCGGATCGGAGAAGAGGGCCTCCTGGTGAAAATGGACAGCCTGGAACAACTAACCCTCCCTACTGGACGGTCCCTGCAGCATAGATGGCCCGGACCAGCTCACCCTTCCTTCCCACCGAGGGGAGGCGAATAGAAAACTAAAGGGGGGGGGTCTGGATGATGACGAAGGCCGCAGTGGTCTTCAACCTGCAGACCTCCAGATGTTTCAAAACTACAACTAACAGCATGCTCGGACAGCCGATGGTTGTCCGGGCATGCTGGGAGTTGTAGTTTTGCAACATCTGGAGGTCCGCAGGTTGAAGACCACTGATGAAGGGATTGACAGGCGGGGATGATGAAGGGGGGGGGGGGGGGGGAATGATGACAGGGGTCTGGATGACAGGCGGTGATGATGACGGGGTGAAAATGACAGGGTGATGACGGGGGTCTGGATGATGACGGGGGGGGGTGGGGGGGGGAAGAGATGATATATTTCCCACCCTAGGCTTGTAGTAGAGTCAATAACTTTTCCTGGGTTTTTGGGGTGAAATTAGGGGCCTTGGCTATATTCGGGTTGGCTTATACTCGAGTATATATGGTATGCAGAAATCCACAACACTGGATTTTGACTTCATTGAGATTTCTAGGGAAAACTCCCATGATGTGTATTTAAAATCCCCACAGCAAGTCAGTTTCTGTGCAGATTTTTGTGCAGTGTGTGGATGAGATTTATTCATATTTATTTACTTTGCTGCTACTCAAATTTGCTGTATGCACTCCAAGTTAACATTTCCTAATAAGTATTTGTCCAGCCTTCTGCAGTGCTTTTTATTTTTAATTCTTACAAGTATCTACCACATGTGTTCTAGGTCATTTGCCTTCGGGCATGTTCACTCTGCTGTTTTGCCCTGGTAAATCCATATCCTTTTTTTTTTTCTTTCCTGGATAGGATCCGTCAGTACCCAGTGGTGTCAGTTGCTCCAACCTGTTTTGAGTCCATAAAGTGCAAAAAATAAATAAATAAATTTAAAAAAAATAAAGTGGAATGGACCCAGAACAGGATGGAGCACAATGGCAGTGTGAACTTAGTATTAGTAATAAGGTAAAATTTAATTTACATGTGAAGGAGTTTATAAACAAAAATAAAAAAAATACTAAATTAATAATATTTCATTTTAAATACTACACAAAAAACTTTTAAGACAGCACAGTTATTTTATAAATAAAAAAAGTGGAATACCCCTTTAAATGTCATATTTCTAATGCCAACAGATGGCCTGTATCTGATTACATACATCAATTTATATTAACTGCCCTTTTCTAATGTCATTCACTTGTCTTGGAGCAAAAGGACAGCGTAGGACACACATGCTTTATTCCAGCAAATCATTTTCAACAACTGTCATTAGTGTTATGTAACCAAAGCTTTTTGTCCACAATATCAAATTATCCATGTTAGAGTCAATGAACTGCAATAATATGGTGTTATCACAGTCCATTTCATACTCATTGTTTAGACAGTAACCATCCCCCCCAGTATTGGTGTATGCTAAAATGAAGCTTACTGAATTGTACGCGAGATCAAAGAATACATTAAAATGAGCATCTTAAGCATCTTCTGTTCACAGATGTTCAGATAATGACTGGACTTACAGCAAAAGAAAGGCACAAAGAAAAACAAATCTCCAAATTGAATCCAGAGGCTAGTAAAGGCTGGGCAATGCTATCTACTCACTAAAGAGGAAGGAAAAATCTTAAAAAGGTACTCCGGCCCTAATACATCTTATACCATATCCAAAGGATAGGGGATAAGATGTCTGATTGCGGAGTTCCGTGCCACTGGGGACCCCCACAATCTGTCATTCAGCACCCACGTTTGCGAGCGCTCCGCAGCGCTGGAGGCTCAGAGTGTGCAGCGCGACCACCATGGGGCCGGAGTATTGTGACGTCACAACTCAGCCCCCATGTGCCGGCACGCCCCACCCCCAGTGTATGGGAGGGGGCGTGCACATTGGCCTGAAGAAGCATCCGAAGGTGACGTGAAACTAATTGCCTCTCATTGGTGTGCCCCGCGTCAGAGCGCTTGCCGGCTCTCACTCCCCGCTATGGAACTTTTTTCATCTGTCTCACTGCTATGTTTAAGGAATTAAAGTCTCTGAGATGCTGAAGAAATATTCGGGTGAGTGCAACGTCATTCATTTCTTCTAACAGTCACTCAGTCACCTGTATCTGGTTGTTGGCCCGAACTGAAAACTGCAGACCATGGTTTTCAGTATGTCCAAAAACCAGATATTGTTGGGAAATGACCCGACCGGAGTCACTAGCTGACTCCGTCTGGCTCATTTACATGAATTGGGTACAGCAGTTGCTGGTTTGAATATCTCCTGCCAAAACATGATGTGAATGCACCCTAAGGGTCTGTCTATTCACATGACAGAATTTCCACTTGCGGGAATTCCACCTCAAATTAAAGCCCATAGACTTCTTTGGGATTCCGCACTCCCATTCACACTTCTGAATTTTGCTTGCGGAAATTCAGAAGTGTGAATGGGAGTGCGGAATCCCATAGAAGTCTATGGGCTCTAATCTGAGACGGAATTCTGCAAGCCGAAACTCTGCCATGTGAATAGACCCTAACAGTCCCAACCTAGCATGTGTAGGTAAGAGACTTTCAAAGCAAGATTCCCCCCAACCCCCCCCCAATAATGTATTGATGGTAAAATGCTCAAGACTTCCTGAGTTGGAGTACAAAATAAATAAAGCGTGTAATAAAAACAGCAATATCACCAACTTACCAAAGTCAGCCAACTTCAGCTCCCCTTTCTCATTGATGAGGAGATTCTGTGGCTTCAAGTCCCGATGAAGAACTTTCCTTTTGTGACAATATGCTAAGCCTCTTAAAATCTGATATAAGAATATCTATAAGGAAAGAAAATAAAATCTGATCATTTATTTCCTGCCTTGTAAAGATGAAGCATAACAGCTGGTATGTCACAACATACTTGTTATGTAGTCACATTACAATTATGGCACATTAGAAAAGAACAACATACAGTGATCCCTCAACTTACAATGGCCTCAACAATAGTTTCAACATACAATTGTCTTTTCTTGACCATCGTAAGTTGAAACCAGACTCAACATACAATGTACAGACAGTGCAGATCTGTGAAACGGGTCAATCACTGGAAGAACTGACCAATCAAAATGGGCATTCATTGGTAAAACCCCTGTATTACTGAAGTGCATGCACTGATTGGTGTCTGGTAGCGCCCCCTACAGTACAGGGAGATATTGTTCTGTACTCTTTACCTGTACCAGTGTTACCTGCTCCTTTGGACACCAGGTGAGGGAGACTCCATGTTACTTTTTTAGGACATTGTGTGTACTGTACAGGACCCCGAAGAAGCTCCTGTCCTCTACATAGACCAGTGTTTCCCAAGCAGGGTGCCCCCAGCTGTTTCAAAACTACAACTCCCAGCATGCCCGGACAGCCGAAGGCTGTCCGGGCATGCTGGGAGTTGTAGTTTTGCAACAGCTGGAGGCTCCCTGCTTGGGTAATGCTGACATACAGTAATTTACAGCTCCCAGCAGATCTTTCTTACTTTTATATGTAAAGGATTTGCTTTATCTATATTAGTTATCTACTTATTTTCCTTTAATCCTCACTTTTTCCTATTTTTTGGATGACATTTTGTTACCTTTAGAACCAATTACCAGGTTCCCATAGAGTTATGGTCTCAACATACAATGGTTTCAACATACAATGGTCATCCTGGAACCAATTAATATTGTAACTTGAGGGACCACTGTACTCAATTACACAAAGAGCTTAAATTGGGTATTCCAGAGATTTAATTTTAAAGGGTACCTCTCATCAAATAAACTTTTGATATATTTTAGATTAATGAATGTTGAATAACTTTCCAATAGCATGTTAATGAAAAATATGCTTCTTTCTATTGTATTTTTCCCGATCAGTCCTGTCAGCAAGCATTTCTGACTCATGCTGGAGTCCTAAACACTCAGAGCTGCCAGCCTGCTTTGTTCACAGCCAAACAGGCTGTGAACAAAACAGGCTGGCAGCTCTGAGTGTTCTCCTTTGTGAACAAAGCAGACTGGCAGCTCGTAGTGTTTAGGACTCCAGCATGAGTCTGAAATGCTTGCTGCCAGGACTGGTAGGGAGACCCCTAGTGGTCATTTCTTCAAAGTGGAAAATTAAATAGAAAGAAGCATATTTTTTTATAACATGCAATTGTAAAGTTATTCTGCATACATTAATCTATAATATATCAAAAGTTTTTTTGATGAGAGGTACCCTTTAAACTCAAAAGGGCTCAGGGTGGGAGAATCCACCACCAATGCCGTTCCCTGCAGCCAAGTGCTTCCTGCTCTTCCCCCAACACACAGGAAATGCCTACAGTGATTGGTTGACTGGCATTTCCTATGTGTAGAGAGAAGAGCAGGAGGTGCAGACCGCGGGAAACGAGGCTGAGTTCTTTTAGGTATAATATTTTTTCCCTGGCAAACCTTTAAGTCAGTATTTCTCAACCAATGGGCCTCCAGAAGTTGCAAAACTACAACTCCCAGCATGTCAGAGTCTTGGCGTCCTGCAGGTGCAGTAGCTCTGGGAAACAGCTGATCGCCGGGGTTCTGTGCATTGACAGCCCACCAATCAGATAACGATGGCCTATCCAAAGGATAGACTATCAAAAAAAATCCCAAGAAAACTCCCTTAATAACCAGAAGTAATGTCTCATACCTATAATCCAAGAAGGAGCAATGGCTTCATAAAGTGGAAAAAAAAATATTTTAACTCCTCAACGACACCGCCCATTTTGGCCTGGAAGACACAGCCAATTTTCATTTTTGCATTTTAAAGCTATAACCCATATGAGGGCTTGTTTTCTGCGTAACCAATTGTACTTTGTAAAAAAAAGAAATGAAAAAGAGAACTGAATTTTTCTCTTTCCGTAGGGGGGTCGTTAAGGTAAAGCTGACATATTTTCTTTATTCTGTGGGTCAAGTCTGTATAATTAAAATTATACCATGTTTACATGCTTTATTATTGTACTGCTTTAAAAAAATAATAATAATAAATAAGTAAAAAAGTCACTTTTATGCAATGTGAGTGTTTAAAATTGCCCTATTTTGACCCCTATCATTTTAACAAATGTGACTATTTGATTGCTTTTTATAAAAAAATTTCTGGGATGTGATAAAAAAAAATAAGCAATTTAGGACTCAGGATGTACATGTGCATCCTTGTACTGGTGGGCCAAGTACCAGGCAAGTACCAGTTGCTTTTAGTAAAATAACTCAGGTATGTACCTTTACATTGTGTATGCTCATAATGTTCCCGCAGTCATCCATATATTGCTTCAAGTCTTTGTCCTAGGAAGAAAAACATATAAAACATCAATCACTGCAAACACATGTCTGGTGTAATTTAAACTGCATAATAAACTCAGTTGCCATCATTAAACTCAGTTGCCATCACTTGGTTTGAAAAACACCGGTAAAAAGGACTGAGGACTAAAACAGCACTCAAGAGCCAAAAAATAGAGCAAAAGCTTTTAAAAAAAAGTTTAAATATTTAAAATATCCCGCTGCAGAAAGAAAGGTTTACCAGTCTGCATACAGTTATGTTGGGAATCCTAGATATATGCCATCACCTTCTGCACTGAGTAAATAGATTTTAAATTTAGTAGCCTGCAGGTACCATAATAGGGAGCTTTTTTCTTTACCATTTCATGTGATTTCTTTGGTTGCTTTGATGTACAGCGCCTTGAATAAGTATTCACCCCCCCAGGACCATTTGCCTATTTAGAAATTAGGGATCGACCGATATCGTTTTTTTTCGGTATAAGTTATCGGCTATTTATCCCCGACACCGCTGCAGATCATTGATTTAAAGCGGGCGCTTTAAATCAATGCACTGCAGTGGCTTTTGCGGTGCCATAGGCCGCTGCCGCCACCCGCTTCTCTCCCCCTGCCTGTCCAGGGGTCCTGAGACCCATCACCGCCACTGCTCCCCCCGCCGCGCCTAGGGGTGACTCCAGCTGTTTGCAACAGCTGGAGTGCCTCAACAGCTGGAGGGCCTACTGTAGGTATAGTATATTATACAGACCCCTGTCCATCCCAGAACCCTGACTCACCTTCCCAGTTGCTGCAGGGACCGTCCGGATGGTGGGGGAGGGGCCCGACCGGTATAGTGGTATGGGCAAAAATCCATACCGTGGGAGAAAAAGAAAACGGTATCCGGTTCATACCGGTATACCGCCCAGCACTACGGTGGGGGGTGCGACGCGGTGCGGTGGGCCGGGGGGGTGGTCGCGGTGTGGTGGGTCGGGGGGGGGGGGGGGGCTCGGTCGCGGTGCGGTGGGGGCGGTGCGGGGGGCATTATCGGCTTATCGGCAAGGTAATTGCCGATACCCATAATGCCCAAAATCGTGATTATCGGCCGATAATATCGGCCATACCGATAATTGGTCGATCCCTATTAGAAACAGTTAAAAACTGGAATTCAAATAGACAGACTTACTATTTGATCAACACAACTTGTATAGCAAACTTAAAAGTGCAAAATACCTTTTATTGTGGCAAAAACAATAATCAGAACAAAAAAAAAAAGCCACCTGTTGGATGCATTATTTACCACTCATACCAGTCAATGCTTGACAGAACCCCCTCTGGTTGTCATTACAGCTACAAGTGTTTTGGGGTAGGTCTTTACCAGCTTTGCACATCTAGAGAGGGAAAGGTTTGTCTATTCTTCTTGGCAAAAAAGCTGAAGCTCAGTCAGATTGGATGGAGACTGTCTGAAAAGTCTTGTCATAGATTCTCAAAAAATTCAGGTCTGGGCTTTGACTGAGTCATTTTACGACATTAATATATGTTTTAAACTTAACCATTCCATTGTAGTGCTGGATGTTTAGGGTCATTGAGGGAGATTTATGAAAGCTTGTATAGAGGAAGAGTGGCGGAGTTTCCCATGGCAACCAATCAGAAGCAATCTGGTTGGCTGCTATTGACTACATGAGATTTTCCTCAAGGTTTGCTCTGTTTGGCTATATCCAACTTTCCATCAATTCTGACCAGTTTTACTGTACCTGCTAAAGAGATTCATCCCCACAGTTGGATGCTACCACCACCATTACTTTGAGCTGGTGTGCTCAGAGTGATGGGCAGTGTTGGGTTTCCATTACACAGTTTAGAGGTCTCCATGAACAGACGGAAGATCCAAAAGTATACCATGCTAGCCTACCTGGTTTGTAAATAGTAACTCAATTTTTAAACAAGATCTGCATTAATAACCTTCTTAATTGACATGAAGGTAGCAGGTAAAACATTTTATACATACCAGGTATTCAAAGACCAGCGTTAAAGATTTGTCCGTATGAACAATGTCATGTAAGGTGACAATATTTGCATGCTTCAGGTCCTTCAATAAGGAGACTAGAAAAGAAAAGAAGAAAACCTTCTATTGCCATGTCATCATGTATTTAAAATTATATTTATATAATTACCAATATACGAAAAAAAATCTAATATTTCGGCTTCCATTTACTACTAATAATTTTGACCATATTTCTCTTGTTTATAGAACGTGAAGCAGCCACACACTTGCTAGTGAAAGTAAAATGACAAGTATCACTTCCAGCATAAGTGCAATTTACAAGATCCTGCTGACACTATACGGACAGTCGTGTTTCTTTTGTAAGAACAGGCTGTCTTTTTTGTTCTTTAGACAGCAGTGTTCTTCAGTGTGGTTTTGAATTACAAAGGGTTTTACATGTGATACCACATCTCTGTATACCAGTCAGTTCTGCTACAGATTGTGTTGCACAATGGAACTTACCAGTATTAGAAAAACACCCTTAAAAATCTGAAAATAGATAGATTTGAGATTTCTAACATTTGCTGATTTTCCTGTAGATATGTAAAACAATATGGAGCCCAACCACAACCAAACTAAACTGAAATTTTTTTTCATATTAACGCAATTGGACGTATGCACACTTCCTAGCGATCTTCTGCACAGCGATTGACAGGGGGAGGGGGCTCCCTTTTGGTTGCCATGGTATCAGGAGGCCAGCTGATGGATCCATGTCTGCCTAATACGGCATCCTGTGAGGTCCAGCCATAGGCTGGATTGTACAGGCTGAATGTCAAGTGTAATACTGACAGTACTACAATGCTGTAGTACAGATGTACTGTGGCATAGTATAACAGCTAAAACGTGAAAAGTATAAACATAAAAAGGTTTTTCCTTAAATAAAGTGTAAAAGAAATGCCAATTCCAATTCCCAATATAGCCCTATTTTATCACAAAAAATACCCCAAAACCTATACAAAATATTGGTATTGTCATGTTCGCAATGACTAATGACTGTTTGCAATAAATCGATAATGTTATTAACCTCCCATGGTGAACGCTGTTATTTAAAGATGCATGAAAAGCGGTTCCAAGGTTCCCAAACAGAGAGAAATGAGGGGATAGAACTATTTAAAGAGGCCGTGAGGAATTCCAAGGAGCGGATCTCACGTATACGGGTTAAGAGTTTTTGCTGCCAAGGCAGTATGCATGAAAAGCTTAAATTGCTTATTAGATAGAGTGGGATGAGAAAGTTGAAGAAGGTAGACAAGGGGGTCCAGAGGGACCGAAACACCCAGAGCGTCAGAAATTAGGCGCTGCACTTTTTTCCAGTAATCTACTAGGAGAGGACAGGACCAGAAAATATGAAACACTGTACCCAGCCCCACCCCACAACGCCAGCATTGTGGAGGGATGTCAGGGTTTAGTCTATTCAATAGTTCCGGAGTGTGATACCAGCCCATAATCTTTTTATACTGGTTTTCCTTGTAGGCAGTGCAAATGGAGGCCTTAGAAGCCCTCTCCCAAATAATAAACCACTGAGGCAGGGTACTAGTGGTATTTAGAACATCCTCCCAGCGGCCCATGTAACAGAGCGATGGAGGGGGCTGAAGAAGTAAGGAATAAATATCGGAGAGAAGGCCCCTTTCGAAGCCGGTGGGTAGAGAGACCACTGCGGAGCCAGTCATGGAAGACATAAAATGCTGCAATTGTAAATCGTGGAAGCGCTCAGGCGAGGGGAGTTCCCAATGAGCCATCAATTGGTCAAAAGGCAGGAGGGAACGAGATATGGGGTCCACTACATCAGCCCAGCAGAAAAGGCCCCAAGATCCCGATTCCCTCACCATAGCAGAAGACAGACCAGAGGGGAAGTCGGGGTGATAGAGGAAAGACCGCAGATGGGAAGAGAAAGAAAACAGTGTGAATTTTACTGAGCAATATCAACACACATATTTAGAGAAAGACATAGGGGGAGATTTATCAAACTGTGTGAGCGAAAAAGTGGAGTGATTTCCCCACAGCAACCAATCACAGCTCAGCTAACGAACGCTGGTAAAGTTAAAGTTGAGCTGTGATTGGTTGCTGTGGGGAAATGACTTTCTCTCACACAGTTTAATACATCTCCCCCATAGGGCCTAGTAGAGGGAGAGAGAGAGAAAAATAGTAGACTCCGGAGAGGACCAGAGGAGAGTATTAGGATGGATTGGAGCCAGCCAGAGCTTCTCCAGCTCCATCCAGCAGCTGTACGTGTGGTACGAGGACCATGCCGCTAGATGGTGTAAGTGAGCTGCCCAGTAGTATTTTGCCACATCAGGAACCGCCAGACCCCCCCATAGCCCTGCTAGCCATCATGACAGATATTGGCAGACTATGTCTCTTACTGTCCCAGATGAAACGAAAAATTTCCGAATAAAAAGAGCGAAGGGCCGATAAAGGTATGCGGGTAGGCAAAGTCTCGAAAAAAAAGAGTTTCGGAAGGATCGTCATTTTAACCGCCACAATACGACCAATAAAGGAGATATATTGCGACCGCCACTTCTCCAGAAGAGCCCGAAATTCCCGGAAGAGGGGAAAATAGTTAGTAGAGTAAATAGAGGAGTAGTGAGAGGTGATATAGACCACCAAATACTTGATAGCAGAGGTAGACCATTTAAAGGAATACTTAGAGCGCAAGAGGGTAGACGATAACAGGGGGAGGTTGAGAGGAAGCACTTCAGATTTAGGGAGATTGACCAGAATGTCAATGTTATTAACACTTAAGAGATGCCAGAGTTAAAAATTGGGCTTGGTCATTTAGGTAAAACCAGGCGGCGTCCTAAAGGGGTTAAAAATTCTAAGTATTTGCATTGTATCCCAGGACTCGTTTTCAGGCGAGACTAAAGAACTTCTTTTCAGATGTCTTTCCTGAAGGTCTAAAGGTTATTGTTTGAATACCATGTTATAAACAGATTATCATTATAAAAGAACATATGCTTACTCCTTTTTGTGTTTTTTTTTTTGTTCTGGAAAAAGCCAGGCCTTCCCATCGCTACTCACCAGCTTGGTTATCCAATATCACTACCCTACTCACCAGGCATTCTCAGAATTTAGTAGAATATAAAAGTTATTTCTTAAAAGTTAGAAAATATGAATATGCCGCCACAAGGAAATATGCAGCCCTAACAACTTATACCCTATCTACAGAATGGGGGATAAGTGTCTGATCTCGAGGGGTCCGACCGCTGGGACCCTCCGCTATCTACTGCATGGGGCAGCATGGCTCTGCCTCCTCCACGTAGTTCTATGGGAGAGGTGGGGATGCAGCGTTCGTGCCGCCCCGCCTCTCCCATAGAGCTGCATGGGAAGGGGGCGTACAGTCAACCTCAGTGAGGTCGACTCTAGGTGCATTAGCCCCCCCCCCACAATCAAACACTTATCCCCTTTCCTGTGGATAGGGGATAAGTTGTTATGGCTGCAGTTGTCTTTTAAAGAAATATTTCCATGCAAAAAAGGCAAAGTTTAATATTGTCAATGAAGTTTCATTAAAGCAGTAATAGGAAACGTAACCAAGAATAAAAATGAATTTCTATAGCATGATGAGCTTTACCTTCTCTTATGGCCGTGCATGGAGCACCTTCCTCATGTTCCAATCGGATTTCTTTCAGGGCTACAAGGTTTTCAGTTAACTTACTTCTTCCTTTAAATACTGTGGCATAAGTACCCTAGAAATAAAAAAAAGGTTTCTCTAAATTTACATATAAACTTACAGATAATGCCCCCTGGGCAAACACTCACATGACTGGCATTAAGGGCCCTATACACATTAGTGAACAGCCTCCAAACCAGGCCATTTTGGTAGGACTTTATTATCTTATGTGTATAGGGGTCTCCTGACTCTTTCCAATAGATGATGTTGGAGTAGTAAGGATCAGACATGCCGAATTTAAATGCTAAATTCATCTTTTCTTCCTGGAGATAAGTCACTGCCAGCCTTACTGGGGCTTAGCTCCCTCTTCCCACTGAAACACATGCACACCCAGCCAAGATGAGCATACATGTGTATAGAGCTGTAAAGCTGTTGGCCAAAAAGGTGAATAGTCTATTCCCACAGTTTATGTACTTTTATTAAAATATGTATTCCCATCTTAGCTTTAAGGGAAGGGCTTGAGAAAGCACCAGTTCGGTACAAAACACTGTCGCCGGGCGTCCTCTGATCTCCCCTGCCTCGGAACATCTTTCACTCGTCTGTGCCATCCTAAAGCCGCTTGTTTCATTGGGACCATGTCCTCGCAAGCCAGGCTGCAGCGTGTAAGTGGTGAGTGCTCCGTTTCATTCTCCATTATTGCATGATTTACAAGGACTGTATCTGTTAATGTGAGCACCACTTAACAATGTGCCATCCGCAGTTGCTGATAACAGCTAACAGCCTAACAGCACTAGTTTGGGGATTTTAGCGGCAGCAGTGCCAATGCTTTCTTTCTCTGGACAAATAGATTTAGAGATTGTACACATCTCAGCATTAAGACCCTGACCGATAAAAACTTTAAACATGTCTGCATATTTAATCTACATATTTTTCTTCATGACCGTAACTTTTTTTTTTATCAACTGATGCCAGAAAGTTAAAAAGGGGTACTCCGGTGGAAAACAATTTATTTTAAATCAACTGGTGCCAGAAAGTTATACAGATTTGTAAATTACTTCTATTAAAAAATCTTAATCCTTCCAGTACTTATCAGCTGCTGTATGCTCTAGGGAAGTTCTTTTCTTTTTGAATTTCTTTTCTATCTGACCACAGTGCTCTCCGCTGACACCTCTGTCCATGTCAGAAACTGTCCAGAGCAGGAGAAGATAGCCCATAGCAAACCTATGCTGCTCTGGACAGTTCCTGACACAGACAGATATGTCAGCAGAGAGCACTGTGATCAGACAAAGGAAATTCAAAAAGATCAGAACTTCCTCTGTAGCATACAGCAGCTGATATGCACTGGAAGGATTAAGATTTTTAAATAGAAGCAATTTACAAATCTGTTTAACTTTCTAGAACCAGTTAATTAAAAAAAAATATATATATGTTTTCTAGCGGAGTACTCCTTTAAGTAGGGACTTTCTCCCTTTGAGTCCCATCAAAGATGGAAATCTTGAAACAGCAAGGAAATAAAAAAACAGAATGTTAGTTTCAAGACTTTTCATTACACAATGATTAAGCTTTACTTGTGGAAACCCCCTTAAAACTTCTAACGAAACAGCCTCTAGTACAGTGATGGCGAACCTGTGGCATGCCGAGCCCCCTCTGTGGGCACACGGCCACAGGCCCCCGTCACATTCGGGACATCACTGTGTTCCGAAAGGTCATTTCGGGACACAAGGATGTCCCGGTTACCTCTCTGCGGCCCCGCGTTAACTTTAAAAACGCGTGACCGCCTGGAGGTGGCACACGCAGGGACGTCACTGACGTCTCGTGTGTGCGCCCGTAAAGCAGAGCGGAGCATCGGGGAAGACCGGGGAACTATACTGCACCTAATGTGGGGGAACTATACTGCACCTAATGTGGGGGAACTATACTGCCAACCCTAATGTGTATTCTGATTTAATTGCTGTGCTGGCACTTTGAGGGGGAAAAAGTTGGCGTGCATTACAGTTCGGGCACTCGGGCCCAAAAGGGATCGCCATCACTGCTCTAGTACATATAAATATATTCAGATTGAAGAAAGTTCACACACAGCAATAATATATACAGGAAAACTACAGCTGTTTGGGGAGAAACTGTAGAGAGATTACTCATAACTTCAGTATGACACATCTAGCTGTACATTTAAAGATTGTTTACCAACCTCTCCAAGCTTCTCTAACTTGACGTATGTTTCCATCTTCCCAAACCCAATTTCTGACTAGAATCAAAGAGAAAAATAAATAAGAATTTGAAATTGTTACCTTGGAACAGTAATCGCATTCCTTCCAGAACCAAGTGACTTCCCATACCTACATACCTGTAACAAGCATTTCAATTTAGTGTAGTTTTGGTGACAGAGTATTCCAACGCAAAATAATCCTTTGGATAGGACATAAGTTATAGGTCTCTGGGGGGGTCCGAGCGATTGGGCCCCCCGGGATCTCCTGGATGGGGCTGTGGCAGTCTGCTGGAAGTGAAGTTTCGTCCCCATCAGAAAGCCGCGGCAGACACGCCCCCCTCCATGTATCTCTAGGGGGTACATGGAGGGGGCTTGTCGGCCGCCACGTCATGCGGGGACAGAACGCCTCCTTTCCAGCATACTGCTGCGGCCCTGTCCAGGTGATCCCAGGGGGCCCCAGCGCTCGGACCCCCCGCGATCTATAACTTATGCCCTATCCTTCGGATAGGGTATAAGTTATATTACACTACAGATCTCCTTTAAAGGGGTACTCCGCTGCTCAGTGTTTGGAACAAACTGTTCCGAACGCTGGAGCCGGCAGCTTGTGATGTCATAGCCCCGCCCCCTCAATGCAAGTCTTTGGGATAGACTTGCACTGCGATGGCGGGACTAGAACGTCACAAGCTCACTGTGCCGGCTCCAGCGTTCAGAACAGTTTGTTCCAAGTCAATGCAGAGAAGTCCTACAAATAACTAGAGAAAGCACCATTGCCAAAACCCAGTATGTGTAGACCCTCCGGAAGAGCATTATAGAAGGGCCTCCACACAGGGGTGTGGAAATTTTATTAGGGATCGACCGATATCGTTTTTTTAGGGCCGATACCGATAATCGGTGCAGGTTAGGGCCGATAGCCGATAACCTATACCGATATTACGGTATAAGTTATCGGCTATTTAACCCCCTGCGACACCGCTGCAGATCATTGATTTAAAGTGGGCGCTTTAAATCAATGATCTGCAGTGGCTTTTGCGGGGCCATAGGCCGCCGCCGCCGCCACCTGCTTCTCTCCCCCTACCTGTCAGGGTGGTCCGGGCCATCTATCCATCGTTCATTTAGTGTCCGGGGGCGTTCCTGGTGGAGGGTGGTCCGATCCGGGCTGTCCTTCTCCGGCGGTCATCTTCTCCACTCCGGGCAGGCTCCGGCCTAGTACGCTGCATAGACGCCACTGCGCAGTGACGCCCGTGCGCAGCGACGCACCTGACGTCACGGCGTCTATGCAGTGTACTAGGCCGGAGCCTGCCCGGAGTGGAGAAGATGACCGCCGGAGAAGGACAGCCCGGACCAGACCACCCTCCACCCAGAACCCCCCCGGACACTACATGAACGATGGATGGCCCGGACCACCCCCATTACGGGTAAGTTTAATTTTTTTATTGACTCGGAGGGTGGGGGAGGGGCCCGACCGGCAAAAATCCATACCGGCCCAGCATCACGGTGGGGGGTGCGGTGCAGCGGGTCGGGGGGGTGGCAGTCGCGGGGCGGGGCATTATCGGCTTATCGGCAAGATAATTGCCGTTACCGATAATGCCCAAAATCGTGATTATCGGCCGATGCCTAAATTTTATTAAAAAAATACTTGTCCACGGGACTAAAATGGAGCAAAATCTACTTGTCCCTCATGACGATCCACTTGTCCGGGCTAATTTTCGCTTTTACGCTCAAATTTTTTTCCTCCTCGCCTTATAATAGCCATAACTACCTATGATACCTTTTTAATTTTTCAATATTCACCTTCACCTAAAATATATATTAGGTGAAGTGAAATAGTAAAAGATAATTTAGCAGATTTGGTGGTTTTTCTACGCCATTTACCTTGTGGTTGAGCTAACAAGTTAGTTTCATACTTTAGGTCGGCCTGATTACAGCAATTTCAGATTTCTATAGTTTATAGTCTATAGTCATGTTTTACAAATTTTAAAAAAATTCAGAACTTTTTTGAATTTTTTTTTATTGCTATTTTTTTTTACCCTTTTAGCTTTTTTTTGAGGGTTCATTTTTTGCGCCATAATCGATTTTTTGTATCGGTACCATTTTGGTATTGATCTGACTTTTTAATCGCTTTTTTACTTTTTTTCTGGTTATATAAAAAAAATTGCAATTCTGTGGTTTGGTATTTTTTTTACATTTACTGTACGGGATACATAAGGTTATATTTTAATAGGTCATACATTTATGCACAAAGTGATACCAAATATGTTTATTTTTATTATGTTTGCATGTTTTTATATAGGAAAATGGGGGTGATTTAAACTTTTAACATAAAAGGGGTTAATGTGTGTCTTTTAAACTTTTATAATTTTTTTTTTTTATTTACACTTTATTAGACTTATAGGAGGAATCATTAGATTCCTCATACAGATGAATAGAGTTCTATTGAACTCAATTGATCTGTGTGCTCTGTGATACATTGATAGAGCCTGGTCCAGCCAGGATCTATCAATGACAGAGCAGGACAGCAGGGAACAGAGGTAAGCCCTCCGGCTAACTCTATAGTGGATCCACAGCGATTGCCGCATGCTGGCTATTAGCGGCGGCCCCCGGCTACTGAAAAGAGTATGGAGCGGGCAGTAGTCCGGAGCCCGCTCCATACAGACTGCTGAGCGCCGCATGCTGGCTATTAGCGGTGGTGTGAGGTGGAAACTTGCGCCCCGTGCAGACTTGCGTCCGCTCCTCCCCTCAGCTCACCGAAGCTAGAGCTGTGTGGAGCGAAGGCAGAGGACGCAGGTTTGCACGGGGAGAAAGAAGGCAGAGCAGTGGTGATAGGATGTACACAGCTTCCCCTCCCCCTGTTCTGCATTCGGAGGACGCAAGTTTCCACAGCCGGGGGCTGCAGAGTACAGAGTGGGCACGAGTCAGGAGCCCGCTCCATAAAGACTGCAGAGCGCCGCAGTGCCTGCCCGAAGCCGGGCTAAGGGCCAGAAATTCACCTGCCCGGCACCCGGAACTGCATGTCCCGGGTGTCGGGCGATAGGAATTCCACATCCCTACATTGTCATGAAGTGGGACTGGGTACAACAGCCCAACTTTATGTAACAAAGGATTGGCCTGTTCCTTAAATCATCTTAAGTTGCTGTCCACTAGTATAGTTGTTGTTACCAGTTGGGGCATGTCCTTATGTAATCTGGCACTGTGAGTTTTGACTGGATAGTGTCAGACAGTGTAGGGAACCCCCCACCAAAGATGGTAACACCCAGTTGACTATTTAGTCATACATTTCTAGTATAAATAACACAATGGAATTACACAAGAAAGAGCTAAGAAAATATGTTCCAGAATTGTCATTTCATAAATACAAGTATATACTAAAAAAAGGCATGTTGGAAGAGGACTATGATCCTCTTTATTGGTTCTTTACTGTACTCAATAAGGCAACCGAAATCTTTCTTTAGCATGAAGCACTGATCTTCTCTACCTTCAAATCCTGAGATCACTGTATCAGCTCGATACATTGCAGCAGTTTATAAATGACATTTGCCTGGATTCACAACACAAAGTACATTTTTCCTTCATAGTTCTGTGATGTGTTGTCATATTACCAGTGATGCTCTACGTGATCGCCTGCTCATTGGTTGATCGAATGGTGGGCTGTTAATCTGCAGTCTCTCTAAGTATCCGTCAGGTATCCTGATGTCAGCTGGAAGTGAGAGACGCTTATTTAAGTCCTAACAGAAGAAGGAGGAAAGGCCATTAGCTTTTAGAATGTATATAGGAGCATAAACCATCTATAAAATACTAGGAAAAGCTCTGGACATGGTAAATAAGTATAAAGTATATTATATTCTAAGAAACAACCATGGTTTATGAGATACTAATCCATTCTTTGATCTCTTTACACTGTCCGCAATACTGTACTTCATAGGCTGCGTAGGGCATGGGAAAAAAAAAAAAACGAAAAAAAAAAAAAAAAAACGAAAAAAAAAAAAAAAAAACGAGAAATAAAAAAACAGCCTTTTTTGTTTTCTATGTGAAAATTATTTTCTGTAACAAACGTGTACCTCCTAACATGATGAGAAGTCCCCTTGTGTAACACCAAGCATCTCGGACCAATAGATGCAACCACAACTTTCCCTACATACAAGCCCAAGTGCATGGAATGGAATAATAGCGCCATGTTAAGCAAGCAAGCACAGGTACGAGAATCCTTAGCATTCAGGTCATTTTTTTAGTCCCACATACAAGAAATGTTGTTGCCTCCATCCTAGGACCACAGCAACATAACACACCGTATGGTTTTAGAAAAGTTCAATATGCTGCTTTTTATCAGAGACTATACAGTGATCCCTCAACTTACAATGGCCTCAACATACAATAGTTTCAACATACAATGGTCTTTTCTGGACAATTGTAAGTTGAAACCAGACTCAACATACAATGTACAGACAGTCCAGATTTGCGAAACGTGTCAATGGCCGGAAAAACTGACCAATCAGAATGGGCATTCACTGGTAAAACACCTGTATTACTGAAGTGTATGCACTGACTGGTGTCTGGTAGCGCCCCCTACAGTACAGGGAGGTATTACATGTTCTGTACACTTTACCTGTACCAGGGTTACCCACTCCTTTGGCCACCAGGTGAGGGCGGCTCCATGTTACTTTTTTAGGACATTGTGTGTACTGTACAGGACCCTGAAGAAGCTCCTGTCCTCTACATAGACCAGTGTTTCCCAAGCAGGGTGCCCCCAGCTGTTGCCAAACTACAACTCCCAGCATGCCCGGACAGCCTTTTGCTGTCCGGGCATGCTGGGAGTTGTAGTTTGGCAACAGCTGGATGCTCCCTGCTTGGAAAACACTGACATAGACAGTGATTTACAGCTCCCAGCAGATCTTTCTTACTTTTATATGTAAGAACTTGCTTTATATATATATATATATATATATATATATATATATATATATATATATATATAAATTTACTTATTTTTCTTTAATTCTCACTTTCTCCTATTTTTGGAAGACATTTTGGGGTTTAGAACCAATTACCAGGTTTCCATAGAGTTCTGGTCTCAACATACAATGGTCGTCCTGGAACCAATTAATATTGTAACTTGAGGGACCACTGTACTCTAAAAGATATGGTCTTGATAAACCAAGCTGGAATGTACAATAAGAAAAAACTAATTAATACTCTTCTTTGGGATAGGAAAACTCACAAGGGCAGATCTATAAAACCTGGAACGTTCCCTTGAGATAACAGGCAGCTGGAGATTAGATGAATGTTTTCTAGGTAAAGAGGTTTTCCATGGTGAAACAATGCAATCCTTGCTATCTTTAGAAAGCTTCCTTCTATTTAGTCATAAACTAATATCTGTATTTTTACTGCCCTTAGATCCTAAATTTTAATATGTTCTATGCACCAAACAGAAAAGCATTGTTTATCATTGACTGTTCCTAGTGAATACTGCTAATGTGGTCATATGGATGTGCTGGTATTTGGACGTTTCACTTCATTTTGGTTTATCATTTGTCTGTAAAAAAAATAAGCTGTCTGCGATTTTTCGATAACTTTTACAGAAACAATAACAATTTGTAATATATAGTACTAAATATTGGACCAAACTGAAGTAGTCAAAAGTGCATGAAAGAAATAGGAACTTTCTCAAACTAGGTCATTATAGGAAGAGATCCCTCTTACCAGGAATATGTGGAGCAGCTACACGACATTCAAATACCTTGCAGTTTCCAAGGTAGCAGACACGGCCTATGTATAACGGCTGAGCTGCTTGCACCACAGATTCAGCCCTTTCAGGGGAATATACACCTACTGAGGGCAACACTTAAACCCCAGACATTGCAGGAGCTAAAGAATGGCTATTATTCTAAAAGAAGGACAACATCTGCAATGAGACTGTATGTCCGTCCTGTGTTTGCTTGGGTTTCTTTCCCACACTCCAAAAACATACAGATAGGTGAATTTAGATTGTGAGCCCCAATGGGGAAAAGGGACCAATTTAAGTAAACAGTGTACAGTGCTGCGGAATCTTTGCACACTACCGTATATACTCCAGTATAAGCCTACCCGAATTTAAGCCGAGGCCCCTAATTTCACCCCAAAAACCCAGGAAAAGTAATTGACTCTACTATAAGCCTAGGGTTGGAAATGCATCATCCCCCCCCCATGTCATATTCCAGACCCCCGTCATCATCCAGACCCCTGTCATCATCACCGCCTGCCAATCCCTTCAAATCAGTGGTCTTCAACCTGCAGACCTCCAGATGTTGCAAAACTACAACTCCCAGCATGCCGGGAGTTGTAGTTTTGAAACATCTGGAGGTCCGCAGGTTGAAGACCACTGCGGCCTTCGTCATCATCCGGTGGGGAGGGATAGTCGTTCCGGGCTGTCCATCTTCACCGGGAGGCCCTCTTCTCCGCTCCGGACCCGCTCCAGACTAGTGACGCTGCCTTGACAACGACGCACAGGGACGTCCCTGTGCGTCGTCCTCAAGGCAACGTCACTAGTCTGGGGCCGGCGGCCCATAGCGGAGAAGAGGGCCTCCCGGTGAAGATGGACAGCGCTGAACAACTACGCATCCCCACCGGACGGTCCCTGCAGCATAGATGGCCCGGACCAGGTCACCCTTCCTTCCCACTGAGGGGAGGGGAGTAGAAAACTAAAGGGGGGGGTCTGGATGATGACGAAGGCTGCAGTGGTCTTCAACCTGCGGACCTCCAGATGGTTCAAAACTACAACTCCCAGCATGCCCGATGGCTGTCCGGGCATGCTGGGAGTTGTAGTTTTGCAACATCTGGAGGTCCGCAGGTTGAAGACCACTGATTTGAAGAGATTGACAGGCGGCGAGTTCACTCGAGTATAAGCCGAGGGGGGGGGGGGGCGTTTTCAGCTGAAAAACTCGGCTTATACTCGAGTATATACGGTATATAAAGAATTATTATTAACATGCACCTATACAATTTCTCTAGGCTGTTTTATTCCCCTGATGACAATGGGGGTGAGGTAAAATATCTCCAGGGGATACTATGGGTGCTATCAATAATTTTATTTGCTTATTTGAGGAGGTTATTTATTGTCAAAGGAGGGCAGCAAAATCTGGATTGCCTAACCTCTGTGATAGTACTAAATAATAGAGCAAAATGACTACAGTGCATCTCTCAGCTACCGTTCTATATAACTGTGCCGCATATTGCAAAATTACCAAAGTTAATAAAAGGACAGTTTTATAATAGAGACCGGCTTTTGTGGGGCTATATATATATATATATATATATATATATATATATATATATATATATATATAGATAGATAGATATAGATAGATATATATAGCTCTTCTGGATATTGATTTTTGTTTTATAAGAGAAGAACAAGATTATCCATAAGCATCTACCGGTACTTTTAGATGCATCTTTCTGCAGAGTCTATAAATGCTCTGATAAGATATAATTTCTAATGTCAGTTTTCATGTTTGTTTGTTCAACATAAGGGAACCCACAGCTCTATCTGGTCTGAGAATGTCAGCTCAATAATTCATGTATTGCCCAACAGGCTAAGTAGTACTGATTTATACTCAAGTGCAGATCCGTACACCATCATTTCACATCAGTGGCCTCTCCAGTTTATCTGTGCTCCAGGCAGTCACTGCTGCCTCACTGATAATGATGATAGATATATGGAGTCATCATCACTGCTCTAATGTCACAGAAAGTATGAAAGTGTGGGCAAATTCAATTATCAGCTTAGGAAAAAATTATATCGTTCACATCAAGAAAAATGCCACAACCAAAAGAGAGTCCTAACAATAAAGAGCGAAAAAATAAAACTTCTTGAAAAAAAATCTCTCCCTCTCAATCCTTTCCCAAACCGATGAATCTACATTATTATTTTTAAAATGAAAGAGGTACTCTGGCCTTATACATCTTATCCCCTATACATAGGATAGGGGATAAATGTCTGATCACAGGGGTCCCGCCGCTGGGACCCCCATGATCCCTGTGCAGCCCCCGGCATTCTGTGCTGGGCGCTGCCTCCGAGACAGAGACGAGACGTCACGGCCACACCCCCCTCCATTCATGTCTATGGGAGGGGGCGTGATGACTGTCACACCCCGTCCCACAGACATGAATGGAAGGGGCGGGTTGTGAAATCACAAGGGGGCATGGGCGTGACGTCACATCGTGGAGGCAGTACCCGGCACAGAATGCACAGAGATTGAGGGGGTCCCAGTGGCAGGACCCCTGCGATCAGACATCTTATCCCCTATCCTTTAGATAGGAGATAAGATATATAAGGCCAGAATACCCCCTTTAAGCATTATTAGGCATATTTGTCTACAAAGAAAGTAATATAACAATGTATTTTAATGAGTCCTATCAGCCAATGGTGCAGGGGATGGGGGCATGTTGTAGCCCCTTATGCTGATTATTTAAGGAAAGGCTTTCAATCTTTATAATGAAGGAATTGTTATTTTTGATATTTAATATGACAGAAATAGCAGAAGGAGATACCCATCTCCCTGCAACATAAAATCACAATAAAGAGCTGCAGACATTAGAGGCTTAAAGCGTGTACCAGAGATACTAGATCCTTCAGCTCTTCTCACTATTGATATGCAGAGCTGATATCAGTTTCTAAGGAAACAAAAAGCTCAATTTAACAATTATTGATTGCTAACAGAGATAAACGGAGATCATTTCTTATAATGGTACTTGAAGTACCCAGAGAAATCCAGCAGAGAGCAGCGTATTGCCAACCATGGCGTCCAACCGTGCTAGGCCTAAATCAGATTTCTGCTTTTCCCTATACTATAAGCTTATCTGAAATCTTACATTTGAAGCGAAAAAACAGTAACACATTTCTGTCCTATTCTATGTAAGGATTTACAACCTCTTCCTGTAGTTAACCGAGGTTTACTTGAGAAATCAAAGTATCCTACAATAAACTTTGTGCAGGGGACAATAACTAAAGAGGTCCAACAAATGGGAAAAAAACACTTTTTGACAGATCAAAAACTTTATGCAGAAAAGTGACTTGTAAATTTCTCTATGTAAGCTTAGTGAAGATTAACAAAAATAAGTCTTTTTAAAGCATTTTTACTATTTATTTGTGCAGTCGTCTACAATACGGTGGCATGGTTTAGTATTCAAGATGTGCACTCCCCGTTTTTTATTTAGATCTTTTAGGTATATTCACACGTATATATAAAAAAAAAAGGTTTCATGATCATATTGATTTCAATGGAGAAAGCTCGAAAACCACGCTGAAAGAAAATAGGGTCTTGTTACTTTTTTTTTTTTTGAGTTACACTGAAATCAATGGGAGAGTAAACAAAAAAAAAAAAATACCTGAAAAACAACATCAAAAGAAGCACTGTGAGGCTAGGTTCACACTACGTTTTGTCCCATACAGGACCGCATACGGCAGGGGGAGCTGAAAACTTGCGCTCCCGTATGCCTTCGTATGCGGTCCTGTATGTAATTCATTTCAATGAGCTGACCGGAATGAAATGCTGACTCCGGTCGGCTCATTTTTGCCCCGTATGCGGTTTTCCCACCGCACCTAAAATCATGGTCGACTACGATTTTAGGTCCGGTGGAAAACCGCATATGGGGCAAAAATGAGCTGACCGGAGTCAGCATTTCATTCCGGTCAGCTCATTGAAATGAATTCGATACGGGACCGCATGCGAAGGCAAGTTTTCAGCTCCCCCTGCCGTATGCGGTCCTGTATGGGACAAAACATAGTGTGAACCCAGCCTAAGGCAGTTTTAAAGCAGTTTTTGCAGAGTGATTTTTAAGAGCTTTTATTGTTTTAAAAAACAAAAAACAACAAATGAGTTTTACAGCAACAAAAACAATCAACATGTAACAAAAAAAATAAGAATTCCTGGTACGGTTTTTAATAACTATGGATAATATTAAAACCTTCTTGCTGCTTAATATAAGGGTTTTACAGTAAAAACAAAAAACAAAAAAACAGACCTCTCTACAACTGGCCACTAAAGGACATTGCATGATATAAATCCAAGCTTGCACTTCCCGCACTCTCGAATTGAATGTGTTACCTCGGATATTAGCTTATATATTAACAAGCATAGGTGTCACAAACATCTGACAAATTACTATGGTTACAGCAAGCTGCTTGTCCATGACTGAGTACCCTAATTCTGGCAACTGAATTAACATTCCTGGCATCTGTGCAAATCTCTACTAACCAATGAGGATTTCATGTCAGCATGGAAAAAATATGCAATAAAATAAATCTGTTGTGACACGGGCTAAACACATCATATGTACTTCCACTCCATTTTTTGGATCCCACTTACTATAAAGTAATTTATGTCTCACACTGAAGCCTCAGGCAAACAATACATATTCTGTTTATACCCAGAATGGAATGATCTTACATTTCCAACAATATGACTTGTCCTCATCCGTCCCTGACATCCAAGGCCTTTGCCTTTCTCTCAGCATAGTTTGGATAATCATGATCATGGTCACAGGCAACAAGAGATCTGTAGAAAGCAGTATTATCTATGGTGACAATACTTTACATACTGTGCAGGTATGCAGGGCGAAGTTGGTTTTATTATGAAGAAGTTGGTAAAAATCAGACATTACTAAATATGTATGTGTTGGTGGTTGTGGTGGTGTTCGTGGTATAAATGTGCAGTTTTTTGTAAAATGGCCTACAACCCTGTACTGTTCTCCCCTCCCAATGATCTGATTAATCCCTGGTTTCCTCTTGGAGCTGTGATCATGTTGTTGCCAGAGCACACACTTTCCCACAATTCCCCTTGTTTGTGATACACAGTAGAGACTAACAACCAATATGCAGTTGAATACAGGATGCCTGACCATATCAGTGAATGCTATAAAATAATTGCAACCAAGGGCAACAGGGCAAAACCAAGAAGGCACATGGGGCATTAGTAAGTAGCTAAATCTCTCAAAAAGTACATTTTTAGAAATGCTTCAAAATAGAAATATGTTCATTTTCACATAAGGCATCATATTAGAACTTATATCTTTGTGGTAAAACGTTTAACTATGCAGTGAATTTTTTGCCTTGCAAGTCAAGTGTAATGGTCATGATGGCCAAAAAATAGTGGACCCACTAGGATATTAAGGAATTTGACAAGGATGCGGAGTGGTACTCTGCCCCTAGACATCTTATCCCCTCCTATCTAAAGGATAGGGGATAAGATGTCTGATCACGGGAGTCCCACCGCTGGGGACCCCTGCAATCTCTCCTGCAGCACTCGCTTGTCATCAGCTGCACAGAGCAAAGATCGCTCCGTGCTGATTACTCATGATACAGGGGCTGGAGTATTGTGACATCAAGGCCCCCACAACGAAAGTCTATGGGAGGGGGCGTGGTGGCAGTCACATAGGCTTGCATTGAGGGGGCGGTATGTGACGTCACGATACTCCGCTCCGTGCTGATGACTCACGATACATGGGCCGATCTTCACTCCGTGCAGCTGATGACAGGCGAGATTGCGGTGGGACCCCCATGATCAGACAACTTACTCCCTATCCTTTGGATAGGAGATAAGATGTCTAGGGGCGGAGGTTCCCTTTAAGGATTATACATACTAACCTGAATTCCCAATGGAGGTAGAGCCTTTCCAAAAGAAAATCAAGAAAATCCTAAAGTTCCTATCCTGCATAGGCTCAGTTAAGAACATCTGATCGACCAAACAATAGTTGTACAAAGCCAAGCTCAGGGTTGGTGAAAGATCAGTGCAGGCAGAGTACTCATAAAATCAGTTAACTAGTTAAAAGCACAGAGCACCTTCACAGATTAAATGGGTACTCCAGTGGAAAATATATATATATATATATATTTTTTTTTTAATCAACTGGTGCCAGAAAGTTAAACACATTTGCAAATTGCTTGTATTTAAATATCTTAATCCTTCCAGTACTTATCAGCTGCTGTATACTCCCACAGGAAGTTGAGCAGTTATTTTCAGTCTGACCACAGTGCTCTTCGCTGCCACCTCTATCCATGTTAGGAACTGTCCAGAGTAGGAGCAAATCCCTATAGCAAACCTCTCCAGCTCTTGACAGTTCCTGATATGGACAGAGGTGTCAGCAGAGAGCACTGTTGTCAGACTTCACGTGGAGCATATAGCAGCTGATAAGTACTGGAAGGATTAAGATTTTTTAATAGAAGTAATTTACAAATCTGCTTAACTTTCTGGCACAAGTTGATTTGCAAAAAATAAAATAAAAAAAATTCCACCGGAGTACCCTTTTAAAAAGAGCTTACATGCTCGGCAAAGGAGTCACATCACTAGCAGTCTTTAGTATCAATAGTGAGTTGGCAGTACCATTTTTAATTTGGAGCAGACTTTTTAAAAAGTGCAGTTAAGTTATAAAACTAATGAATTAGTGTATCCGTGGTGGGCAGGATGGGACTATGGTGAGCAACTGGCTTCCTGAAATACAAAATTATTTTATACTAATTTATTCCTCATGGAACGAAGACAAGAGCAAGTGTGTGTCTTAGTAGATCCCAGAACTCAATAATAAATCTATAATGAGTTATCAGACTATACATATTACAGGCTGCTCATTGGGAGTCACATCACATTACCTCCATTGATATTCTCCTGTGTATTCTGTTCCTGAGGCAGACACCTGTGGGGGACTGGACCTCATCAGATGATGTTCCAGATGCTTGGTCGCTTTCACCATCTGATCCCATTTTTAGATTTTCATGGACAATGTCTAAAACAAAAAAGTACCATGATGATGCATGCCATTAGAATACAATTATTTTTATGGCTTTCGCCAAAGACCTTAAGCCAAGGAATATAGACTTGCATTTTTAAAACAGGGGTAAAAAAAAAAAAAAAAGACAGATAGTGAGTACTGTACTTAAAAGAGCAAAAGAAATAGCAAAAGGCCAAAGAACTAGCTGTATGCGAATAAGTGTATGGCAGCAGGCAGTAAAGCATTAAATAATCATTACACTACACTCGAGGGGTCTGGACTGTAGATATATGGTAATGTGCTGTGAACTTGGGTAGACCAGTTTGCTCTTTAACATGATCACATTATTCAATAATGCGGAATATACTTGTCTCATAATACACATAAACGATCAAGAAGGAAAAGATCCTAACGTTACCCATGAGCTCATTCATGCACGTGGTCACAATATGACTCCAGACAGGCCCTCCGTATGCCTCCAAATTTATACAGAGGCTTTTCATGTGGAAAAATGGAGGCAGGCTCTACTTGTGCCATATGGATTGAGCATTTCCTTCCTAGAAGCAAAGCTTCTAGTGGAGAAAAGCTCCATACATAAAGCACCCAAGGTAGCATGGTATAGCAGGAAGAGAGACTGTACAGCTTCCCAAATGCTTCGGTACAGGCTTCATACACACAGCTCTATTATGTGCAAGGAGCGTGAATAGATTTTACCCAAGAATACTTCAATGGGGACAGGACACCACAGGGGACAATGGCTCTAGCAAATATTTACCCATTTATTTTTAATTTTCACTGAATTGCGCTCTACTTCATATTCATAGTGTCCATACAAAATGGTGTGATCTACTCCAAGGGGTACTGTAGGGTATAGCTACAAATTTAAAAAGGGCTCAGTGCAGGAAGAGAAAAATAAAAAAACAAAACAAAAAAAAAAAACCCTGTGCTTTCTTGCCGCCTATTGCTCCCCATGTCTTCTCCTACTTTTCCCTTCTTACCCTGAGCCATTTTAAATCCTTTTCCAGGACCATAAGATTGATGGCTTAAAAACAGGCTAGGCCATCATTGTATAGTGGTGGCGCAGGGTAACAACCTCCAATTCACTTCAATGGGAGCGAAGATGCACCATTATACAATGAATGGCGCAGGACTTCCATCCTGTTCACTGTAAAGTGACGCTAGACAAGCAACCACTGAACTGCAGAGATTGTCACCTCAGAGTGAGCTGCAGTAAACTTTTAGCGGGAAAAGATATAATACGTAATGCTCTTATTTTCACAGGGGAATATAAAATTAACAGTCGACCAGATAACACACGGACAGTCCAGATCCACTTATGCCGCTCTCCATCCTGGCTCAAGTAAATAACTCCAACTATGATGTCCATGTGCCCAAATAGGACACATGGAAAAGGGTTAAAGGGAGAGAGCTCTTGAATAAACATTATATACAGGGAAATAGTCTGCGCTGTGTGTGTGTGTGTGGGAAAAACATTCATTTTGTGCAGCAAGCACTAGAGGCTGTATCATTCATCTCACTGTATAAATGATTCTTCTGTCAGTAATGGCATTCCAATTTTTTGCAATTACAGCATTGAGGCTTCCTATTGAGCGCTTGTTTTATATAATGATTGCTGTTGTATGCACCAAAGATTCTGCTTGTGTTGGCAAAAGCCTTTTCATAAAATTGCTAAATTAGTTTAAAGAAAAGAAGAAAACACAAGACAAGTGCCTCTTGTTTTACAGAAATAATGAAGTAATGAAATAGTTTGTCAGAGCTGTAAAACAAGCCACAGTTAACCCAGTCTAAATAACAGACACTACAAGAACATGCATGGCATACTGGGGGTCCCTGCATTCATTCACACGTTTAGGAAAGCCCCTAGGCACAACAAGGGCATATTTATAACAACTGTCAAAATTGAGGAGAAAAACACAATAACAGAACTTTGTTGCATTGCGTCTTTCAATTTCCTAGAGCACAAACTAAATGAAATGTGTACTGCAATTGGCTGTCTACTTGGCTGCAGCAATGACATCCCATACAACCACATGACTGTTGCAGCTGATCACTGGGAAAAACCATGGAGACCACCGATTGGTTGCAGCAGTCAGGTTAATGACCAATATACTGAAATTTCATCGCTGCAGGAACAGAGGGTGGGGGAGCCACCGGAATGAGGTATTTTTTTTTTAGTAACATTTTCTGATAATGGGCAATTTTATTAATATAGCAAACACCTCATCACAACTCTAGCAGGGTTAAAAAGGATGCAAGATACTTTGCTGGAAACTATGCATCTTAATATTAGAAACAAAGAACTCCTTTTAACTTCTAGCTAATAGATTTTCATAATGAATCAACCCTAGGCTACATGCACACAGTTTCTGGAATTAATTCAATGGTAAAATGTCTTTAGTTTTAGGTTCATAATCCTTTCCAATGTAAATTAAGGGGGTTTTCACATCTGGCTGATTACCTCCCTCTGTTGTTACTGCCGTCAGCTCACACTGCCGGGATTGCTGGTGGATGGGACAGCTGCCAAGCTAAAGCACTATGCTTGCAACTCTCAGCCATGATGAATGAGTCGAGATATAAGCCTAAGGAGGGAGCCTGAGGTGCACACAAAGCTCTGGCCAGAAAGTGACACCACACCACTGCATCTAAGCTGGTGGACGGGAACCAGGCAAGTTTATTTAATTAAGCCAATTGCAAACTTGTTTATGCTGCCATGCTCTACACAGAGACATGAATAAGGAGATGGGAATACCCCTTTAGGGGAGTGTTTTTTGAGAGGTTGTCAATAAATAACTGGTATTTGGTTTTGTTTTTTTTTGTTGAAAAAGCTGAAAACATTCTTTATGGCAGCAAATCATCTACAAATATAAGCTGTTTTAAAATTGAAATTTTTTGAGTCTGAAAAAACAGGCCAAGATAAAAAAAACTAAACAAAACTACTTGTGATATCACTATAATCTTGCACGATTGAAAGATATGTGCAGTCACATAAGAAAAAAAATTGACACAATGGAACAGATAGAAGAAAGGCATCTGAATTCTGTCAATATGCCCATTAAGATAGAAAAAAACTTTTGTTCAACATGAATATATTCAAATCCAAATTTAGATTCAACTATAATAAAACCATGTCATTATACTTGGTGAGTGTACTCCATTATTCTGTTGTCCTTTTCTAGACCAGTAAGGTGTAGCTTCATTCACAGAAGGCCAGCTGAGCATATCTGAGGACTAAGTCACTCCTATTTTTATACTATAGGTTTCTATTTTTGATCTTCTATAAATTACGGAAGTTCATATTAAGCAAGTAGGAACTAAAATTAGTAAACTGTGTTATGTCAGAATATGCTACAAAATCGAAAACAAGAACTTACGAGTCAAATAGTTATAAGCACCTCATCAGCAAACATTGTTTCTTGCTCCCCACTTCTGTGGTGTAACTAAACCTTAGGTGTTAATGGTAAAAAACTTAAATGAGGCTGGATCCTCAGTCAAACTATCCTGTTCAGTGGGCTGTTTATTACTATACTGTTATAGTAAGTGAAGTTTATTACTATACTGTAAAGTCTGTATTATAGTAAGTGAAGTTAAGGCTGCTTGATACTCGTCTAAAGCTGCCCATGTGTTTTAAATAGCAGTTTTTTCTTGTGATTTTTCTTCTATAGTATAAGATGATTCTGAAATCCTGGAGTTTTCATTTACCTGCTATAATAAGCAGCTGAACCTTCCTATTCGGTAGAGATCCCTATTATAACATACAGGATTACAGTGAATGATTCGATGGGATCAGGACATATACCATTAGTAATAAAATTACCTACTACTCCCCTACCTGACCTATGAATGGGCCGCAGACCATGCCTTAAAACATTAGAACTCTTATATAGAAATCAATAGAGTCCTCTCTAAATTATTGTTTCTTATGGTCCACGGGGCTGTTAATAGAGCAGCTCGGGCAATATGGAAGACCCCATAATATCAACATATGTATATAGCCTTTAAGGTATATAAAGACCATTAAAAAATGCTTTGCTTTATTTTTTTTATTAGTTCAATCATTTAATTGTGCAACTAAAAACAGCACTTTTACTGTAAAACTAATAAAATTAAAGATCAAGAAAATTATAAAATGTAAGATTAAAGATAAAATTAAAGATCAAAACAAAGCCTGACAGTCATGTGCCCCTTTACAAGTCTAGAGTAGGATTTTCACTAAATTTAAAACCAACCAATTATAATTTTTTATATTTTAACCCATTTTTGTCACCCTTTCCAAAAATCAAAGATGCATGACCCCAGATCACGAGAATGAAGTTTGCATCCCCTGTATGACATAAGGCATTCATTAGATGCTAATCTACACATGGGATGCATTAGAATAGCATTGACAGAATATGTAAAGTAATGTTAATTTACTGTTGGAGATGCATAAAGTTGTGATTTTAGTGCATCTGGCCATTTTTTTTTATTTTTATAAGTTAAAGGGGTTATTAAACTTTTAAACACATATCCACTATCTCCAGAATGGGGCCTTACTCTTCCTGCTGAACACCTTGGCCCCCCACTTTCTGAGATGTACCAGTCTAAGCAGCAACAGCCCAATTACCAGTTGCAATGGTGTCCCATCTCAGTTAGTTACTGGATGAGCAGGCTGTCATTGCTGAGAAGAGTATGTTTCAGAGGTGGGGGCCGTAGGGTTCACTGGGGAGAGCCAAGTCTGAATAACCCTTTTAAAGGATGTCAAAATACATTGTCATTTGATTTGAACATAGGGAGGAACATTCTTTACAGTTTCATCCAATAAAAAGTTTCATAAGTCAGAAAATGAGCTTCTGAGACCCTGTGAATGCTCCCATATGTGGGTATACTTAAAGGGAAACAAACAGCAGTTTCACCCTTACGAAACCGAATACACTGGGTAATTGATACATCATTGTAAATTCGGTTAACTCGCACTATAACACAGTGTATTGGGTTTAGTATGGGTGAAACGGCTGAGGTATCTCTTACCTGGATCTGCAGTTCAGTTCTATTGCTAATAGCTGGTTTTGTGCAATGGAGACCCATCATGCTGGCTAATACAGCAGGTATCTCTGGAAACGGCCCACATATCTGGGTAATTGATACATCATTGTAATTCGGTTAACTCGCACTATAACACAGATATGTGGGCTGTTTCCAGAGATACCTGCTGTATTAGCCAGCATGATGGGTCTCCATTGCACAAAACCAGCTTTTAGCAATAGAACTGAACTGCAGATCCAGGTAAGAGATACCTCATTGCAACCTGGTCTACCTGCATTATAACCCAGTGTATTGGAATTAGTGCGGGTGAACCGGCTGTCAGTTTCCCTTTAAAATGACTGGTGACTAGTTGTTTTGCTTGACAGGTTGCCCAATTCCAGATATGTTTACCTGATATTTTCTTATAACAGATATAAATATTGTCAAAATAACATTGCCCTCTATTTTAGGCTAAATGGTCACACAGAGAGTCTTCTAAGGTTTGACATTAGCGACTTCAGTCTCAGTATCAGTAGATAATATGTTGTCCTTATAATAAGATTCAATGGTCCCACAGGATTAAATAATTTTCAATAAAATTATGAATCAAGAGGAAAGTTTGTAACTGTTTGGGGTTTCTATCTTGTGGACCTGGATTGCCCATTTCAAACAAACTTGAAAACTTCAATAACAATTTAACTCCGCAAGAGGAATAAAAGACACTTTGGTGCCCTATAAAAGAGTGCAGCCTTAGCGCGAATGTAAAAGCTTTGTAACATGCTAAATCGGGTCCAAGAAGTCCACAGAGACTCCCAGAAGCCAAAGCAGGTGGTTTACAAATTCTAGGTAAGGATGATGTAAGTGGCCCATCATTTATAAAAATATTTTACTTAAGGAGAGGCTTCACGACTTCAGTTGCTTGCTAGCAAAACGCGCTTAAGGCTTAGATTAATGAGGCTTATTTAAGTACTATTTAGGGTTTTTTGCACTAAATGTGTTGCTTTTTTTTTTGTGAATTTTTAAGTAGACAATTTCTTCATGGTTGTGTAGGTATGCCAGAATCAAGGTGTTATTCAGCAATGGTCATGAATTTATCATGGGCAACTTTAAGTAAAAAAGTTGCATATTTGGTCACAAAGCCCTCAATGTGTTGCAAATCTACAGCAGCTAATAAAAGTGGCTGTGGGTAGCATTTGTAAAAAGTTACAACGGACTTAAAATAAATAAATAAATAAATAAATAAATAATGCAAACATTTAATACATTTGGTGGATGTAAACATTGCAACCACAAATTTTAAGGTGCCGAGAAATCGTTCACCTACACCACCCTTGATAAATCCCCCCAACCTCATTTTCCACCATCAGTGAGACAGACTGTTGATGTTAAAGCATTATATATACCACCAACCTACAGAACTAAGGTATCGAAGGAAGGAGATGTATTGTGACACTTCTTCACATTCTGGCAGTAAGCGATGCTACCAGACACAACCAAGTTACAATGTACTAAGGGGCATCCACATCATATTTTGGCTCTACACCTTGGTTACACATCAGAACGCCATCAAATAGAATCCTGATTTAAACCAGAAGAAAGCTGTAGGCTTTAACAGAATAAATGGTCTGTATTTACGCCGGTATACATTTTGGAGTATAGGAAAGTATTGTATACCACACATCTCTCTTAAAATATATACTGGTGTAAAGTAGACCAAAAACACCCAGAAATAAACTATTAAAACCGATTGCCATAAGGCAGTATACGATAGAATGACCTTTTGAGGGTAAATCAACACACCTGTTTATGTACAGCCAGAACGTGATATAAATGACCTATTACTTGGACTGGGTAGAGATAGTTGTGTACTCTTTATAAAAAAATAATTACTGTATTTTTTGCCGTATAATACACTCCGGCATATAAGACGCACCCAATTTTAAAGGAGGAAAATCTAGAAGAAAAAAAAAAAAAAAAGATTCTGAACCAAATACCAGTACAATGTAAAGTATAGGACAGTGATCTTCAACCTGCGGACCTCCAGATGTTGCAAAACTACAACTCCCAGGATGCCCGGACAGCCGTTGGCTGTCCGGGCATGCCGGGAGTTGTAGTTTTGCAACATCTGGAAGTCTGCAGGTTGAAGACCATTGGTATAGGAGGTAATACTCACATGTCACTCCGGAACGTCTCTGCTGCCCGGGATCCTCGCTCTCTGTCGCCGCCATTACGTCGTTACGCACGCCGCTCCTATTGGATGACGGGACGATGTGATGACGAAGGAGAGTGCCGGCCATGTGATCCCGGCATGCTGCAGTCATTCGCCGATCGGACACCGAGGAGGCAGGTAAGGTCCCTCCCGGTGACCTGTAAGCTGTTCGGGACGCCGCGATTTCACTGCGGCGGTCCCGAACAGCCCGACTGAGCAGCTGGGTTAGTTTCACTTTCGCTTCAGACGCGGCGGTCAGCTTTGATCACTGCGATCGGTGAAGTCTCGTATTAGCCACGGGTCCCGGCCGTTGATGGCCGCAGGGACTGCCGCGATATGACAGGCTTTTAATGTGTATTTGGCGTATAAGACGCACCAACTTTTCCCCCCCAGTTTTGGGGAAGAAAAAGTGCGTCTTATACAGCGAAAAATACAGCATTTATTTGGAAGGGACATAGAGCAGCTCCAACAGTACTTATTGTCACACATAAAAATAAGGGATGACTTAAATAAGAAACTACTGGCGACAGAGTGCTGGCTTCAGAAATGCAGAGGCAGGGAAATCAGAAGGTAAACGGGGAGATGGCTCATGCCACAATATCCTATAAACACTCCAAACAGTCTGGCATTCATAAGCTTACAATGAAACATTCAATGATTTGTATCAGATGATGCCAACTAGCTCTGCATCAAGATCCTCACATAAACATTGTCAATTCAGGAGATGTTATTCTCCAAGCACATCTCTGGTAAATGTCAACCAACTAAAAACATCTAAAATAGATGGGGCAATGAGCAATATATCAGAGCGGGGACTTCATGACAGACACAGCTTATCCAGATGTATACTGTGGCCCTCCAGTCTGAACCAACATAGGGATAGTTAGGTCACGTTAAAAACATATGAACCTGTCCTTAAAAGGCATATTCACTCTTCCAATCTTACAGACTACATGTAGATATAATCTCTGCATCATAGTCCGGAGTTACATTGCCAGTTCTGTGGACAGGAACCATTTCCTAGAATGTCTTCTTTACTAACCACCACATCAGCTGATGTAAACTGGGGCTTCCTGTATGCACGAAGAACATTTAAGGAAACCTTTATAAAAAGCTGCCTCTATGTTACAAGACTGACACTTGGGGAAAAAATTATTACAACACTGTACAGAGTTATTTATTAATAGTAGAGTATGCTGGTTAATGGTTATGGTGGATGTACATGGCATAGGTTGTGCTCAGGGTCCAATATGAGGTTTTCAACCAAGATCAAATCAGTTAGGGTTTAACAAATATGGAAAATGGGGACGTCACAATTCATGTTTTTTATAAAAGACATAGAAAATGAAAAAGTGCGCTCACTTGGGCATTTCTACACGTCCTGTAGACAATACTAAAAAGTAGGAAATGGACAAAATTTATCACTGGGATCAGATCATGCAGATAGATATCTTCATGTCTACGATGGGAAAATCAATCTAATAACAATGACCTGTTTAAAAAAAACAAAAAACTAAAACTGGTTACAGCCTCTTGAAAATACCACAGGCTCTAGAAAAATTTAGAATCACATGTGTTCTTGGAGGCCAGAATGTTGGCAACTACATCATAAGCTCCCTACATATTGGCAAACCATAAAAAGGACAGACACATGTTTGCACTTCATAAGAAGAGCTTCTTCAATGAATGATACAGTAGCACGATGGCGTTATGTTTTTGACATTTCACTATAGCACTGATGTTAAAATTGTGGCAGCAGTGGTACAAAGGAGGCAAGATATGCTAACAAGAGCTACAGGGAAGTGGCAACCATTACTGGGTGCATAGTCCAACCGGCCACATAAGAAAGCAGGGTTATTAGTTGGCAGTAAATGACCTCTTCTAATGTCATATGTACAATGAGGTATACTGATTCCAGAATGTCATCAGTAGATACAGTGGAATAAGACTCGACTGGTGGTTAGACGGAAGGATGACACAAGGATTTCCCAACTAAGCCCTGGACATCAAAGCTACCCCATGATAAACAATTGTTCTACTTGTCTGACATGGAAAAAGTATTAAATAGTTTACCATTTTTCTCACTAAACATATTTCCTAAGGTTCTACTGACATGGATTTTTTTTGACAAGATGTTGGTAAAAACCCAAGTAATCCATATATACAAAGAAACCAAAACAAAAGCTCAGAAATTTAGTTTTATGTAATAATGAGAAATGACAAAGGGGAATGTAATGAACACATGACCAAAGACACGAAAAGCCAAGACAACAGCTGAAATCTATCATTAAAGGGGTACTCCGCTGCTCAGCGTTTGGAACAAACTGTTCTGAACGCTGGAGCCGGGAGCTTGTGATGTCATAGCCCCGTCCCAACATGACATCACGCCCCGCCCCTTCAATTCAAGTCTATAGGAGGGAGCGTGGCAGCTGTCACGCCCCCTCCCATAGATTTGCATTGAAGGGGCGGGTCATGATGTCATGATGGGGGCGGGGCTATGAAAACACAAGCTCCCGGCGCCGGCTTCAGCGTTTGTGAAAAACACGCAGTACCCCTTTTTAGAAAAGGAAATCCAGCCTCTTATCTGTGCAAATTAATATCAGCTAGTTCAGTTTCAACTGATGGGCTACAAAAAGGTCTCATTGCTAAAATGTAACACACAGCAAAGAGCTGTTTTAAGACCTTCACAACCTAATTGTTGCAAAACATAATGATGCCATCGGTTACCGGTGCACTTCTAAGCTTCTGAACATTACAGTGAGCACTGTTAGGCCATAATATTGAAGTGGAAAGACATTTTCCCATAAATTTTCATCAACCAGGTGCTCCTCGCAAGATTTCTGACAGAGAAGTGAAAAGTATGGTCAAAAGATTTGCCGAAAAGCCACTTGTGGAGAACTTCAAAGACCTAAAATTAGCAGGTACTGTTGTCTCTTAGGAACAGTATTTAAACAACTGAATGCAATAACTGATAACAGATGATATTCTTGGTAAGAACTTTTATTTTTATTCATTTTTTTATTTTTATTTCTTTTATTCAAGCTTCTTGACAAAGTGCATGGTGCAACTAGTTCCGCAGCGGGCGATGATGCCGGGACCTCTCCCAGTAAGGTGCACCTTACTGGGAGAGGTCCCAGCGTCATCGCCCCCTGCGGATCTAGTTGCACCATGCACTTTGTCAAGAAGCTTGAATAAAAGAAACGATTTGTTCAGCTCAACGTGGTGAGTGCCATCCTTTAAGATCTTACCAAGAATATTGTATGGAAGCGTTCTGTGCCAGACAGGATAGAGCACCACCGGCTTTGTATTGTATCACTCATACCAGCATAACACAGGCTGTTTGAAAATTCATTGTTGCAAGGACAATCTTATGCAGTGCCAGATACACCGTTTCTTCTACTAGTTAATAACAGATAACTGATGACCATCATCCGTTATTTTTAATGTTTTTTTTCTTAAAATAAAAACCTGATGTTGTCATCTGTTATTATCCGTTATTACAAGTTACATCCAGGTTTTTTTTTTTTTTATCAGGTTTTTAACCCTTTTTTGTAAAGCTGTACTGAGCATGATCAGTACAAAAAACGGATGTTAAAAAACCTGACAATAACTGATCATAACGAATGGTTTTTTTTTTTGAACATCCGGTTCCCAAAGACTTCAAAGCTAAATTTTAACGTCCGGTTTTTCCTCTTTTTTTGCTGGACCAAAAATTACTGCATGCACAATCTTTTGTGCTTGCTGGCAAAAATAACTGACATTAGTAAAAAGGGACGTGCCTGATGCAAAAGGATGTTCAAAAAATCCCATTGACATGAATGGAATTTTCTGACAGCCGTTTTCAGGACTTTTTGCCGGGAGTAATAACGGATGTTTTTTACAGGATGATACCTGTAGTGTGAAAGGGGCCTTAGAGATAGGTTATTCAATGAAAATCTGAGGCACTACATGTGCTGTGAAAAAATGCAGTAATTTGCTGAAAACACTGGAAATGCAGTAATTTGCTGAAAACACTGGCCTGAACACTGGAGCCAAATCATGTGATTAACATCTGCATGTGAAAAGCATGTACAAGAAACTTCTGCATCGAAATATGTACTGAAAGAAACCATCTCAATGACAGATTTATCATTGCATCATTAAGGTTTTTTTTTTCCTCCATACATTTGTCGCACCCATTTGTATGGCTTTTCTCATTTTTAACTTGCAGTGGTCATGAATTAATTAACCAGCTACTTTTGCAAAACAAAGTCGCACAAGCAAAAAAAATAAATAAAATAAAAACAGCTCAGAGCAGGGGGCCTGAGGAAACGTCAACAGGGGAGAAACGGCCGCCGTCACCCAGGTGAGACATCCCTGTGAATTCTGCTCTGCACTCGGGGAGAGAAATACTTAACATGTCATTGTGATGTCTACTGCATCTTATGAATAAAGCCAAAAGAAGATTGACCAGCTGGGTAAGTGCACTCCTCTTTTGTTCTTACAGTATATTATATAGGTGGAAACAACATCGATCAGACATTTATGGCATATCTTGTAGATATACCATAAGTGTACGGATGGCAATACCTCCACGATCATTAGAACAAGTAAAGACGTGCACATGGTAGTGCGCATCTCTCCCCAGTTCACAGGACAACCCCCATTATAAGTCTGTGGGATGGTGTAGTGAAGCAGGACATAAATCACGGCAAGCTAGGTGCTGAGACCTCACCAATAATTAAAAAGAAAGGTAAGAAGCTCTCAGCTGTGGTATTTCTGAATGGCTCAATTCAACTCTACCCTTGAAAGTGCAGTGTATAGAGAAGTCTAGAGTCCGTACACTATCTGCTTGCTCAGCTCTCATCAGGGTGCAAATCAGAAACAAAGGGCACAGCACTTAGCTAAGTGCTTCTAGATCAAAGTTTGGATCAGTTTGGGTGCCAAAAGGAGAGCCAAGTAAGGGTGCATTCACACCATGATTCTTTAATGCGGTGACCGGATCAGACTGAGATGTGAAAGCTGGGCACTCCCGTATCCAAGACTGACCCAGCCCCCATCTCATTCATTTGAATGAGCCAACCGGAGTCAGATAGCGACTCCGGTTGGCTAATTTTTGCTCCATTTCCGGTTTTGTGACTGGACTGAAAACCGTAGTATAACAGGATTTTATGTCCGGTCACGGATATGGGACGAAAAAATGAGCCGACTGGAGTCATTATCAGACTCTGGTTGGCTCATTCAAATGAATGAGATGTGGGCTGGGTCTGGCTGGGATATGGGAGCGCCCGATTTGCACATCTCCCAGCCGGATGCAGTCACCGTATTAAAAGAATCGTGGTGTGAATGCACCTTAAAGCTGATCAGAAACGAAGGGGCACAGCACTCTGTCCTGCTTTTAATGATTAACCCCTTAACGACCAAGGACGTATATTTACGTCCTTGGCCGGCTCCCACAATATAACGCGGGGTCACGTGGTGACCCCGCGTCATATCGGGTCGATCCCGGCATGTGTCTAATGCCGGGACCCAGGGCTAATAGCGCGCGGCAGTGATCGCGGTGCAGCGCGCTATTAACCCTTAAGACGCAGCGTTCAAAGTTGAACCCCGCGTCTAAACCGAAAGTAAAACCTTCCCGGCTGCTCAGCAGGGCTGATCGGGACCACCGAAGTGAAAATGCGGTGTCCCAATCAGCTGGGACATGAGCAAAGGTCCTCTTACCTGCCTCCGGCGTGTCCCCTCGGCGATTGATTGCTCCAAGCCTGAGATTCAGGCTTGAGCAATCGACCGCCGATAACCCTGATCACTGCAAAGCTATGGCTTTGCAGTGAACAGGGTAAAAGATCAGTGTGTGCAGTGTTATAGGTCCCTATGGGAGCTATAACACTGCAAAAAAAAAGTGTAAAAAAAAAAAAGTTAATGTGATTTAACCTTTTCCTTAATAAAAGTTCAAATCACCCCCCTTTTCCCATAAAGAAAAAAACACCATGTAAATAAAAATAAATATAAACATATGTGGTATTGCCACGTGCGTAAATGTCCGAACTATAAAAATATATCATTAATTAAACCGCACGGTCAATGGCGTACGCGCAAAAAAATTCCAAAGTCCAAAATAACGTATTTTTGGTCACTTTTTATATCATGAAAAAATGAATAAAAAGCGATCAAAAAGTCTGATCAATACAAAAATGGTACCGCTAAAAACTTCAGATCACGGCGCAAAAAATGAGCCCTCATACCGTCCCATATGTGGAAAAATAAAAAAGTTCTAGGGGTCAGAAGATGACAATTTTAAACGTATACATTTTTCTGCATGTAGTTATGATTTTTTCCAGAAGTACGACAAAATCAAACCTATATAAGTAGGGAATCATTTTAACCGTATGGACCTACAGAATAATGATAAGGTGTAATTTTTACCGAAAAATGTACTGCATAGAAACGGAAGCCCCCAAAAGTTACAAAATGGCGTTTTTTCTTCAATATCGTCGCACAATGATTTTTTTTTCCGTTTCGCCGTAGATTTTTGGGTAAAAGGACTGATGTCACTGCAAAGTAGAATTGGTGGCGCAAAAAATAAGCCATCATATGGATTTTTAGGTGCACAATTGAAAGGGTTATGATTTTTAAAAGGTGAGGAGGAAATTTGATATAAAAATAATATTTCCTAATTTTTGTTTTACTATAGAGCCAACTTAATCAATTTGCTCTCTAAGGCTCAGTTTACATTTCCAGATGTTTACAGCCCAATGCAGATGTATCAAGTATAAAAAACACAATGCCAGACACTTCCAATATTCCAATGTCCATATTCACCCTCATGCAATTGTGATATGTACAATAATATGTCATTGAATGATACAATAAAATGTATAAATTACCTAGTCTGCTTCCATTTCTGGGCATTGCCATGAATGAACCAAGACTTCCACCAATAACACTGTGTGGTCTTCTCAATGGTGGCTTCTTGAAGGATCCTGTGTATTGATGGAGGAAGGAGTGCATACTATGAGACGTTGGAGGCCTGCCATTCTTCACAATAGGTTCTAGTAATCCCAAAGGGAACACAGATCCATTTCATACCAAAAGGATAGATTGTAGAATAGGTAGAGACCCAAGAAAAAACGAGGAAGAAAAAGAATTGATTACTGACCACACCATCAATAGATTATCAATAGATACATTATTAAGTGATTACTTAGAATTACCACTAGTTGTGATGTTAGGCAGTGAGAAATGCTTCAGAGTATTAAACAGCAGAAAGGTTACAGTCCCAGCACCTGCAACATTCTTCAGAGGAGGAAATATTATAATTATGTCAAATTAGATACATCAAGTTGTCTGGAAAATATAGGTAATCACGATTAACAGAAATAAATACATCTACAATAATTTCCACCAATTTAGCCCAAGACTGATTGTATTTACTTCTGATTGTTTAAGAGAATATAGATTTAGGATTTGAGGTCAAATGTTGCTTAGATGGAGATAAGAAGTGTATCCAATCCATAAATAGAACAAGAATAGTGTTTAAATTAGTAAAATTTGTAGGAGCTTATTGGTGAAGAAAATCTGTCTCTCAGGGTAGTGAAGGAATATATAGTTCTCCAGGAAACCGATCCATAACATTGCAGACCTAATGGGTGCCAGGGTATAACAAGTATGGAGGTCAAGCTATTGGCGTGAGGGAGGATAAAAAAGGGAATAACTGGAATCACAGGTGACAAGAGCACCAGATTTCCCTAGTAAAACTCATGATGAGGATCAGAGTAGTCAGATCTGGCAAGGCAAGTCCTTCCAACCTTCAAAGCCAATTTGGTTTTTGGGGAGGGGGGGGGGTACTTCCTTTTGGAGGTCCTAACAAAATCCAGCATGGCATCTTGATCGGTAGCATTTCATTGTAGTATAATTACTGTACTTTCTGGTCTAATGAGAATAAAAGGAGGGTTGTCTTTCTGCAAAGCATCTGAACCTACCTTTGTATGGAGGGGTTTTACTAAAAACACAAAAGTAAGTTAGGTTAATGTGACACCTCTAAAAAATGTTTTTTTTTTTTTTTTTTTAGGGTATCTTTCACAGAAACTATTTTTCCAACATCTCTGAATATTTAACCTAAAAATGTAGTGAGACCGACAGATCTAGGAATTCTCTAGTGGTGACATTCTGTGGCATTTCTACCGGCAGAATACGCATGTTGTGAAGCCACTGTGTTTGCATGTGAAAATTAGCACCTAACCCAATTGTGACAAGTCTATTATTAGTTCGGTGTGACAAGTCCTTGCCTGTGCACAGATGAACACAACTGCTGTAATACCTTAGCAATATGATTAAAAACTATTTTATTTAGATTTGTAAAGATTTTCGTGCTGAAAATGCCCCCCTCGGCTTATACTCGAGTGAACTCTCCGCCTGTCAATCCCTTCTCAGTGGTCTTCAACCTGCGGACCTCCAGATGTTGCAAAACTACAACTCCCAGCATGCCCGGACAGCCATCGGCTGTCCGGGCATGCTGGGAGTTGTAGTTTTGAAACATCTGGAGGTCCACTGGTTGAAGACCACTGCGGCCTTCGTCATCATCCAGACCCCCTTTAGTTTTCTACTCACCTCTCCTCGGTGGGAAGGAAGGGTGAGCTGGTCCAGACCATCTATGCTGCAGGGACCGTCCGGTGGGGAGGGTTAGTCGTTCCGGGCTGTCGATCTTCACCGCTCCGGGCCGGCCCCGGCATAGTGACGTTGCATTGACGACGACACACAGGGACGCCGTGCGCAGCAGACATACCTGCGCATGAACGTCCCTGTGCGTCATCGTCAAGGCAAAGTCACTAGTCCGGGGCCGGCCCGGAGCGGTGAAGATCGACAGCCCGGAACGACTAACCCTCCCCACCGGACAGTCCCTGCAGCATAGATGGTCTGGACCAGCTCACCCTTCCTTCCCACCGAGGGGAGGCGAGTAGAAAACTAAAGGGGGGGGGGGGGGGGGGGAGTCTGGATGATGACGAAGGCCGCAGTGGTCTTCAACCTGTGGACCTCCAGATGTTTCAAAACTACAACTCCCAGCATGCCCGGACAGCTGATGGCAGGTTGAAGGCCACTGAAAGGGATTGACAGGCGGGGTGATGACGGGGGGTGAAAATGACAGGGGGGGGGAAGATGTATTTCCCACCCTAGGCTTATAGTTTAGTCAATAACTTTTCCTGGATTTTTGGGGTGAAATTAGGGGCCTCGGATTATATTCGGGTCGGCTTATACTCTAGTATATACGGTAGATTTATAGAAGCTAGTTAAAGAGTATGGCAAGAGCAGTTTTCTACCACGGTACATGTGACCCTACACTTACACTACAAAAAAAAAAAAACTGTAGGGGGGAGATGAATGAAACTACAGAGTGACGTAAAATTAAGAAAATCACTAATATTCACAGGCATTATTTTTGGGTTATCTGCATACTTTTTAGCACTGAAAGGCTGTATTACCTTGGCACTTATAGTGGTTGAATCTTTGACCCTCATAGCACTGTCATTTCTGGAACTATAGAGCGATACTATTACATATACTGAGGGAGGTGAATAGATGTGTCATCTGTCTATATAATGTGTATGACCACTACTAACCTGCTAAATGCAGGGACCATGCAAGTCAATGGTTCTTATGGATCAAAAACACCTTCAAAAAGGACATGACAGACTAACTTTTTTCAATGAAAACCAACAAGCAGACATTCAGCTATTGACTGGTATCTCAGACGGGGAAGAGCAGATTCCTGAAAGTCAACTTAACAATAATAGCCACTCAGCTGCCTTGAGATCCATGTCAATGTCACTTCTAGAGACAGCAACCAAAGGAATACAGAGCTGGTGTTTAGACGGCATGTTTTGACCTTCAAGCTCCAGAAATAAAGAAAGGCTTCATTAGATTGTATTTCTGGAGGCAATGAAAGTACTAAGATGCTTGCAATCCTCTACATACCCCAATATACAGCATGTCATATGAATAGTACACAAGACATTTTTCCATAGACAAATCGCTACATACTTTTTACCAATAAACTTTAATGCACTAAGGTCGGGTTCATATACAGTGCATTTAGAAAGCCAGCAGACCCTTTAACTTTTTGATGCATTTTGTCATGTTGCAAACCTATTCTAAAATAAAATAGAAAAATAAAATAAATATTAGAAAAACTAATATTTCAAGTATGGGGGGCCACTGTGCTCTTTCAGTGCTGCAGCAATTTTTTGTACTCCAGATCTGTGGCTTGTTACCATCCTGTCACTGAGCGCTACAGGATCCAAATGATAGGGGATAAGATGTCTGATCGCGGGGGTCCCACCGCCGGGGACCCCTGCAATCTCGCAAGCACCACCATGGGAGCTGCACGCAGCGCTGCAGCCTCAGAGTCTGCCAAGTCATGACTATTGGGCTGGAGTATCGTGAAGTCACAAGTCCACCTCGTGTGACATCACCCCACCCCCGAAATGCAAGTGGGTGCTGCATGCGAGATTGCGGGGGTCCCCAGTGGCAGGACCCCCGCGATCAAACATCTTATCCCCTATCCCTTGGATAGGGGATAAGATGTCTTAGGGACGGAGTACCCCTTTAATATACACTGTCAGCTGAGAGACCCTATATAAACAGGGGTGGTGGAGATTTATAAAAACCTATGTAGAGGAAGAGTAGTGCAGTTGCCCATGGCAACCAGATTGCTTCATTCATTTTTAAAGAGAAAATTTAATCAGCAATCTGATTGGCAACCGCACCACTCTCTCTGCACAGTTTTTACTATATCTCCCCCGGGGGGGGATTTGTTCCAAATCCTGTCCAATCTACTGAATTTACCACAGGTGACTCCAAATCAAGGTGTAGAAATATCTCAGAGATGATCACAACAAATTAACACATGCGTTTTTGCTGTGAATGACTAAAAATTGCATGTTCTATTGCGACTATGCTATTGTCTTAAATCGCCGCAAAATGCACAATTATGAATGGTGATTCTGGCCATTCACTACATAAACACAAGCGGTAATTTAAAGAGTTACTGGTAATTTTGTACCAACGCTTTGCTGCAGTGTCACCAGAGCGGAAATTACGCATTGTGGGGGAGATTTATCAAAACCTGTGGCGACTCAAAGATGCCCAGTTGCCCATAGCAACCAATCAGCTTACTTCTTACATTCTTATCAAGGCCTCTGAAAACTAAAGAAGCGATCTGATTGGTTGGGACAGGACCAGGACAGGACCATTCCTCCAGAATAAGACCGCCTCTTTGTAACTACACTCTACTGTGGAAAGGTGTATCCTGAACACAGGAAGCCTCTAATAACTAATATGGCGTATTAAAATAGGTCGACAAGCCAGTATATACTAAAAATCTCAGCAAAATAGGTTCAGTGCCACCCTGGTAAACTCTATATAGTTACACTGAAACAATTATCTCTCACAGAAAACAGATTTTCTAAAAATGTACCGATTATGAGAAACAGTCTTTCCTTGACGCAGACAGACTTCCAGCTATAATAAAATTATTCCACCAATCTGCTATCACTTTATGAGACAGAAACGGCCCTCTAAGTTGGGGATACTTTGTTGCCAAACAGAATATTCCCCTATCCACAGGGGATAGGTGTCCGATCCGGGGGGGGATGTTCGGAACGTTGGGACCCCCATGATCTCCTGCCCGCCACTCTCCATGCACTGAGCAACCTGCGCTCCATGCACAGACTGCTGTCGGCAATGGCACGAAGCTGTGGCTGACATGTCCCTCCATGTATCTCTATAGGAGAGCTACAGATACTCGAACGCTGTATCTCCGGCTCTCCCATAAAATACATGGAGGGACATGTCAGCCACAGCTTCGTGCCATTGTCGACAGCAGTCTGTGCATAGAGAGAGTCGGGGTGCCGGGCAGGAGATCTCGGGGGTCCCAGAGGTAGAACCCCAGCGATCAGATAAGGGGATAAGATGCTCGGCACTAGAGTACCCCTTTAAAATTAAAAAACAAACAAACCGCCATTGCAGGGTGTCAAAATGTGGTAAGCTTGCGCAGTGATTGGCTGCCGTATTTTGGCAGCAGCCAGATCGTTTGTTTTTACCCTGTAAAGCATGTAGATGTTTATACTTTAAAATAAAAGATTTGTCAGGTCTCCCGTACTACCAGATTAAAAACATAGCATCTTCCAATCTGTTATGCCAAGGCCACCTTCACATGTGTGCGTCATCCGGCGGACGCTGAAGAAAAGGAAACTGATTATAGAACTAATTTCAATCATTTGAAATGTAAAAGTTGCAACAAGTTTAGGTTGGGATCACCTACCGTGTTTCCCCGAAAATACACCCTACCCCGAAAATAGGCCCTAGCTGTATTATCGCGGTGGGCTGCAATATAAGCCCTACCCCGAAAATAAGACCTAGGCCAGTGGTCTTCAACCTGCGGACCTCCAGCTGTTGCAAAACTACAACTCCCAGCATGCCTGGACAGCCATTGGCTGTCCGGGCATGCTGGGAGTTGTAGTTTTGCAACAGCTGGAGGTCCGCAGGTTGAAGACCACTGACCTAGACAATGCCCGGGCTGCAAATATTAAAAAACAAACTTAAACTTACCTTTGTCCTCCGTTCCCCCGTTGCTAACGCAAGGTTTTGCAATACCCTGTTTGCAGCCCGGGCACAGGAATAGATACAGCGCAGCGGCCGATCATTATTGGGGGGGGGGGGGGGGGTGGAGAGAAGCTGCGCTTGCGGGTGACAAACGATTATTACCCCGATGTGGGGTGCTGGGCTGATAAACTGGAAGGGGGTGGGGGGGTTGGGGGGACGTTGGGCTTCAGAGCTGCGCCCATCACATGATAATAATGGGGGGGGGGTGTAAATACCGTGGAACCGCAATGTTGTTTAATGTGCATACCATACTGTAAGCCCTACCCTGAAAATAGGCCCTAGAGTGTTTTTGTGGCTAAAAGTAATATAAGACCCGGTCCTATTTTCGGAGAAACACGGTAGTTGGATGCCGGACATATGTGAAACCAGGCTAAGCTTGTGTATATAAACTTTTCTATGATTTGGTATTATATTTGAACAGCATTCTATTCGTAAAAAGCTCTTTCAATACTGCCAGGAGTCCTGTTACCGCCACCTGCACACAATGACTGACAGGTTTTCCTGTATTCCTGCCCATACGAGAGAGATGTCAGGCAGTCTGTGTGAAAGCAGGACTCGCCAACTCTCTCTAGGTGTCCTGGCGGCAATTAAATACAATAGAAAATCATAGTACGGTAAGTTATATATTATGTATAAGATATGGTGGCAATGGCGACCGGACTGGCGCACTTTCCTTGGAATATTTAGCACAGAGACAATATAATAGTCTTGATAAACGGTACAAAGCATGTGTGTGTATTTATCAACACACACTGTTAGTCTAATAAGGCAGGAAATTGTGAAAGACTTCTTTGTTTTGCCCTTTTTCAAAATGTAATGTAATAAACAAGGAAATCACTTTGTTCTACAACAGTTCATGGCATTAGAAAGTGGTTTAGAAATGGGACTGCAGATTTGGCACGCTGCAGCTCTCTGATCTTTTCATGAGTAGTAAGTACTCAGCAACAGCAGCTGGAATAAGAAGATAGGGATAAGTGGGAACAGAGGTGTCCGGAGGCAGCCCCTTGTCTCCTCTGCATGTGGAAGTCTAATAGAGGACCATAATGTTTAGGCTAAATAGGATTAGTATGGTTATCTAATATCTACAGTGAGTTTTATCACAATTTCTTATTACAAGTAAGCAAGCATTAAATGGGCACTGTCGTTAGCAAAAACTTTAATACAATGTAGAGAACAACATTATATGTATATGTTTGTAATATACATTATGGTTAAATGTGTATATTTTTAGGTGAAAATTATTTTTCTTGTCCCTGCAGCTAACGCCTGTGTATCTCTGTGCAGAGACAAAATACAGGAAATGTGGGCGGGACAAGCAGGATTCTGGGCACTAAAGACAAGCAGGGCTCTGTGACACGCTCCCCGCTCACAAATCCAGCTGATTCAGAAACCAGGAAGCCTGCGCAGAGCCCTGCTTGGCTTCAGTGCGCAGAGCCCTGCTTGGACCTGGTCAACTTTATATAAAATCCCCCCCCTCTCGCTTAATGGGGACTGTGGTAGTTGCCCATTCTGGCGCACCAGTGGACTGCAACGACCCCTGTCAAACTGTGGTGATTGAGGTAGGCTGTCTTACGGACAAGTCATACACATTTTAAGAGTTTACTCCTATCATAGCATCTCTTCCCCCCCCCCCCCTATTTTCTATACCCCTCTTCCTCTTTTTTGTATGGTATCTACAATCACTTAAAATATAGGATATAGGATACCCTGGAATGTACCCTCTTTTTTTTTGTGTGTGTACTTTTATTGTTCACGCTATGTTGAGGACTGCGTTCCTCTTACTACCGGATGCGCTGCTGCTGCAGCATTAGGTCTTGTATTTTTGCATTATCTCTTGTTGGATATATGTTAATAAAAACTAAATAAAAACTAAATCATTAATTTTTATATTTCCATCCCCAGACCCATATGAGGGCTTGATTTTGTGTGACCAATTGTAATGACATCTTATTTTAACATACTATGTACGACAAACCCCAAAAATTATTTTTTTAGTGAGGAAATTTAAATGAAATCCACAAATTTTGCAAATTTTGGAGAGTTTCATACGCTTTTCTTGCCTTCGACTCCGAAGCGGCCAGTGAGGACGATGAAGATCCTACATTCCTGTGTTCTTCATCGTCGTCCTCATCATCTAGTAGTGATGAGGAGTCACCTGTACGCCACCAGGTGAGGCCCCCCCCCCATGAAAGTGGCCCAGTGGCCAGCACTAGTACAAGCAACAATGCCGCTAGTGCTAGGAGTCCGACCCCCAAGACAAGTTTACCGGAGCCCCCTTCCGGTGAACCTGTCTGGAGACCCCCAGAGGGTTATCAGCCATGGATTCCGGAGTTTGTTGGCGACTCCGGAATCAGGATTGACAATTCTGGATTCACTGAAATTGACTATTTCAGTTATTTTTTCAGTGACATCTTGGTCAATCTAATGGTGGAGCAGACTAATCTGTACGCCCAGCAGTTCATCGCCCACCACCCTGATTCTTTTTTGGCCAGGTCCAATGAATGGTGCGCCATTGATGCAGCAGAGATGAGGACATTTTCAGGCCTTTTGCTGCATATGGGCCTGGTCAAAAAACCTAGTGTCAGGCAGTACTGGAGCGGGGACGTCCTATACAAGACCCCACTTTACAGTATAGTCATGACAAGGAAGCGGTTCAAGGCCATTCGGAAATGCCTTCATTATGCAGATAATGAGGCATGTCCACCCCGAAGTGATCCCACCTATGACCGGCTTTACAAAGTGAGTCTGGTCATCGATCACTTAGGGGCCAAAATTTTGGAGGCCTACGCACCGCTTAGGGAGCTCTCGGTTGATGAGTCTCTTATCAGTTTTAAGGGGAGACTCATCTTCCGCCAGTATATTCCCTCGAAGCGGGTGCAGTATGGCGTGAAGCTATATAAACTTTGTGAGAGTACCTCTGGGTACACTCTCAAGTGTAGAGTGTATGAGGGACGAGATTCCCGTATTGAGCCCCCGGATTGTTCCCCCACTCTGGGTGTTAGCGGGAAATGCGTTTGGGACCTTATGCACCCATTGCTGGATAAGGGTTACCATGTGTACGTGGACAACTTTTATACCAGCATCCCTCTGTTCACATCCCTTGCCGCTAGATCCACGGTCGCTTGTGGGACCGTGTGGAAAAGCAAGAGAGGCCTCCCTCTAAATTTTCTGCAGACACCTATTCCCAAGGGCGAGTCCCGTACACTTACCCATGAAAACCTGTTGTTGGTCAAGTATAAGGATAGGAGGGATGTCCTTATGCTGACCACTATTCATGGTAACAGCAGCTCACCAGTCCCTGTGCGAGGTACCACAACACCGGTCCTCAAGCCCGATTGTATTCTGGAATACAATCGGTATATGGGGGGGGGGGGGGGGGGGGGGGGGAGTTGATCTCTCTGATCAAGTCCTCAAGCCATACATGGCAATGCGCAAAACACGGTTATGGTACAAAAAAGTTGCGGTCTAGATGGTACAGGTTGCCATGTACAACTCTTTTGTACTGTCCCAGCATGCTGGCAACACAGGGACATTCCTCCAGTTCCAAGAAGAAGTCCTAAAGGCCCTGATCTTTGCTGACTGGGAAAGAGCAGGCCGGACTTCCCAAGGGTCTGTTGTTATAGGTGCCAGGATCGACCCAGGCCAACACTTTCCAGGTGAAGTCCCCCACACTGGAAAGAAGGGACGAACCCAGAAAAGATGTAGAGGGTGATACGGAAGGACACAGGAGGGGGATACGGAAGGACACCACCACTCAATGTGACACTTGCCCCGATCATCCGGGCCTCTGCATTAAGGATTGCTTCAGGAAGTATCACACTTCCATGGAGTTCTAAATTTTCCCTTCTCATTTTAATTTTTCATAATTAGACCCCAATGTACCAAGTCCAGAGTACATTCCAAATTTTAACCCCAATAAACCAATACATTTATAATTTTATGTCCCACAGTACCCCATTTTAGTTAGTGTACCCCAGTTATTTACCTCATGTAATGCCCCTTGAGGGGGGGTCCCACTGTTCTGGCTCCATAGGAAAAAGACAAAGCTCAAGGACCCTGACTGATCTCCGGCACTTCTGAGACCGGTGTGCATGCTGTTTACGCCCAGGTGACATTTTCTCCATTTACCACTTGTGAAAATGAAAAATTTGGGGTAACCCCAGCATTTTAGTGTAAAGAAATAAAATTTATCATTTTCACATCCCACTTCATGAATATTTATCAAACACCAGTGGGGGGTAAAGGCTCACTGTACCTCTTGTTACGTTCCTTGAGGGGTGTAGTTTCCAAAATAGTATGCCATGTGTTTATTTTTTTTGCTGTCCTGGTACCATAGGGGCTTCTTAAATGCGATATGCGCCCCCCCCCCCCCCCCAATTCCAGCAAAATTTGCAAATGTGACTCCTTCTCTTCTGAGCATTGTAGAGTGCCCGCAGTGCACTTGATGTCCACACATGGGGTATTTCCATACTCAAGAGAGATGGGGTTACAAATTTTGGGGGGCATTTTCTCCTATTACCCCTTGCCAAAAATGTAAAATTTGGGGAAAAACTAGCATTTTAGTGAACAAAAAAAAAACCAATCATTTACACATCCAACTTTAACTTTTTTTTTTTTTTTGCTGTCCTGGCACCATAGGGGCTTCCTAAATGTGACATGCCCCCCAAAAACTATTTCAGAAAAACTCACTCTCCAAATTCCCATTATCGCTCCTCCACTTCAAAACAGAACTGGTCCCTGAAAAATTTCGAATTGTGCGAGACATTGTGTGCGAGACATTGGAAAATTGCTGCAATACTTTGAAGCCCTCTGGTGTCTTCCAAAAGTAAAAACATGTCAACTTTATGATGCCAACATAAAAGTAGACATTGTATATGTGAATCAATATATAATGTATTTGGAATGTCTATTTTCCTTACAAGCAGAGAGCTTCAAAGTAAAAAAAAAATGCTAAATTTACCATTTTTTTCACCAAATTTCGGAATTTTCACCAAGAAATGATGCAAGTATCGACTATATTTTATCACTAACATAAAGTAGAATATGTCACGAAAAAACAAACTCTGAATCAGAAAGGTAAAAGCATCCCAGAGTTATTAATGCTTAAAGTGAAAGTGGTCAGATGTGCAAAAAATGGCCGGGTCCTACAGTGAAAATTGGCTGGGTCCTTAAGGGGTTAAACATGGGCACTGCCTCAGATGCAGTGATCTGTATTGATCACGGCATCTGAGGGGTTAATGGCGGACATCAGCTGCATGAAGCGAGCACCACTCCGATGCGCGCGGTCATGTACATGACGTAAATGTACATCTGTGGTTGTTAAGGGGTTAAGGACACAGGGCAGTTTTTCAAAAGCTCCATCAGAATAGACATTGCCTTGAAAAGTTATTAACCAGTAAGCAGTCAGCAAAAAAAAAAAAAACACAAGTTAAAGCAACGGCTGGGGCTGGCAAACATGTGGCCTACTGCACTGACATAAAGAAGTTATGAAACGTGTACGAGACATGGGGGTTTTATGACAAGTGTCTTTACAAGCATTCCAAACTCATGTACTAAATATTCTTGTTAGATTACTTTTCGTTTCTAATTCACTCGGGATCGTTTACAAACACATTGATTTTAAAACCCTTTAAAACTAAGGATCAGCTGTTCGTTGTGTAGCACTCAGTGTAGCAGGATCTCAGTACAGTACCCAGTGTGCCCGCTCTATCATCATAAAAAGCCTTTTTTTTTTTGTGAAACGGAGGGTGGGAGACATGAAATCATTTGGAATCTTTTTTTTATTCTAAAATAACACAGTTGGCAAATGTTACAGCCAAGTGATGAGAACATAAATATTTTAATGTTATCTCGGCAAGAATAAGTGAACCGTGCAACACGTCTCGCACAGTGTCACCCCTGGGAATCCCTGTAACCTGCACCACCTCTACTGTCTGCTGTTCCTGTTGGCATGTATAGGGCATGAACACACAGTACAATGTACTTGCTTTTAAAGGATGCAGAGGAATTACCAGCAGGCGACAGGTTTTAATCCTGCACACATGTCTAGTAGCCAATATGCGGTCTTATGTAGCCTGGTTTATCTTCTCTGCATCTCCGCAGAGACTTGACAAACATCTCTCACATATAAACAGATCATCCCAAGCATCATCAAAAACCTTGCACATCTCCCGAGAGCGGCTCACACAGATATGACATTGCCATTGACTGTCATTCAACCGTGTTCATTAAAATAATAAAAGTTGGCTCAAATACAACATTCCTTTGAAATGCTCTCATTTGTGCGATGGCAAGCGAGCCGGCAGACGCATTCTGTCACTCTCAATCTCTGCCCCGAAAATAGTTCAGTAGTTAAAAGAGGAAAAAAATTCTCTACATGAAATTCTTTCTGCATCTGAAACGGAAAGGTCCGCTAAATAAGTCTAAGCTATAAAAATATACTAAACTATAAACTGAATTATTCTTATAAAGGCTGGATGTGTACAGGACAGATGCTATTTAAACACAATAGACACCTACTGTATAAAACAACCATGACAATGCTCTACTATTGTACGCCAGTTTGTTTTTAGGAAACAGCTTACAAATAAAAATAACATAAGCAATAGTCCCTTAACACCCTTACTACTCATGTCCCCAGGCTTCCCGAGTTCACCTCTGATGAGTCGACATGACATGTGACCACCGTAGCCAACCACTGGCTACTGCAGTGGTCAGTGTTTGTTTGGTGTGGTGTGTTGGGGGATTAGTGGTTTAGGTTTGGGTCAGGAAAAGCAAAGACCAGTGCAGTGATCTGCAGATTTATGGTGATTTCTCCCCCCCCCCCCCCCTCATTAACCCTCTGTTCCCGGGCTGCAAAACGAAACAAACAAAACTTTAACTCCCCTTCCTACGTTCCCCGCGTTGCACCAATATCGGTGTCCCGTTCTTCAGTCCCTGTCGTCTTCTGCTTCCTGCGGGACGGTGAGCCAAGCTGCGTTCAGCGTATTACTGGGAGCATCGGGACATTGCTGCGGCCAGTGACATGCTGAGCGCAGAGTGACTCACCGTCCGGCAGAAAGTGGAAGACGTCAGGGACTTGAGAACGGGACAACGATATTAGTGCAAAGCGGAGAACGTAGGAACTGTACTTACAATTGTCATCTGCATCTCCCGCACTACAAGCCAATTCCAATAGGTTAGTGAGGTTGATGCTGATGGCAGATTTGATGTAAGGTCCTTAAAACAAGTCAAAATGAAAGTGAGCTGCAATACCACACACAACCTGAGGACAGGATTGGTGCTGTTTTTTTTTTTTGAAGACATCAGCTCTGTTTTTCTAATCCTGGATAACCTTTTGACTGGAATGGGGATGACTCCCTGTAGTGCCACAAACGCGCATTTAAAAAGGATTTTACCACAAATATTATTTATTCTCTATCTACAGGATAGGGGACAAATGTATGATCAATGGGGCCCAATCCTGTTGCTACTCCCTGCATGACTGTAGTGAGGAAAATCGTAAATAAAGCAGAAGCCACACCATTCAATATGTATGGGGTCGAAGATCAGCGATCATGTGCACAGAGCTTCCCTTCACATAATCTCGCCACTACTGTGAGTTTACTCTTAAAACTGTACAGCAAATGTTCTCCTTAGACAACAGAATAATAATTGTTCCATTTACAGATGGCACCGACTTCTCCAGCGTCACAAGACACAGAGGTCTCCTGACAACAGTATCGTTAACATTAAACAAACAAAATGGTCATTGATTCTTTTAGTAAATTCAATAAGTATATCAATGCTTGAGGTTTCCCGCTAAAAAAGCAGGTTTAATGTGAAATGTTAAATCCCATAATTTTTGAGCTGCATAATGCAAAGGCAGCACTGCAATGCATGACTGGACCAACCAACAAAGGAAGGGAGTCAATGTGCCAAAATATTTGCTACTACAAACTAGGGATGTCCCGCTGCTGATACTGGTATCGGGACGGATACTTGACGGGACCCACGCTGGCAGGTTTCACGAAGGTGCTGAACTATGCAGTGCGCCCAGCAGCTGAGTGCGTGTCATAGCCAGGACCTATGACTAATGCCGAACAACACTGATCGTGGTGATGTCAGGCATTAACCTTTTGGACGCCGCGATCAAAGTTGATCGCAGCAACTAAAAGTCCGAAGTCAACTGCCGGTTAAGCTCAGGGATGCTGATCGGGATTCACCACGGTGAGATCGCGGTGTCCCGTTTAGCTGTGAGGACGGCTGGAGGTCCCTTACCGTGCTCCGTGCCGTCCAATCATCGCTCCTTTACTGCAGCCATCCATGGCAGGCAGTAGTAAAGGAGTGCAGATAACACTGATCAATGCTATGGCATATAATTGATAGGTGTAAGCAATCTACAGAGTGCAAGTAATAGTGCCCAATGGGGACTTTAAAAAAAAAAAAAAAAATTTTTTTATGTGTGAAAAATGTTAAATAAATGTGAATTAACCCCTTCACCAATAAAAGACTGAACCAACACCCCCCTCCCTTTTTTAAATAAAATAATAATAATAGGCCTTCTTCTAATAAAAACACCCCTTTTTCCCATTATAAAATAAATAAATAACTGTCACAAGACATCGAAAAAAGTCTTGGTAATTGGTATCGGCGAGTACTTAAAAAGAAATATTGTTACTTTTACTCTGTCTTTAAGAAAATGGTATCAGGACATCCCTACTACAAACTACATTTTTTAATTGTTCTCATTTGAGATGCATGGAAATTATAACCGTATGACCTCTGAAAACACCTATATTTGTGTGCAAATGTGTGTGTGGAATTTCATCCTATTCTAACTAATAACACTGGCTCAAATTTGATCTCTCCATCAACTGCAACATTTTAGGGGTGCAATGTGCCAACTTGGTGTAAACTGCTTTGGAAGTGTTGCTCATTGTCTCCAAAAACTCCATAACTCCTAAAAACTATAATAGTGTCAATCTTAGCATAAAAAATACACAATAGGGGGAAACAAACTGATGTATTAGAACAAAGGATTCCCATTCCATGCACAGGCCATAACCGCCACCCCAAAGTGCCAAAGCAGAGATGGAAGCAGAAGAAAAATAAAAACTTGTATGAACTGAGCCAAAATTCATGCAGACGTGTGCTTTTCTGATACAATATTATATATCTATATATATAATTAAATAAATAAATAAAAGTCTTTGTGGAAACTTCAGCACCAGATGGCTCCGGTGTGGTGCAATGTAACCCCGAGTGTGCCAAACTGGATCCACATAAACATTTCTCCACTTGGAAACAGCACCCAACACGAGGTCCAGATTTAAGTGCAAGCTACATGGTCTTTATTGCATCATGATATACAAAGCGACGTTTCGGCTACAAGCCTTTTTCAAGCATGAAAAAGGCTTGTAGCCAAAACGTCGCTTTGTATATCATGATGCAATAAAGACCATGTAGCTTGCACTTAAAGCTGGACCTCGTGTTGGGTGCTGTTTCCAAGTGCAGTAAATACACAATTTATACAACACATACATACTATAGGAAACACTCTTTAACCACACTAAATTATACTAACCGTTGTCCTTGCTGCTGTTCTCCTCTATTGTCATTTGCTCTGCCAGTTCAGATAAAGATTCATCTATTGTCTGGCTGCCTCGCAGAGTTAAAGAAAGTCGTCTCTTAAACTTTTTCATGGTTCTGTTTAAAAAAGGAGCAGTGCTCAACAAAGCCTGGAAAAAAAAAAGTAAGAAAACCATTAAGAAACTCAAACTATGAAGACTATCTCAGCAGGAGTTAAAAATAAAATCCATCTTTTATACCCCTCCACAAAAATATTAGTATAACATATAAAAAAAAAAAAAAATTCAACACAAGTTTTACAACACAATAATGCTGTCAATAGACACAGTCAATGAAGTCATAACCAAACCTCTTATATAAAGCAGGCCTAACTGTACATCTATACATAAACACATTAGGAGAAATGTTTATAGTCATAAATAAAGCATAAGCCGTTAAAAGGTTTCATCCAGTGACAAAGCAGATCATTAACAGAAATAAATGGTTAAAGGGGTACTCTGGTGGAATTTTTTTTTTTTTTTTTAATCAACTGATGCCAGAAAGTTAAACAGATTTATAAATTACTTCTATAAAAAAAAAATCTTAATTCTTCCAGTACTTATTAGCAGCTGTATACTACAGAGGAAATTCTTTTCTTTTTGGATTTATTTTCTGTCATGACCACAGTGCTCTCTGCTGACACCTCTGTCCATGTCAGGAACTGTCCAGAGCAGGAGAAAATCCCCATAGCAAACATGCTGCTCTGGACAGTTCCTAAAATGGACAGAGGTGTCAGCAGAGAGCACTGTGGTGGTGACAGAAAATAAATCCCAAAAGAAAAGAATTTCCTCTGTAGTATACAGCCGCTAATAAGTACTAAAATAAAACAAAAGGCAGACAATGCTCCATAGTGTGATACTGTTTCTTGCACAAATTGATAAAGGTGGATGTTGCTCTTACCACAGTAGGTTACACTCCACCAAGCACCACAATGGGACAAGGTGTAAAGAATAAATAGGTGAGGTGTAAGCAGCCACTCCTCGTCTCGTCAGATATAGCTAAAATAACAGTAGAACTCCAAGATGTAGACAGGATACACGGGCACTCGACAACCAGGTAGCAGGATAAAAATGTTTAATCACCCATAATGCAGTGCGTTTCACAGCACAGCTGCTTCATCAGGCATCATGCCTGATGAAGCAGCTGTGCTGTGAAACGCGTTGCATTATGAGTGAGTAAACATTTTTATCCTGCTACCTGGTTGTCGAGCGCCCATGTATCCTGTCTACAACTTGGAGTTCTGCTAATAAGTACTGGAAGGATTAAGAATTTTTAAATAGAAGTAATTTACAAATCTGTTGAACTTTCTGGCACCAGTTGATTTAAAAAAAAAAAAAAAAGTTTTCCACCGGAGTACCCCTTTAAATGCGGTACAACCTTTGCAAGAGCAAAGCGCCTGATGCAGGAACCCAGAATCTAATACCTTGACCTTCACTGCCAAGAACACAGGGCTGAGCACAACAAAATAAACTAACAGCTCATTCCGGCCACAGTGAATGTTACCAAGCAGCAAAAAAGCTACGACCTTTACCCACTTATCAAAATACAAAGGTTGTTTGCAGAATAGGAGGCAGAGCTCCCTGCACCAAATAGGTACAGTACTTATCTGTAGTAAAATAAAAAACCTGCAATAATGTAAAGCAACTGCCCTGAAGAGGTCACAGCCCAGGCATATAATCTTGGATTTTTTTTTTTTTAATAGTGTGAAGCCCTTAAGTGTTGCCTAAATAAAGTGCCATAAGATGCTGGGCTCTGGAATGCCAGTGACCTTGGCATTCAGGTCATTGTATACTTGCGGGTAGGAAGCAGCCTCTTGACTGTAGGATGCAGTGATGGCATCAGTTATGACAGGATTTTACACATGCACACCATTTATATGATCCAGGCATCTAAACAACGAAGATACTGCTATCTAAACTCACTGTAAACACACAGGACAGAGAAGATCATTTGTTTTACAGTGAGTTGCACAAGTCGAAACAGCGATGAATTGTATATTACATAATATTACACTATTGCTTTCCAACTTCTCATAGTATATTCTAGTATTGTGCAGTCAGATTTATGACTGGTTAAAGGGAAACTGACACTTCTCTGAATATACAGGTGGTTAGTGTGGGTGATCCTGAGTAAAATGATGTATTCCTTACCGCAATCCATTCAGCCGATCCAGCGATATAGCCCAATTTTGTTATATGCAAATTAATTCTTCCTGCACTGGAGGCGGGTTTGAAGATTACCTGCACCTCAGACACCATTCCATTGGTCCAGTACCCGTCGCCCTGCTTACGGATATATACTAGGGCTGGGCGGTATGACCAAATGTTTGTGTCACGGTATTTTTTAAACTTTTGGCGGTTCCACGGTATATAACGGTATTTCCTAGCCCCCCCCCCCATATTAATTATCAGCCCACATCCCCATCGGGGTAAATACTCACATATCACCCGCATGCGCTGCCCTCCTTGTTGCGGGCCGCTGGCGCTGACACTCTATACTGTGCGGTATTCCTATGCCCGGGCTGCAAAAGGTAAACAAAATAAACTTTAACGCACCTACGTCGGCCTTACGCTGGGGGCGGGAACGTCGGACAGCCATCAGCCTATCACCGGTGGCAGCGATGTCCCGCCTAGGCCGGTGATAGTCTGAGTCCACTGTCATGTAAGGAGCTCTGGCCGGCTTCTTACATGACAGTACGTTTAACCTATCACTGGCCGAGGCGGGACATGGCTGCGGCTGGTGATAGGCTGACGGCTGTCCGACGTTCCCGCCCCCAGGAAACAAGTGAGGCCGGTACTGGAGGTGAGTTAAAGATTATTTTGTTTATTTTTTGCAGCCCGGGCATTGGGATACCGCACATTATAGAGCAGTGGTCTCCAACCTGCGGACCTCCAGATGCTGCATAACTACAACTCCCAGCATGCCCGGACAGCCAACGGCTGTCCGGGCATGCTGGGAGCTGTAGTTTTGCAACATCTGGAGGTCCGCAGGTTGGAGACCACTGGTATAGAGTGTCAGCGCCGGTGACCGCAACAAACAGGACGAGGAGGGCAGCGCACGTGGTTGACATGTGAGTAGTACACTAATGGGGACAGCGCTGGGCTAATAATTAATTGGGGGGGGGGGGGGCAGAACAGCGCTCGCAGGCCACATAGGATTAGTTCACCGATGTGGGGACAGCACAGCGCTGGGTTGATTCATTCCCGAGGGGGAGGGGCCAAACCGGTATTGCGGTATGGGTTCAAATTCATATCGTGCAGCACAAAAATTTCGGTATTCGGTATGAACCGGTATACCGCCCAGCCCTAATATATACTTACTTATATTTACTCTCCTTAATGAGCAGGGCAGCATGAACGGGCCCCAGGGGACAGAGTTAGAGGTGAAGATAGTCAACAGAATATAGAATTTCTTTCTCACTGTGCACTGAAAATAAAGCATGCATATTCACCTTCACCAATTCATTTCCTTCCCCAGTCCCCAATGTGGTCCTCTTCTCCTCCCAATCATTGGGCTTAGCAGGCTGTTACTGTCCGCATGAAATGCCGAGACCGTAGTATTGGAAAAAGGAAAGGGAACGGTGGAGGCAAGTATGTATTTTCAATGCACCAAAAGTATTTTTTCTACACAAACGTCTTTAAGGCTGGTGTCTCCCACCATTTTTATTTTTTTTATATAAAATATTTTTTTTTATAACAAAAGACAGGAGTGAATTCGAAAAGGCTTATACAGCTCCTTCCTGCTGAAACCACCTCTGGCACGGGCTCAAAAAAATTACATAAAAAATGCAACTTAAAAAATGTTGTGTGAGACATCAGTCTTAGGGTGCATGCACACCCACGTTTTTGCTATACGGTTCCAGTATACGGTTTCAAGTTAAAAACCGTACGGAACCATATAGAAAACCGTATGCACTCACTTAACATTGTAAACCATATGTGAAAGCCATCATCCGGTTTAGTCTGTTTTCTTTTTACCTGTACTCAAAAGCGTAGTCTACCACATTTTTTGGTCCGGGTGAAAAAAACTGTATTAAACCTTATACTTTTTTTTATTTTTTTAAACATGGGAGTCAATGGGAACCATACAGAACCATACGTGCGTATGGTTCCATCCGGTTTTCGACTTTGCACAATTTTTTTTTCTTGGAGTTTAAACAAGTGAAACTTTATTCAAAATGGATTGAAACGTTAAAAACTTGTATGTTGTTTTTCTTAAAAAAAACGATGCAACCGGACATCATTTTTTAAACTGTATACGGTTTTTAACCGTATACGGGTTGAAATTTGTACACACGTTTTGATACACTTTAGTCCGGTTTTGAGGAATCTGTATTTCATCAAAAACCTGATACGGGAACTCTGTATTGCAAAAACGTGGTGCACAATATTTGGTATTTTTGTGGTGCTAAAAAGCAACTAAAACTTATGTTTCGTCTCATTCATTTAACCCCTTAAGGACTCAGCCCATTTTGGCCTTAAGGACTCAGACAATTTAATTTTTACGTTTTCATTTTTTCCTCCTCGCCTTCTAAAAATCATAATTCTTTTATATTTTCATCCACAGACTAGTATGAGGGCTTGTTTTTTGTGCGACCAGTTGTCCTTTGTAATGACATAACTCATTATATCATAAAATGTATGGCGCAACCAAAAAACACTATTTTTGTGGGGAAATTAAAACTAAAAACGCAATTTTGCTAATTTTGGAAGGTTTTGTTTTCACGCCGTACAATTTATGGTAAAAGTGACGTGTGTTCTTTATTCTGAGGGTCAATACGATTAAAATGATACCCATTATTACATACTTTTATATTATTGTTGCGCTTAAAAAAAATCAAACTTTTTAACCAAATTAGTACGTTTATAATCCCTTTATTTTGATGACCTCTAACTTTTATTTTTCCGTATAAGCGGCGGTATGGGGGCTCATTTTTTGCGCCATGATCTGTAATTTTTTTTGATACCACATTTGCATACAAAAAAACTTAATACATTTTTTATAATTTTTTTTTAAATAAAATGTATTAAAAAAGTAGGAATTTTGGACTTTTGAAATTTTTTTTCGTTCACGCCGTTCACCGTACGGGATCATTAACATTTTATTTTAATAGTTCGGACATTTACGCACGCGGCGATACCAAATATGTCTATAAAAAATGTTTTTTTACGCTTTTTGGGGGTAAAATAGGAAAAAACGGACGTTTTACTTTCTTATTGGGGGAGGGGATTTTTCACTTTTTTTTTACTTTTACATTTTTTTTTACACTTGAATAGTCCCCATAGGGGACTATTCATAGCAATACCATGATTGCTAATACTGATCTGTTCTATGTATAGGACATAGAACAGATCAGTATTATCGGTCATCTCCTGCTCTGGTCTGCTCGATCACAGACCAGAGCAGGAGACGCCGGGAGCCGCACGGAGGAAGGAGAGGGGACCTCCGTGCGGCGTTATGAATGATCGGATCCCCACAGCAGCGCTGCGGGCGATCCGATCGTTCATTTAAATCGCGAACCGCCGCAGAAGCCGGGATCTGTATTGATCCCGGCACCTGAGGGGTTAATGGTGGACGCCCGCGAGATCGCGGGCGTCGGCCATTGCCGGCGGGTCCCTGGCTGCGATCAGCAGCCGGGATCAGCCGCGCATGACACGGGCATCGCTCCGATGCCCGCGGTTATGCTTAGGACGTAAATGTACGTCCTGGTGCGTTAAGTACCGCCTCACCAGGACGTACATTTACGTCCTGCGTCCTTAAGGGGTTAAGCTTGTTTCGGAAACCAAAGTTCGCCACTAATATTAGATATTTCTCTGTAAACTGACAATTTTCACAAAATTCACAACCAGTTTAACATGGGAAATCTTGACAATCCCAAATATCTTCCAAGAGGGAAGGAAACAAGTGTTTGACATGCTAAACGTTAATCGTTTATGTCCTATTTGTTCTCTATTTTGTTTCTCCAGGAAATAAGTGGCATCACATGTGTCTTATGTGCTTCCTCTAATGAAATAGAAGGCAACCCCTATACACACTGCATTTCTTCCCACAGTGAAGTAACATGGGCATAAAAAATGTTGTTTACACCTATTGTTCAAAATGAATAAATGTTTTTATAATGCACTGTTAGAACTGGATTCATCCACAACAACGCAGCATATCTTATCTCTGGTAATTTACAGAACGGCCACTAGTGAATGAATGCTTCAGTATTTAGACAGTGAACCCCAATTCTCCATAGGTCCAAAACACTTCTTCTATCAAGATAGATGTCCAGTACAAAATCTTCACTGCAGTCTACTCTGACAATACAGAGGGGGAGATGTATCAAAACTTTTGCAGGGGAAAAGTGGACCAGTTGCCTATTCACTTCTTTAGAGGGGTTATCAAGTGCAGGGGTGTGGAAATTTAATAAACTACTTGTCCGGGCCAATTTTCACTTTTACACTCATTTTTTCCTCCTCGCCCTATAATAGCCATAACTACCTACTATAATGATACCTTTTCATTTTTCCATAACATATTCTCCAAAACAAAAACATATCAAATGTAAAAGATAATTATGCATATTTGGTGGTTTTCTTTTCTACGCCATTTACCTTGTGGTTGAGCTAACATGTTTTTATACTTTAGGCCAGCCATATTACAGCAATACCAGATTTGTATAGTTTACGTCATGTTTTATCAATTAAAAAAAAAATCTGAACTTTCTATTTTTTTTAATTGCCATTTCTGACCACTGTAGCTTTAAAAAGTATTTTTTTTGCATATGAGGCTGTATTTTTTTTTTGCACCATAATCTGTTTTTTTGGATTGCAGGGCGATCCACCCCACCAGGGAGCATTCACAAGTCAGCTTTGACAGCGGCGATCTAAAGGTTTAATAGCCAGCCGCATGGTGGCTATTAGCGGTGGCCCCCAGCAACTGAAACAGCTTGGGGCTGCAGAGTACAGAGTGGGCTCGAGTCAGGAGCCCACTCCATACACCCCTCTGAGCGCTGCCGCGCTTGTCAGGGGCTTTCAGGTCCGGCCCTGAAAGAGCCTGAAAAATTCCCCTGCCCGGTGCCTGGAACTGGATTGTCCTGGGCGTCGAGCGATAGGAATTCCACATACCTGCAGTGGCAGTGTTTATTATATAAAATATGCTTATTCGGCAATACATAAAACAAATTAAACTTTTACTTGCCTCCAGCGCTTCCCTGCTGCCTCTAGTATCTAGGTCCCTGGTGAGATCCTCTTCCCGTCTCCTGGGCCCAATAGGTCTCATTACAGCTCAGGAAATCACCGGCCGCAGCAATGTTCTGCCGCAAACAGTGATTGGCTGAACGACAGGGTGACATACTGGGCCCAGGTCTTTTTCCTGGTGCCTGGGCCCAATGTGCTATACTGCCACTAAGCCAATACAAGGCTGGACATCATTAAGCTCAGCGATTCACAGAGCTGCAGTGTAGTGTATTGGCCACCAGGGACACCAGAAGCACTGTGGGAGCGCTGGAGGAGAGTCAAAATTTTATTTTTATGTATTGCAGAATGGGCATAGTTCACAAAAACTCCTCCTCACACCAGATCACTTCTTTTATTTTTCAGAGGCCTTTTAAAAACTTAAAAGGGTTCTCTCTTTTCCTCTGCTCAGTTTTCTCAAACTGTTCTATATCATGCATCAGCCTAGAAATGCTTGGAATAAATGTGTCCCTATGCTGATGGGCACAGTATGTAGGAAAAATCTCAGAATCTCATAGACTAGTGACACGTTAGAACAAAATTAAAAACATAAAATAAAAAGGGAATGTGTACCTTCAGAAGCCCTTTACAATGGATTGATAAATAGAGAAGCTATCACTAAATGATGAATAAATGGGTTTTTCCTCCTGGACTTCCATGTACAGGGGAGTCTGGTTACTACAGTCAGCACTTATTCTGAACAGTATCTTTTCACTGCTCTGCAGGGTCTTGTGATCGCACTCTATTTTCTTTGATGTAATGTTAATTTGCTAATTCATCCTGAGTGGCTCATTACCCTACATTAATTCACCAGCATAGTCATTTCTTACTGCCGCCATTCATGGCAGACATTTCCCCAATTAGGTACTTAGAAACACTCATTACTGATAGAAGAACATTGCATCTGCCCATCACTCTGTTTTCATGATGAGGTAAAGGTGAAGAGGCATTGCGTTTATAATGTTGTCCATACCCCCATCTTCCTGACATATCTTATAAAAGCACAAAACTGCAAACTAATCAAGTAGGGTGCCGGGCACACTTTGTCTCCACTTTGTGCATACACCGAGAAAAGCTCTCGATACATACGCTAAACAGAGGCTGTAACAGATGCCACACAGTGGCATCTGCCACCCATTGGCTATCAAGGCATCTGTGTAATGGATAACTCCGGAAAAATATAAAAAACTTCTACAGCACACAAGGTCCCAAGTACAAGGGCAACATCAAGAGTTCGGCCACAGCCTCATTGATAGTTAGGCTCCTTTCACACTGCCGTCGGGACCAGTCACTAAAGGGTCCGTCAGGCTCTATTTTTTTTTTTAATTTTGGCCCATTACCTGACAGGTGCCAGCGGGTCCCATTCACTATGATGGGACCAGTTATTTATTAGCTTCGCGTAGCGCGAGAAAAATTTGTGCAAGCACAAATTTTTCTCACGCTATTAGAGATCTTATAATAACGGGCTTCACACTGCCGAAGACAAAGGGCAGTGTGAAAGCAGCCTAAGAAAGACATGCAGTGGCATTCATCACCCATAGATTATCATCAGTATAAATCCATGTTAAAATAACTATTTTTTCCTTAAATGGGCACTGTCAGTTTCAAAAACTTTTTATACGTTGTAAATCTTGGCAAAACATTAACCTTTCTTATATGCTTCATTAAAAAAATGTATTTCCTTTTCATAGAAATCATGGCATATAAAATCATAGCTGTGTCCAAGCTGAGGAGTGCCATCAGACAGGAGAGAGATCGCTGAGGAGTGCCATCAGACAGGAGAGAGATCACAGTGGAGTGCTATTAGACAGGAGAGAGCACAGAGGAGTGCTATAAAACAGGAGAGAGCACAGAGGAGTGCCATCAGACAGGAGAGAGATCGCTGAGGAGTGCCATCAGACAGGAGAGAGATCGCTGAGGAGTGCCATCAGACAGGAGAGAGACCACAGCGGAGTGCTATTAGACAGGTGAGAGCGCAGAGGAGTGCTATAAAACAGGAGAGAGCACAGAGTAGTCCTATCAGACAGGAGAGAGATCGCTGAGGAGTTACATCAGACAGGAGAGAGATCGCTGAGGAGTGCCATCAGACAGGAGAGAGATCACAGAGGAGTGCCATTAGACAGGAGAGAGATCACAGTGGATTGCTATCAGACAGGAGAGATCACAGAGGAGTGCTATCAGACAGGAGAGAGCACAGAGCAGTCCTATTAGACAGGAGAGAGCACAGAGGAGTGCCATCAGACAGGAGAGAGCACAGAGGAGTGCTATCAGACAGGAGAGAGCACAGAGGAGTCCTATCAGACGGGAGAGAGCACAGAGGAGTGCTAGCTCACCCTCACTTACTGGACTTTGTCCATGCCTCTGCTTCAGCTTGGACAGAGCCATGATTTTATAAGCCAGGATTTCTATAAAAAGGAAATAACATTTTCTTATGAAGTATATTAGAAAGGTTAATGTTGTGCCAAGACACACAACATTTAAAAAGTTTTTTAATCTGACCGTGCCCATTTAAGTATTAGGGTTTATTTATGTTGCTGTTTTTATGTTGCAGTTTTAACAACATGTTTTCAGAAACTGTGGCAAAAGCTGTAACATTACCTTGATGTGTGAACAAATCCTTTGATGCTGTTCAGCTGTTCTCCAGATGCACTGTTTAAAGTAGTGTATCCCAATCAGTGTGTGTTCATAAAGGCTACAGCTCAAAGCATGGCCGGACAGCAACAGCTCAAGGCACACTGGTTGGGAAATATTGGTCTAAAGGAAATCCAAATTTGCCTGAAATCAGCATTATGCGTAATTTTTAAGGCAACATCTCTCTTCTTCCTCCTTGCTTTGCACTGCAGCAATGCCTGTTGAGACTAGTTTCAAAAACTGTACAAGCGCAAATTGTCTGTTCCAACACCAAGATCTAAGTTAGGACTTAAGATACAAAAGATATATGATCAACTAAACCACTAAAAAATAAAAAAAATAATGTTGCCAGGTAATGGGCACACTTATACTAAGCAAACCAAGTTATGGGGGTTTGAGAAATTGCAGGGATTTTGAACTGGTAGAAGAAACTCTGGCTGAAAGGCAATGTTTTCCTTGCAGATCTGGCTGATAAAGATCACTGGCAATGATCAAGAATAACGTGACTTGAAACGGAAGAAGTGACTACAGAACATGTAAGCCAAACATACAACGGTACAGCAACATATTGGCAGCAAGGATTCAGTGCGCTAAATGACAATTCTTTTGTTTATAGCTATAGAACCATTTTAGCTTATGTAAATTTCTTTCAACCAGGAAGCTGGCTGGATGTATTTGCCAAATAATCGGTGACCAGGTTTATCGAGGATACAGTTTATTAAGGATGTTTAAATGCACTAAACACCAATATAGATAAATGTTTTATATACAAGAAAAAAATTGTAATAAGATTGTGGCAATTGAGTTCCAAAAAAAAAAAAAAAAAAAAGGGAGGTAAAAATATGTAAAGGCAAGACAGGGACAAACATCCAGGGAGTATATCAATAAGCACAATGCTAGGTGGGCCAGCTGTTTCCTGACTATGACAGATCTGAATGTGCTTGAAAACACAAAAATGAAACCGTGACTCATAGTACATCTTTAATATGGCCTCTCCAATAGTAGTCCTATGTCTACTCTATTCACTTCAATATTTTCAATAAACGGCAAACAAGGGTAACATTCATTTAGTTCAAGATGCCCACTTCAGAAGACATTTACAAGTGAAATTTGAAAAAACTCCCAGCATACTTATACACAGTGAATTGTAAGATTCTAAGTTCTCGCATGCAGGGCCCTCACGGGACATCGCTGCGGCCTCACGGAACATAGCTGCGGCCGGGGATGGGCTGAAGCGCTGTGTGACGTACCGGGCTAAGGGAAGTAGGTAGTAGACAGCCCGACCGATCGGCTGTTGCGGAACTCCGGGGGAATGTAGGAAGGTAAGTGAAAGTTTGTTTCTCCGGGCAGGATGGAATAGGAAGAGTCCGCACAGGACATCTCCTATAAACTTTTATTCAAACTTCTTATTTTTTTACACTTTAATGATTCCTCCTAAAAGTCTAATAGATTCCTCATACAGATCAATAGTTTTATTGAACTCCATTGATCCATGTGCTCTGCGATCCATTGATAGAGCGCTACAGGGGTGTGGGTTGGGTGATCCACCCCACTAGCCCACCAGGGAGCATTCACATGTCCCTTTAGAAGCCGCTGTCAGCTTTGACAGCAGTGATCTAAAGGGTTAATAGCCATGGCTATTAGGGGCAGCTCTCGGCTACTGAAATCAGAGTACGGAGCAGGCAGGAGTCAGGAGGCCGCTCCATACAGACTGCAGAGCCCCGCCGCACTTGTCAGGTCCGGCCCTGCTTGCCCAAAGCCGGGCTAAGGGCTGGAAAAATTCACCTGCCCGGCACCTAGAACTGCATGTCCCGGGCGTCGGGTGATAAAAATTCCACATCCCTGTAATGTCCAATAATGGTCTCTATTGCTACCCTCATAATTGTAAAGTGCTGCAGCATTTGTTGGCGCTATAGAAATAAACTTCATTATTAGATTGCTGACACAACCACGGCAAAAATGAGGCTGTGTGCAAATGGCACCTTTTATCTAGGGTTTCATAATAATCCAGAAAAATCTATAAAGACGGATACCATGTCCACCCCTTTAGATGTGACAAGCAAAACATTAAGTGAATTCTTGGCAGTGGCTTCTCAAATTTGTCTGTCTAAACATTCTCCCAGATCTTTCACCAATATATCATATAAAAGTAATTTTCCCACTAGAGGATCAGAAGGCATAGCGGAATCATGGAAATAACACCTTTCCCTCATTGCGCCAAAAGCAAATCCGTACATAGTTTGTCATCAGTTGGATCTGAAGCACTTAGGGTAAGCCTAGGGGAGAAGAAATCACTAAATTTGTTAGCTTTAAACTTTAATATTTATGCTTTGATGGTTTAAACAGGCACTGTCATTTAGAGAAACGTAACCGTATTAAATAGATAACATACAGTCATGGCCGTAAATATTGGCACCTCTGAAATTTTTCTAGAAAAATAAGTATTTCTCACAGAAAAGGATTGCAGTAACACATATTTTGCTATAAACATGTTTATTCCCTTTGTGTTTCTTGTAACTAAACCAAAAAAGGGAGGAAAAAAAGCAAATTGGAGATAATGTCACACCAAAATCCAAAAATGGTCTGGACAAAATTATTGGCACCCTTTCAAAATTGTGGATGAATAAGATTATTTCAAGCATGTGACGTTCCTTTAACCCCTTAAGGACTCAGGGTTTTTCCGTTTTTGCACTTTTGTTTTTTCCTCCTTACCTTTTAAAAATCATAACCCTTTCAATTTTCCACCTAAAAATCCATATTATGGCTTATTTTTTGCGGCGCCAATTCTACTTTGCAGTGACATTAGTCATTTTACCCAAAAATGCACGGTGAAACGGGAAAAAAAATCATTGTGCGACAAAATCGAAAAAAAACGCCATTTTGTAAATTTTGGGGGCTTCCGTTTCTACGCAGTGCATATTTCGGTAAAAATTACACCTTATCATTATTCTGTAGGTCCATACGGTTAAAATGATACCCTACTTATATAGGTTTGTCGTACTTCTGGAAAAAATCATAACTACATGCAGGAAAATTTATACGTTTAAAAATGTCATCTTCTGACCCCTATAACTTTTTTATTTTTCCACGTATAGGGCGGTATGAGGACTCATTTTTTGCGCCGTGATCTGAAGTTTTTATTGGTATGATTTTTGTTTTGATCTGACTTTTTGATCACTTTTTAATGTTATAAAAAGTTACCAAAATACGCTTTTTTGGACTTTGGAATTTTTTTGCGCGTACGCCATTGACTGTGCGGTTTAATTAACAATATATTTTTATAGTTCGGACATTTACGCACGCGGCGATACCACATATGTTTATTTATTTTTTTTTTTTACACTTTTATTTTTTTTATGGGAAAAGGGGGGTGATTCAAACTTTTATTAGGGAAGGGGTTAAATGACCTTTATTAACACTTTTTTTTAACTTTTTTTTTGCAGTGTTATAGGTCCCATAGGGACCTATAACACTGCACACACTGATCTCTCATCCTGATCACAGGCGTGTATTAACACGCCTGTGATCAGCATTATCGGCGCTTGACTGCTCCTGCCTGGATCTCAGGCACGGAGCAGTCATTCATCGATCGGACACCGAGGAGGCAGGTAAGAGCCCTCCCGGTGTCCGATCAGCTGTTCGGGACGCCGCGATTTCACCGCGACGGTCCCGAACAGCCCAACTGAGCAGCCGGGATACTTTCAGTTTCACTTTAGAAGCGGCGGGTCAGCTTTGACCGCCGCTTCTAAAGGGTTAATACCGCACATCGCCGCGATCGGCGATGTGTGGTATTAGCCGCGGGTCCCGGCCGTTGATTAGCGCCGGGACCCACGCGATATGATGCGGGATCGCGGCGTGATCCCGCTTCATATCGCGGGAGCCGGCGCAGGACGTAAATATACGTCCTGCGTCGTTAAGGGGTTAAACTCACCTGGGGCAAGTAACAGGTGTGGGCAATATATAAATCACACCTGAAAGCAGATAAAAAGGAGAGAAGTTCACTTAGTCTGCATTGTGTGTCTGGGTGTGACACACTAAGCATGGACAACAGAAAGAGGAGAAGAGAACTGTCTGAGGACTTGAGAACAAAATTGTGGAAAAATATCAAATCTCAAAGGTTACAAGTCCATATCCAGAGATCTAGATTTGCCTTTGTACACAATGTACAACATTATCAAGAAGTTTGCAACCCATGGCACTGTAGCTAATCTCCCTGGTCATGGACAGAAGAGAAAAATAGATTAAAGGTGTCAACGCAGGATTGTCTGGATGGTGGATAGGCAGCCCCAAACAAGTTCCAAAGATATTCAAGCTGTGTTGCGGGCTCAGGGAGCATCAGTGCGAACTATTCATCGACATTTAAATGAAATTAAATGCTATGCCAGGAGACCCAGGAGGACCCCACTGCTGACACATAGACCTAAAAAAAAGCAAGACTACATTTTGCCAAAAAGAACTTGAGTAAGCCAAAATCCTTCTGGGAAAACATCTTGTGGACAGATGAGACCAAGATAGAGCTTTTTGGTAAATCACATCATTCTACTGTTTACCGAAAACAGAATGAGGCCTACAAAGAAAAGAACACAGTACCTACAGTGAAATACGGTGGAGGTTCAAAGATGTTTTGGGGTTGTTTTGCTGCCTCTGGCACTGGGTACCTTGAATGTATACAAGGCATCATGAAAACTGAGGATTACCAACGGATTTTGGGTCGCACTGTACAGCCCAGTGTCAGAAAGCTGGGTTTGTGTCCGAGATCTTGGGTCTTCCAGCAGGACAATGACCCCAAACATATGTCAAAAAGCACCCAGAAATGGATGGCAACAAAGTGCTGGAGAGTTCTGAAGTGGCAGCAATGAGTCCAGATCTAAGTCCCATTGAACACCTGTAGAGAGATCTTTAAATTGCTGTTGGGAAAAGGTGCCCTTCCAATAAGAGAGACCTGGAGCAGTTAGCAAAGGAAGAGGGGTCCAATATTCGGTCTGAGAGGTGCAAGAAGCTTATTGTTATAGGAAGCGACTGATTTCAATAATTTTTTCCAAAGGGTGTGCAACCAAATATTAAGTTAAGGGTGCCAATAATTTTGTCCAGACCATTTTTGGAGTTTGGTGTGACATTATGTCCAATTAGCTTTTTTCCTCCCTTTTTTTGTTTAGTTCAAAAACACACAAAGGGAATAAAAACAGGTGTATAGCAAAATATGTGTTACTGCAATCACTTTCTGTGATAAATACTTAATTTTCTTGAAAAATGTCATTTCAAATTTACAGCCAAGACTGTAAACACACACTATATACAATATATATATATATATATATATAGTGTGTGTTTGTGTTTTAAAAATACATAAGTCTGTTAAATTGTGTAAACTTTTTTATTTGCTACCAATAGGTGCACCCCCTTGTGTTCAGTTTTGTATTGCCGGCTGCTATTCTCTCTTTATCTAGATGGCAGTCGTGCCAAGGCAAAGTCTGTAAAGGAAGGGAGGGGAGGGAGGGAGGGAAAAGAAGGGCTCTGTTTGTGCACCTCAGATCAGTGGTTCTCAACCTGGGGTACAAGTACCCCCAGGGGTCATTAACAGTTCTCCATGGGGGTACTTCGGAAAAAAAAAAAAATCAGTAATGGCAGCCACAGCCACTGGATACTGGTCTGGACCACTTGGAAAGAAATGGTAGGCTGACATCACTGCACCAAGGAGCAGAGCAGAACAACAGCAAAGGGGAAGCGCGGGCACTGGACTGCTGTGGGCAGTAACTACCATCAGCTTTGTTGCTCCATTGCCCCTGCAGAACGGGGACCTATTGCTATGAGCCATAGCAATAGGTCCCCAGACCAGAGGAGCACTAAAGCGGGACAGTATGGTGGCCTACAACTATATATGGGGGGCAGTTTGGGGGACTACAGCTATATTTGGGGGCACAGAGGGGACCTAACAACTTTATGGGGAAGCAAAGCAGGTGCTATTACTGTGTGAGACAATAAACATAGCGAGTTTGTAAATAGGTGGGTACTGTACTGCAGAAAAGAGCCTAAAATGTTTGTTTGGCTGGTTCTGTGTAGAAGTCTTGAATGGGAGAAATCTTAATGGGGGTCTAGGCCAGATAGTGAAGAAAAAAATAAATAAAAAATAAAAACTCTGTTTAGAGAAGACATCACCCGTAAATCGGGGGACTAGGGAGATAGGGATAGGAACCTCCTGTTAGAGGATAGTAAAGCATAAGAATTATACTATTATCATTACAAAATGTCTCTAATATGGGGGTACAATTTTTTGGGAATGGGCTATCAAGGGGTATCCAGGCAAAACAATAACTACCTCAGACACAGCTCAGTGAACAGCCCATGGCGCAGCTATTTGACAGGCTAAGTAGCATGGGTCTAATAGCACATCAATCACATGAAATAGGTGGCTCCATCCTCACTTTCATGCCGATATCCACCCTGTACAACATACACAGTACTGCTATAGTCCCCTTACTTCAATTCAGACAGCTTTGAAAGTTTACAAAGGGAAGATGCTTCTTATACTGAGCACAGGACCTCTCTATGGACACGCTGATGCATTGCATTGTTGTAATTTTGAGGACTTCCTTAGGAGGTATACACTAATCTGTCACGCATGCAGTAAACTATGCAAACTTGTAAATCGACCCTTCAAAAGTTGGTTTCTTCACGGTCACTTAACATGTCAGATGACAACTGAATGCTTCTATACAGTAAATCCAACCCCCTGCACAAAATTTACAGCAGATCAGGCTTTTCATTCTACTCCTACTCTTAAAATGGCCCAATAAGTTCATGATGAAACATAAAAGACATTCCCAACAGACCAAAAAACCAAGGCGATGCTCCAAAACATGAATCAGTTAAACCCAGAAGGAGTAAATAAAGCTGTAAATACCCTTGACAATGTAGTTACAGATAAGAAGGTAAAAACTATTTTTATTTAAAATATTAAAAGGCCAAACAAAAAACAGTTTGTTAAACAGTGAATGCAAAGCAGCATGGAAAACAGCTGAAAAGTAGTGGAATAGATACCCAAATAATACCAGTCCAAGGGACATTCTGGGAATTATGGAATCAAATGGGCACATTCTGCAAAACAACCTTCAAGTCCAAAATCTCAACATTTGGCTACAATATTTCAAGGACAGATGTTGCAAAATAAGAACAAAGACTAGAACAAAAACTATGAAACTAAAAAGCTCGGGAGGAAAAAGAACCTCAAGGATTACAAAAAACCCTGGGATACAGCAAATCAAAAACTACATGAAATGGCGAATCTCATAGGGGAGATCAAAACATGTCCAGAGGAAACATTGCTGAGTTGCCCATAGCAACCAATCAGATCGCTTCTTACATTTTTCAGAGGCCTTTTCAAAAATGAAAGAAGCAATGTGATTGGTTGCTATGGGCAACTCAGCAACTTTTCCTCTGGACAGGCCTTGATAAATCTACCCCATAAGGTGTACTAAAGCCAGGAGCCTAGATCGTATGCTACCAGAAATAATTACATACAGCCCACCAAAAATACAGGCTACAACAAGTCAGTTTATCATCGTGCCGAGTCCCAGCACTACCTATCTGAAACCAAAGCCACAAAAAGTAGGGATAGGTACAACCTGACAAACTACCAAAGGATATGTGGCGGCATCATACAGTGAATAAGAGTGCCCTGTGCTTTTTTTATATGGCACAATGTACTGCATAACCAATCACAACTTCAAGAACCACATCCATAGTGCAAAGCTTGGAAGGATAAACACCTGTTTTGTGGACTTCATAAGGCACCCACGCCTATTTCTGAAACAGCTGGAGAAGGAAATAAGAGGGAAATGAAGGTAAATTGAAGAAGAATGGTTCAATACCTGCAAAGCCAACAAGTTAGATGGGGCTGCAGCCAAAGGTTATCCTTAATGTTATGCAGAGGACCTTCTGCTGTTATCACCAAGATTGCTAATTCTGAAAAAAACAGTACCAACTAGATACTACTCATCAATCCAAATCGGGCACCATATGTAAACAAAATTCACATCTCCCCTGTGTTAGGTGCGATATGACCTCCCGATGGGTAGTGGTGCATGAAGGTGCGGGTCTGACAAACGGGGAGATACATACAAGTGTCACTGCCCTCGCCCTCTCCCCCATGTCCATACCCACTAATCTCAAGAACTAGTAAATCTAAATGGAAAACCTGCCACCTATCTGACCCATGTAAATGTATCTTTAGATTTAAGTACGGTACAACAGCCTGATACAAGAAAACTATTTACCCTGTCTGCCTAATGGCCATCTTAATGTTTCTTTAACTTCTCAGTAAATGTAAATGGCTGCTTAGATGCAGTGCCAAGCTGAAGACGTCCTCCAACCGGTGCCCTGCCAGTCACTGATGCAGATACTCTAAGTATAAAGCCCCATTTGCACTGTGGGCATTATTTATGCTTATTTTACTATGTAGGTTACGGTAATTAACAAAAATGTCAGAATAAGAGGAAATCAAAGCTCCACTTCTTACAAGCTTTTATAACTTTCTTTTAATATAGCATTTGACTTGATGGTTGATCTTGGGATATCAGTATTATACAACACTGGAAAATGTCTCGATATCTTTTCATTTTGGTAGCACAAGCCCATTTTTTGCGTTTGAAATCCGGCCTTTGAAGCATTTCATATTATTCTGCCTATGACGCCAAAAGGGCAGCTGTGTGTCACTACCAGATGGCGCTTCTGCTTTCTCTGCTACTAATTAAAGTCTTTAAAGCTCCAACATGCCAGCGAGCCAAAGAAAGGGAAGATTGTGGAGTTTTATTCAGACTGGCTGTTCTCTTTAGTTGCCAGTCTATGGTCTGTACTGTATGTATACCGTCATGTCAAAGCTTATATACAGATAAAGGGGATTTAAAAAAAAAAAAGATCCCACATCTACTAATTCCTTTACTGAAAAAAGACCTAATATAATAATCTGGTACAAACGTTAAGAGCGGTTTTTAGGCCAGGAGAATGGACAAAAATTTCCACCAGTTTTGTGACGAAAAAGCTGCAAACTATAATACACATCAAACTGATCCAAAGAATTTGTGACTCTTCTCACCACTCAACACGTTTGAAGTTTGTTACCAAAAGAGGATTTTATAAATCATTTCCCCCTGGAATCTTTATGATTAACATAGAATAACCCAGTTATGTATACCAAAATGATCATCCTCATCTGATAGGTTATGACTTCAAGGATTTATGCAGGGATTACAAAATCTCTTCGTTCATTAGTTCATATGACCAGAGTTCAGCTTTTTCCTCCACTAAATATACATACATGTCCATAAGTAAATATATAGAAATCTGATGGAGTACAAACACAGGGTAGTGATAAGACAGGAACTATTTAAATACTCACAGCATGATGAAAGTATGTATGCACTTCACACAGTGTACAATGATCAAATATTGTATTATAGTTTGGTCCTTAAAAGGGTCCCCGTTAGGTTAGTTATGCTTCCCTAGCGGAGCATAAAGCAAGAGAGAAGTGTAGAGATGTGTAGCAGCAATTCTGAAACTGGGCCAGAAGAGTCACCAGTATTTAGTAGGTGCCAATGCTGAGCATTTTAGGCTTCTCCCTATGCACAGTGAGAGGGAAAAACCTGTCAATCATCAGAAGGTGGGCATGTGCAGTGGCACCTAATGAATACTGGTGACTTCTGGCAGCGCTTGGCACGCACTACGTACTAATAAACAGCTCTACACTTTTTCTCTAGTTCTCAGACCACTTTATTTGCACAAACAACGCCACTGTATGAGTTTGCGGTCCCTGATGGAACATTTCGCTGGTTGTATAACAACTCCTGCTGGCTCCCTGGGTTTTGATGATCTACATTGTTACCATGAATGACAACGTATATCTGTCATAGCTGCAGGCTTCAAAGTATAATTTATCAGAAGTAGAGGAGTTTTCTTCACACTAACGTATGTCTACAAACCCATAACCAAGTCTATATATTGCAGTGCCCAATGACATTAAAGACACATGTGGAGATAGATAAGACTACACAGTGACGGCTGTCAGGTGACTAGCAATGCAGCACAATGTCACATGGAAATATGGCCCTTAGCTAAATCATGTCACTTTCTGATATCGTCCCTATAGAAAGAGACATTGAGCGGTACTGTAACACAATATAACGTCATGCCACAGTTGAAAGCATTTTGTCACTTTCTCAGTGGATTGTTTTCTTTACAAAATGTGAAGAGCCATATATGACATTCACTTGTAAAGTGCAGCTTCATGCGTAGCGTCACACATGCCATATTTCGCGGCTGCATATTTTCCTACCCATTGGAGTCAATGGGTAGCAAAATCAGCTGTGTATTTTGCTACCCGTTGACTTCAATGGGTAGGAAAATACGCAGCAGCAAAAAAAGGGGCACATGAGATCCCTGCCTTTAAAGGGGTGCTCCGGTGGAAATTATTATTTTTTTTTTAAATCAACTGGTACCAGAAAGTTAAACATATTTGTAAATGACTGCTTTAAAAAAAATCTTTTAATGCTTCCAGTACTTATTAGCTGCTGAATACTACAGAGGAAATTATTTTCTTTTTGGAACACCGTGCTCTCTCTGCTGACATCACAACCACAGTGCTCTCTGCTGACATCTCTGTCCATTTAAGGAACTTTCCAGAGCAGCATATGTTTTCTATGGGGATTTTCTCCTCCTCTGGACAGTTCTTAAAATTGGCAGAGATGTCAGCAGAGAGCACTGTGCTCATGATGTCAGCAGAGAGCTCTGTGTTCCAATAAGAAAACCATTTCCTCTGTAGTATTCAGCAGCTGATAAGTACTGGAAGGATTAAGATTTTTTAACAGAAGTAATTTACAAATCTGTTTAATTATCTGGCACCAGTTGATTTATTAAAAAAAAAAAAAAAAAAACATGTTTGAAATGAAATGAATGACACACGGGAGCGCATACGAAGGCATACAGGAGCACGAGGTTTTAGCTCCCCCCTGCCGTATGCGCTCCCGTATGGGAGAAAACATAGTGTGAACCCACCCTAAGCCAGTGTTTCCCAATCAGGGTGCCCCCAGCTGTTGCAAAACTACAACTCCCAGCATGCTGGGACAGCCGAAGGATATCCCAGCATGTTGAGAGTTGTAGTTACGCAACAGCTGAAGGCACCCTGGTTGGGAAATGCTGGACTAAGGTAATGTTCTTAAAACATGGATTTGCCATAAACAAATCTGCTTTGAAGCTCTGAATACTGCCACTAACTGGCCAGCTGATCTACACAGAGATTAGCCACATTTTAACCCAATAAAGCTAAATCGCAGCTTTTGAAGTGCAGAATCCACAGCAGTAGGGTACGATTTGAGGCGTTTAAAATTAGCAACACATTCCGTAATTATCGCAAATATTTTTCTAAGTATGTTGGTCGTAAAATACCCTATTCACCTGTCAGAGGATTCTGTTAGCATTTAGGAGTCAAACCTCTGGTTAATTTAAGATATACTCCATAGCACACAGATGTGGCCTTATACTTCCATTTTTTAGTCTACTCTGTGCATGTCACATAACCTAAATATACACCCATAATAATGTAGAAGCATTAAAGGGAACCTGTGATGTTGAAAATACAGTCCAATCTGCATGCTTTGAGTAAGAAAGCAGGAGCTGAGCAGATTAATATACAGTTATGTGCGAAAACTGTTATTTATGTAAATCTCTGCTCATTCCGGGCTAAGGAGTCAAGTGGGCAGTCCTACTCTGATAGACCGCTCTCTTCACATGCACATATCAGTCATGTTCACACGACAGAATTACCGTGCGGGATTGCGCAGAAAAATTTCGAACGGCCATTTCAATGCAGCAGAGCCCCATTGATTTCAATTGGATTCCGCTGCACTGTGCACATGGCAGATGTTTCTGCCATGGAAATTCTGATTCCCGCGCTCGCAGAAAGAACAGACATGTTTATTCTTTCTGTGGATTCTGCAATGAAATGCATTACTGTCTATGAGATGACACGTTCTGCTGTCGGTGGAATGTCTGCACTGAGATTTTTCATGCAGACATTTCACTTTGTGAACATAGCCTCAGGGTACACTACCATTCACTTCAATGGGTCCAAGGGCATTCTTCAAACCGGTCACTATTGCAAACTTTTGGCGGACCCATTGAAGTGAGTAGTAGCATAACTTGCAGCGGATTTCCCGCTGTGTGAACATACCCTTATACACAAAGTTGGTAGACTGAGTAGTAGTAATAATGGTCCTCTTAACTAACGTTCTAACAATCCACTAAAAAACAATCAGTCTTGCAATCTAATGTAGCTATTAAATGAGAAGATTAGTCAATGCAATGATACAGTCTATTAGAACTGAAATTCCTATTGAGCATGTACCTTAAAGCTCACGTTTGTGCCCATCAGTCACTGCCCACAATGCATTATGATGTTGATGGTGAAACAAATTGCTGGTATATGCAAATAAGGCTGTATCTGAGCAGCAGTGGAGCCCTACGGTTCATTCACCCCACTCTATTACACTGAAATGGATAGATCATTAGACAAATACAGCAAGAATGTGTCTAATGATTTATCCATTTCTCATCGCCAAGTAAGATCGCTATGTAAACCGGTAATGAAATTGTATTGCTAGTAATAACACAAACATGGCACCTGGTAATTCATGTTGTCTGTCCACTATGCACTGCAGCTGTTGGACTTTTGGGGATTGCCTTATCTCAGCTTTTATTTTTTGTATCTCCTTTCTCTTTAATGGTCATCAATGGTGTCTAGTTAAAGGGGTACTCCAAAAGGACAGGGGATAAGATGTCTGACAGCGGGGGTCACGCCGCTGGGGACCCCTGCAATCTTGCATTCGGCACCCACCTCTTTGAGCTGCAAGCCACACTGCCAGCTCACAAACTGCCGGGTGCAGACCATGGGCCGGAGTATCGTGATGTCACAACTCCGCCCCGTGTGACGTCACACCCCACCTACCCGCTATGAAAGTCTACGGGAGGGGGCGGCCGACTGTCTTCGGGTCGGAGTACCCCTTTAAAGCTTATTTTGTGGGCTGTCGTGAACCTTTAAACACTGATCCTGCCCAATAAGTTAAAAATTGCTACCTTGTGACTCCCTGTGGATGACAAATGTTCAGAAACAAGCTTGCAGGTGAACGTACATGCTTCTTTCTGAAAATGAAGACCCTTTTCCAAAATGAACACGAATGCAAAAAGAAAATAGTTTACCAGAAGCTGCTTGCCATTTGGCTTTAGAAAGTGCTAAAAGTTTATGAAAATTGGAATACACTTTATCCAAAGCACCAGACACCAACATGACATTTCTAACTTTATACATTGTATGAAACCAACAGATTTTAATAAAAATTCTTATTACCTGAATACTTTACATTAGAATTGTAAAAATAAGAAGGGAAATAAAAGGCTGAGGCAAAGAGATTTCTTGTTTCTTTTCACCCTCTGTGAATATTAAAGTGGTCCGACCAAGAATGGGGACAAGATTGTTCCCGGAATAAATTAAGTGCACAGGTTGGGGGAGATTTATCAAAACCTGTGGAGAGGAAAAGTTGACCAGTTGGCCATAGCAACCAATCAGATCGCTGCTTTCATTTTTAACAAAGCCTCTGAAAAATGAAAGAAGCGATCTGATTGGTTGCTATGGGCAACTGGTCAACTTTTCCTCCACAGGTTTTGATAAAGCTCCCCCAATGTGTGCACAGCTAGCAATCCACTTATTATTTAATGGGGGCTCCAAACATTTCCAAGTTCAGCAATCTGAAATGTTCAGCAGCCCACATTCCGTGAGCTTTGTTTATTCCTAGGACCATTTTGCCTCTTTCTTGGGATCTGTGGGGGTTCCAGTGGCTGTACCCCCACCAACCAGCTTGCTATTTCCTATCCTATGTATAGGGGATAAGCTGAGATGTGAATGCCCCATGAAGTAAGGAAGACAGTCTCTTACAGTAAATGTGCTTGGTACTTGAAGCGTCAATCCTGGAAATTGAACTCATTCTCCAAGGAATCTTCCACATAGCAGGGGTATTCAAGTGAGGGTCCGCCCATCCAGGTCTGTCAATGGTAAAGGTCCGAGCTAAGCGCTAAAGCCTGGTTCACACCTTTTGGCCACAGTGAAGGATATAGGTTAAAATGACTGAACTCTGGAGGATGTAAATGTACTATTTCCTGTATTTTCTGAATACCCCTGCCTACTGTACGCCTGAAAATACTGCTGCATACTGTACCCCTAATTATACCGCTGCCTACTGTTCCCCTGAAAATTATACTGCTGCATACTGTACCCCTGAAAATACTGCCACAGACGCATACTGTACCAATGAAAATAATAATGCCAGACGAAATACTGCCCCTGAATGTAATACTGCCGCACTGTACCCCTAAAAAAAAATATAATACTGTCAACACAATGTACCCCTAAATATATTACCACCACAAACTGTACCACTAAATATATTCCTGCCACACACTGTACCCCCTGAATGTAATGCTGCCATATACTATAACCCTGCATATATTACTGCCGCATGCTGTGCCCCTTGTATATTACTACCACACGCTATGCCCCTGTATACATTACTGCCTGCATGCTGTGCCCCTGGATATATTACTGCCTCACACTGTGCCCTGGTATATTACTGCCACATGCTATGCTCTAGGTATATTACTGTCAAATGCTGTATCCCTGGTATATTTCTACCGCACGGTATGCCCCTGGTATAGTACTGCCACACGCTATATCCGTTATATTACTGGCACATGCTATGGGGGAGATTTATCAAAACCTGTGGACAGGCAGAGTTGCCCAGTTGCCCATAGCAACCAGATTACTTCTTTCATTCTTAACAAGGCCTGTGAAAAATGAAAGAAGCAATCAGATTGGTTGCTATGGGCAACTTTGCCTGTCCACAGGTTTTGATAAATCTCCCCCTATGTCCCCAAATATAATTTTGACAAACACTGTGCCCTGTACCGACTTATTGTACCATAAAACAATAAATGATGCCGCTGTGCCCTCAATAAATGATGCCGCTGTGCCCTCAATAAATGATGCCACTGTGCCCTCAATAAATGATGCCGCTGTGCCCTCAATAAATGATGCCGCTGTGCCCTCTCAATAAATGATGCCGCTGTGCCCTCTCAATAAATGATGCCGCGGTGCCCTCTCAATAAATGATGCCGCGGTGCCACTTCTCACAACCTCTCTCTCACCTTTCTGACAGGAGATCAGCATCGCTCAGTAGCTTCAGTGGCAGGGGATGTAGCGCGGGTCGGCGGCGCTCACAGCAGACTATGAAAGGACACCAATGTACCGGGCTGGCATTCACTTTTTCCCCCTCACTCAGCGCATGATCAAAGATGCTGCTGAGGCTAAGAACAGACGTGCATGCCTCAGCGGGCCATGTCTGTTCCCAGCAGCCTCCCCCCCCTATCTCCTGGTATTCAGACTGCATGGCACGTTACGCTGCGCTACTTCCCAAAAGCTTTATACAGCGGTGGCAATAACGGTGGCCAGAGCAGATGATGCAGGAAGCGCTAATAGCGCAGCCTGCATCACAAAAGAAGAGCTGGGCAGGCGACACAGCGTTCGGCTGCGGTTATTCATTTGTATCAGTGTCTAAAGACACCTATACAAATGAATGAGGGGAGATCCGGGGGCAGTCCGGATGACTGTGGTCAGCCAGTTGAGTACCCCTGAGTCAAAGTATCTACGCTGCTGATTTTGGCCATAATCTTCCATATGGGGAAGGCAAATTCTGCAAAAAATACACAGTATCCTAAATGTTCTTATTGTGGATTTTGCTGTAGATACGCAGTGAACATTTTTCCCGGTTGAAAATACTACTAGCAAATTTGCACCAAAATCCTCATGTTGCTGCAGAAATGTTAGACATACGAAATACTGAGAGATTTCAGTACTGAAGCTTGCAAAATTGTGAATGTGGCTGTGGCAAAGAATACAGGTTCTAACTTGGAATATGTCCAAGTAATGCAACATATTATTTACACAGTGCCTAACCTTCTGGACACTTATGTAATGATAACTGTTTTAGAATTGTTTATGAGAACATTTTGTGGTACTAAAAACATTTCACAAGGTGAGAAGTTTTATCATTTATTCTCATCAACATAATAAATTAATATTTCCATGGGAAGTAACATTTTTTAATTACAATAAAAAAAACTCTATACTGATAAATACATAGATTACATGTATACACACACTCGTCACTAATATTAGTTACACCTCACTAGCACTAGGATGGACCCTTTTGCCTTCATTCTTAATGGTATACTTTCTACAAGGTGCAGGAAACATTCCTCAGATATTTTGGTTCCTATAGACGTAACGCAGCTCCTACAGATTTGTTGGTTGCACATCCATGGTGCGAATCTCCCGCTCCACCACATAAAAATGGTGCTCTACTGGATTGACATCTGGTGACTGGTAGCACAGTGAACTCATTGTCATGTTTAAGATTATGCGAGTTTTGTGACATGGTGCATTATCCTGCTGGAAATAGCGATCATAAAATAGTCACACGGTGGTCAAATGGGATGCCAAGGAATTGTCCCCACACTATCACACCACAACCCTGAATTGTTACGATGCAGGCTGGATCCTTGCTTTCATGCCGTTTACGACAAACTCTGACCCTGCCATCTGAATGCCACAGTTGAAACCCAGACTCAGACCAGGTAACATTCTTCCAGTCTTCTAGTGTCAAATTTTTTTGAGCCAGTGAACTGTAGTCTCAGGTTCCTGTTCTAAGCTGTCAGGAGTGGCACCCAATGTGGTCTTTTGCTTTATTCCCTCTGCTCCAAGGTTTAACGTGTTGTGTGTTCAGATATGGTATTTGAGTTACTGTTGTCTGTCTGTCATCTTTCTGTCTGCCCATATTCCTCAGACCTCAACAAAGGTATTTTTATCTACACAACTTCTGATAATTGGATATATATTTTTTTTTCAGACCATTATATGTAAACCCTAGAGATGGTTGGGAGCGTGAAAATCCCAGTAGATTAGCCAGTTTCTGAAATGCTCAGACCAGCCCATCTGGCACCAACAATCATGCCATGTTTAAAGTCACTTAAAATCATCTTTCATTTCCATTCTGATGCATGGTTTGAACTTCAGCATGATGTCTTGACTTGCTCGTTAACTATTTGTGTAAACAATAAATTTTGCAATGGCAGGAAGGAAACCAGTTATAAAGTTTAATTTTAGCAGCTGTTCAAACGTCCTAATATTTCATGTCAAAAATGGAACCTAACCCAGTTAGAAAGAAATAGGGTAATCGTTTCTAAATGAAAGATTTGGGAAAATATTCCGTTCTTCCTCTGAGATGACCATTTATATACCATTCATTTGGCAATGGGAATTAAACTGACTGTCCCCACTAAAGCACAGACTGGGTTAGTCTAGTAGGTGAGGGTGGGACTAGCACTTCTCTGTGCACACCCTTGTCCTGTTTATTAGGGATCGACCGATTATCGGTATGGCCGATATTATCGGCCGATAATCACGATTTTGGGCATTATCGGTATCGGCAATTACCTTGCCGATAATGCCCCGCACCGCCCCACCCGACCGCCTGCCGCACCGCGACCGCCCCCCCCCGACCCACCGCACCGCGTCGCACCCCCCACCGTGATGCTGGGCGGTATACCAGTCGGGCCCCTCCCCAACCCTCCGAGTCAATAAATTTTTTTTTAACTTAACCGTAATGGGGGTGGTCCGGGCCATCCATAGTTCCTGTAGTGTCCGGGGGCATTCCGGGTGAACCGGTCCGGGCTGTCCTTCTCTGCTCGGTCATCTTCTCCACTCCGGGCAGGCTCCGGCCTAGTAGCTGCAGAGATGCTGCTACGCCGTGACGTCAGGTGCGTCGCTGCGCACGGGCGTCACTGCGCAGCGGCGTCTATGCAGCGTACTAGGCTGGAGCCTGCCCGGAGTGGAGAGGATGACCGAGCAGAGAAGAAGGACAGCCCGGACCGGTTCACCCTTCACCTGGAACTCCCCCGGACACTACAGGAAGGATGGATGGCCCGGACCACCCTGACAGGTAGGGGGAGAGAAGCGGGTGGTGGCGGTCTATGGCACCGCAAAAGCCACTGCAGTGCATTGATTTAAAGCGCCCGCTTTAAATCAATGATCTGCAGCGGTGTCGCGGGGGGTTAAATAGCCGATAACTTATACCGGAATATCGGTATAAGTTATCGGCTATCAGCCCTAACCTCCACCGATTATCGGCCCTAAAAAAACGATATCGGTCGATCCCTACTGTTTATCAGAGTGCAGCATGAAAACAGAGAGAAGGGGTTACAGTGATTGGATTTAGAGACCCAGCACAGCAGACTCAAGCAAAAAAAAGAATGCATAGTAAGTAAGGGCGGGCTCAGTGCTTGAATTGGCCATGCCCCTACTGCGCAGTGGATGTCAGAATCAGTGAGCAGCAGAATAGAGGGATTTGTGAGCCAAATACAAAAGCTAGACACATAAAAATGAAAGATACGCTGTGAATACAGTATGTGTGACCCTACCCATAAGCATTATTTTTTCTGCGATATGACAGGTACGCTTTAGGTGGTCCACAGATACTGAGTAAAGCTAGAGGGTCACATTATTTAGCACATCATACACTGCACATACTGCCTTGGAGCAAATTATTGAAAATATACTTCTATAAACATTTTCAATACTGCAATATCTTTCCAACAGAACCTGCCTGAACACAGGATATTTTCCAGTGCAAAATACGATGTCATTGACTCTGATGCGTGTGGATTCAGGAAATACATGGCTGAATGACTTCAGGAAACACACTGAAATTTGCATTGAAGTACACAAACCTTTATTTCCTGTACAAGTGGAAGCAAGATCTGAGTCAAGACGCTAAGAACAATCAACCACACCTTATTCTTGAGTAAGCATTTAAGATATCTGGAATATTCATGTACTATGAAAAAGAAAACCTGACATCAACCAACAGTGAGGGTGAAGGGTTACTCCTCTCCTACACAAATTACTTGGATTTCCCTATAGACACAGTCTAATGCCTTTTGTTTGGTTTATAACTAGTTATCCTGCTGATATATACCGGATTTTTCGCCGTATAAGACGCACTTTTTCTTACCCAAAACTGGGGGGGAAAGTTGGTGTGTCTTATAAGGCGAATACACACCTATTGCGGCGGTCCCTGTGGCCATCAATGGACCCGCGGCTAATACAGGACATCACCGATCGCAGTATGCCCTGTATTAACCCTTCAGACGTGGCGATCAAAGCTGATCGCCGCTTCTGAAGCGAAAATAACACTAACCAAGCTGTTCAGTCGGGCTGTTTGGGACTGCTGCGGTGAAATCGCGGCGTCCCGAACAGCTTACAGGACACCGGGAGGGACGCTACCTGCCTGCTCGGTGTCTGATACGTGTCGGGATCCCCTGCATGGGCGGCACTCTCCGTCGTCATCACGTCGTCGCGCACGCCGTCCCGTCATCCAATAGGAGCGGCGTTCGTTGCAACGTCATGGCGGTGACGGAGAGCGAGGATACCGGGCAGCAGAAACGTTCCGGAGCAACGGGGACACGGCGACAGCGATGGAGGGGGACATCCAGGGCAGAGGTGACGGGTCCGGAGTGGCGGCGACACGTGAGTACTACCTCTTATACCAGTGGTCTTCAACCTGCGGACCTCCAGATGTTGCAAAACTACAACTCCCAGCATGCCCAGACAGCCAACAGCTGTCCTGGCATGCTGGGAGTTGTAGTTGTGCAACATCTGAAGGTCCGCAGGTTGAAGATCACTGTCCTATACTTTACATTGTATTTGGTTCCGAATCTTTATTTTCTAGATTTTTATCCTATAAAATTAGGTGCATCTTATATGCCGGAGCGTCTTATATGATGAAAAATACGGTAAACACCTAATGGCTTGAGGTATATACTGCCAATGCTACAAGGCTATAAACTAAAGTTACAGCTGTACAATGGCTATCTATAGTATGAAAGGCTGCTTGCCTATTCCAAACTATATTCAGAGTGGTCAAAGCAGTTTATGGAACAGTTAATATTTCTAGTAACAGCTATTTAAAGTACAAGATTGTGTCTAATATCCATCAGTTCTGTGTGTGACCAGGGTACACATTGAAATCTCAGCAACCTTTTCAACCCATCCCAGGCAGAGGATTCAGGCCATTAAACCGATTTAATTTGCAAGCATCTGCACATTGAAGATACTGCCGGAGAGCTCTGCCGATAGCCAGAAGAATAATATGTCTGGCACAAAACAGTAGGGAGGGGAAATAAACCTTAACACTAAGCATGATGGAGAGAACCCTGGTAGAGGACACAAACAACAACATAAAGGGGTATTCCAGGAATTGTTTTTATTTGACTATGCTACAGGGGCTGTATAGTTAGTGTAGTTCATAATATAGTGTCTGTACCTGTGTGTGACGGTTTTCTCACAATTCTGTGATTATCGCTCCAATATTTATTTTTAACAGCATCCAAAATGACTGTTGTCTCAGATTTTTCCCAGGTTGCAATGCGGCCGAGACCTGACTCACTGGTCAGGTGATCAGAGGGAGCCTGTCTGCTTCAATTTTGAAACAGCTATAGGCCCCCTGAATAGAAAACACTGTTTCAATGGGTGGGGTGGCTGATGTGTGGGAGGAAGGAAACTGATCTCAAACTTTTAACCCCTTAAGGACCAGGGGGTTTTCTATTTTTTCCTCCTTACCTTTAAAAAAATCATAACCCTTTCAATTTTGCACCTAAAGATCCATATGATGGCTTATTTTTTGCGCCACCAATTCTACTTTGTAATGACATCAGTCATTTTACCCAAAAATCTACGGCGAAACGGAAAAAAAAAAATCATTGCGAGACAAAATTAAAAAAAAAAAAAAGACACCATTTTGTAAATTTTGGGGGCTTCCATTTCTACGCAGTAAATTTTCCGGTAAAAATGACACCTTATCATTATTCTGTAGGTCCATATGATTAAAATGATCCCCTACTTATATAGGTTTGATTGTGTCGTACTTCTGGAAAAAATCATAACTACATGCAGGAAAATTTATACGATTAAAATTGTAATCTTCTGACCCCTATAACTTTTTTATTTTACCGCGTATGGGTCGGTATGAGGGCTCATTTTTTGCGCCGTGATCTGAAGTTTTTAGCAGTATCCTTTTTGTATTGATCGGACTTGTTGATCACTTTTTATTCATTTTTTCCATTATATAAAAAGTGACCAAAAATGCACTATTTTTGACTTTGGATTTTTTTTTGCGCGTACGCCATTGACCGTGCGGTTTAATTAACAATATATTTTTATAAATCGGATATTTCAGCACGCGGCGATACCACATGTTTATTTTTATTTACACAGTTTTTTTTTTTTTTATGGGAAAAGGGGGGCGATTCAAACTTTTAATAGGGAAGGGGTTAAATGGTATTTATTCACTTTTTTTTTGCAGTGTTATAGCTCCCATAGGGACCTATAACACTGCACACACTGATCTTTTACATCGATCACTGGTTTCTCATAGGAAACCAGTGATCAATGATTCTGCCGCTTGACTGCTCATGCCTGGATCTCAGGCACTGAGCAGTCATTCGGCGATCGGACACCAGGAGGCAGGTAAGGGGACCCTCATAGTGTCTAACAGCTGTTCGGGATGCCGCGATTTCGTCGCGGCGATCCCGAACAGCTTCCTGAGCTAACCGGCATGGTTTCACTTTGAACGCCGCGTCTAAAGGGTTAATAGCGCGCGGCACCGCGATCACTGCCGCACGCTATTAGCCACGGGTCGCTATGAAGCGGGGCCACGTCGTGGACCTGCGTTATAGAAAGGGAAAGGACTCAGGACGTACCGGTAAGTCCTTGGTCCTTAAGGGGTTAAACGTGGAACTGTGGGATGTGTAGTTTAGAGAACAAAATACCCAGTTCTGGTAGGTAAGTACTAAAATCACCGTATAGCGGATAACCCCTTTAATGTAAGTCTGCTATAAAATGACAAGTACATTTTACAGCGTTATGGTGCCCATACACGTTTGCTCTTCTGATGTATCCAGACACGTAAACATTCAGCATGGCCAACGCCAGATTCGGATGACAATGTATAGTCTTCTCACGACAACATTTATGGCAAAGCAATAGACACACCAACACAGATAGGAATTGGAGGATGTGATTATTGTGTCGGTCGGTGGAATTACTGATTGATCAACTGGTCATTAACTGTTTATTATAATATTGTGTTTGCCTCAAACAATGTATGATAAATAATTGTGTAGTGTAATAAGAAATGTTCTTTAGAAATAAAAATAATGCAGAGAGTCAAAGGAGCTAACTCATCCAAAACAGATGATCTGCTTCCAATGACAATGACTGTAGTGCTGTGGTTCTTAACCTGGGTTCGATCGAACCCCAGGGGTTCGGTGAGTCAGTCCCGGGGGTTCGGCGGGGGAGGTTGCAACAGGACAGGCAAATCAAGCAATTGCTTGGGGCCCCGAGCTGGCCCGGGGCCTTGAGCAGAGCCGGTGTTTGCCCTTCCTGTAGCGACGGGGCAATTCCCCCCATCCCTATTAACTCCCTGCGGCCCCACGTTAAGTTTAAAAACGCAGGGCCGCCGGGACATATCGCACGTCGGGACGTCACTGACGTCCCGTGCGTGCGCCTATGAAAAAAGAAGGCGCCGAGGACCGGAGGATAGAGAAGGAGGAAGACGCGCGCTGGCCAGCTTGGTAAGTGACCAGCGGCACGTCATCTTCGGTGCTCCGACCACCGGTCCCGAGACCTACTGCTATAGCTGGAGCGGTGGAGCACTGAAGTGGGCAGTACACAGGCATACAGCCTCCAGCCATACACTGTATATGGCTGGAGGGGCTGTATGTCTGTGGGGGAACACTGCCTACATCAGTGGTCTTCAACCTGCAGACCTCCAGCTGTTGCAAAACTACTACAACTCCCAGCATGCTCGGACAGCCGTTGGCTGTCCGGGCATGCTGGGAGTTGTAGTTTTGCAACATCTGGAGGTCCGCAGGTTGAAGACCACTGGCCTACATAATGTGGGGGGAACACTGCCTAATGTGTCTTAATGTTTTTGTTCTTTAATGGTTTTGTTCATTTTGTGCACCTATTTATAAATATATACCTCCTATGTTTTGAATTTTAAAAAAATCATATTTTATTTTTCCAATTAAGAGGGGTTCGGTGAATGCGCATATGAAACTGGTGGGGGTCAGTACCTCCAACAAGGTTAAGAACCACTGCTGTAGCGAGTAAATATCTGAATGATAAAGAGTGCTCTTTCAGAATGATCATAACTAATGAGGAAATTAGAATTGGTTTGATCTCAAGAAAATATTGATAGATGTAAACAACCAATGCAAATCCTGCTTTACAAGTATTCCCAACATCCATTTAAAAATAAAGAAATGTATTCAAAAGGTTCACTTCCCCAGACACAATCAGAATTTACTGCAGCATTCTTTCACCTTCCCCTATCCGTTTCAGCTACATATCCAATTCCCCTGGCATCCATGTATTATTCAAACGTTACAGATACTGAGCCTCCATCTGTACTCCCCTGTGGACTTGGGGCCAGAAGCATTTTTTCCCTAAACCTTCTACCGTTCTCTAATGACTGAATTTTAAAGCATTCCTGGTCTCCTATGTGTATTCCTATGCTGTGCTGTGACTGTGGACCTGAATCCAACATCATTAAAAAACATTTACCTTTATACCCCTTTTAGCCATGAACAGTAAAAATTATTTTTAAAAAAGACGTAAATTGTGCCTCTTGGGGAATAAAAATGTACATAAACAAGAGACAACAATATGACAGTAGAAAGTAAAAGGAAAAAAAAAAATACATAAATATGACAACTAATAAACCAGACACCAAATGTGACTAGGTGGTTAAGTTATATCTCTATAGGTCATATTTAATCTTTAAGTTATAAATGCAAGTAGTTACAAAATTTATTTTCAGCCAAGTTTTGAGTCTTCTCTATACAGTCATGGCCGTAAATGTTGGCACCCCTGAAATTTTTCAAGGAAATGATGTATTTCTCACAGAAAAGGATTGCAGTAACACATGTTTTGCTATACACATGTTTATTCCCTTTGTGTGTATTGGAACTAAACCAAAAAAGGGCGAAAAAAATAAAGCAAATTGGACATAATGTCCCACCAAACTCCAAAAATGGGCTGGACAAAATTATTGGCATCCTTAACTTAATATTTGGTTGCACAACCTTTGGAAAAAATAACAAATCAGTTGCTTCCTATAACCATCAATTAGCTTCTTACACCTCTCAGCCGGAATGTTGAACCACTCTTCCTTTGTAAACTGCTCCAGGTCTCTCTTATTGGAAGTGCGCCTTTTCCCAACAGCAATTTTAAGATCTCTCCACAGGTATTCAATGGGATTTCGATCTGGACTCATTGCTGGCCACTTCAGAACTCTCCAGCACTTTGTTGCCATCCATTTCTGGGTGCTTTTTGACGTATGTTTGGGGTCATTGTCCTGCTGGAAGACCCAAGATCTCGGACACAAACCCAGCTTTCTGACACTGGGCTGTATAGTGTGAACCAAAATCCGTTCGTAATTCTCAGATTTCATGATGCCTTGCACACATTCAAGACACCCAGTGACAGAGGCAGCAAAACAACCCCAAAACAACATTGAACCTCCATCATATTTCACTGTAGGTACAGTGTTCTTTTCTTTTTGTTCCTTGGTCTCATTTGTTCACAAGACGTTTTCCAGAAGGATTTTGGCTTACGCAAGTTCATTTTGGCAATATGTAGTCTTGCTTTTTTATGTCTGTGTGTCAGCAGTGGGGTCCTCCTGGGTCTCCTGCCATAGCGTTTCATTTCATTTAAATGTCAAAAGATATTCAAGCTGGCCTGCAGGCTCAGGGAGCATCAGTGTCAGCATGAACTATCTTTGGAACTTGTTTGGGGCTGCTTATCCACCATCCAGACAATCCTGCATATTTTTCTCTTCCATCCACGACCAGGGAGAATAGCTACAGTGCCATGGGTTGCAAACTTCTTGATAATGTTGCGCACTGTGGACAAAGGCAAATCTAGATCTCTGGAGAGGGACTTGAGAACCAAAATTGTGGAAAAATATCAACAATCTAAAGGTTACAAGTCCTCAGACAGTTCTCTTCTCCTCTTTCCGTTGTCCATGCTTAGTGTGGAACACACAGACACACAGTGCAAAGACTAAGTGAACTTCTCTCCTTTTTATCTGCTTTCAGGTGTGATTTTTAAATTGCCCACACCTGTTACTTGCCCCAGGTGAGTTTAAAGGAGCATCACATACTTGAAACAATCTTATTTTCACAATTTTGAAAGGGTGCCAATAATGTTGTCCAGACCATTTTTGGAGTTTGGTGTGATATTATGTCCAATTAGCTTTTTTTCCTCCCTTTTTTGGTTTAGTTCCAAAACACACAAAGGGAATAAACATGTGTATAACAAAACATGTGTTACTGCAATCCGTTTCTGTGAGAAATACTTCATTTTCTAGAATGATTTCGGGGTGCCAACATTTACGGCCATGACTGTACATTAGCCCAGTGTTTCCCAACCAGGATGCCTCCTGCTGTTGCAAAACTACAACTCCCAGCATGCCCAGACAGCCGAAGGCTGTCCGGGCATGCTAGGAGTCGTAGTTTTGCAGTAGCTGGAGGAACCCTGGTTGGGAAACACTGCATTAGCCTATAGAGCACGTACTGAATGTAGGCTTACAGCAGGGGAACGCTATAGTGCAAACATTAGCCTGACATTCAGAATGCGCGACTACTTACTCATTACAGCTGTTGAGGGTGACAGATGTGTGACACTTCCGAGGTCAAAACTAATAATGAACATGGTTCTAATTCTCAGTCATTTTTCTGTTCAGGGTAGCAGCTAAAGAAGACAGAATCTCTAAATAATCACTAAATAGTTTGAACCATCCCAAAATCCCACTAGACCAATGTGCAATTATTGGTACTATTCATAGGATTATCACAAATAGCTTCCGGTGTGTTGTATACGTAGGTGGTTTTTTTTTTTTTCTATAATGCTATGAACATAGCATAACAATAGCATAGCAATACTACTGGGGACGGAAGAAAACAAGGTCTGTATGCAGCGTTCGCCCACACTAAGTGTGGGTGTAAAATACACCCACAACATAGAATGAATGTGAAAGTTATCAGAATGAAGCTGTGACTGTGTGTAGGTTTAGCAGCTCAGGGGACACACGTTCCTTCAGTTTCTAATACGTAGATGAACAAGCACAATGAGCAGGGATGTGGGCACGAATCCGCACACGACCCCTGTTGCTAGGCATACAGTAGCCTGGAATTCTTCCGGTTAGGAGAGTTCCCAGCCGACTTCCTGCTCAGCAGGCCCAGAGAGATAAGACATCCAAATTCAGGCACTGCATCTACCCTTTCCAAATGGAAGACATTACATAGAGACAGAATTTTTGTATTACATTTTCACCATAGAATGAGACCCCACCTAGTGCTGGGCGGTATACCGGTTCATACAGAAAACCGGAATTTTTGTGCTGCACGATATGAATTTTAACCCATACCGCAATACCGTTTTGGCATCTCCCCCTCGGGAATGAATTAATTGTCAGCCCAGCGCTGTGCTGTCCCCACATCGGGGAACTAATCATATATGACCCGTGAGCGCTGTTCTGCCACCCCCCCCCCCCAATTAATTATTAGCCCAGCGCTGCGCTGTCCATCGGGGTACTACTCACATGTCACCCGCAAGCGCTGCCCTCCTCATCCTCCTGTTTGTTGCGGCCGCCAGCGCTGACACTCTATACCAGTTGTCTTCAACTTCCAAATGTTGCAAAACTACAACTCCCAGCATGCCCGGACAGCCAAGGGAGTTGTAGTTTTGCAACATCTGGAGGTCCGCAGGTTGAAGACCACTGCTCTATACTGTATCTCTTTGCCAGGGCTGCAAAAAGGTAAACAAAAACTTTAACTCACCTTCCCCGTCGGTCCGGACCAGCTTCCTGGGGAATGGAACGTCTGAGAGCCGTCAGCCTATCACCGGCCGCAGCGATGTTCCGCCTCAGCCAGTGATAGGTTAAGTGCACTGTCATATAAGAAGCCGGCTTCTTACATGACAGTGGGCTCAGCCTATCACCGGCCGAGGCGGAACATCGCTGCGGCTGGTGATAGGCTGACTGCTGTCCGATGTTCACGTCCCCAGGAAGAGCGTAAGGCCAACGTAGAAACATGCGTTAAAGTTTATATTTGTTAAACTTTTGCAGCCCGAGCATAGGGATACAGTAGAGTGTCAGAGCCGGTGGCCGCAACAAACAGCAGGACGAGGAGAGCAGCGCTTGCAGGTGACGCGAGTAGTACCCGGATGGGGACAGCGCAGCGCTGGGCTAATAATTATTTTATATTTTTTTTATTTTTTGGGGGGGAATACCGTTCTATACCGTGGAACCGCCATAAGTTACAAAAATACCGCAATACACATATTTGGCCATACCGCCCAGCCCTAATTCTACCAACAACACTACTAGCCTGAAAGGTTTCAATACTTCAGCAACATATTTTTACCTTGTCATATTCTTTACTTTACAACTTGTTTACCCAATAATAGTTTGCTACCTGTTAACTATATATGACATTTTCAAATATTACTACTTGTGTTCAGCTCTAGACCTATGATCCACAAATCAGTTATTGTTAGTTACTGAATGCTTGTTACATTTTTCAAATGTTTCTACTCTTTATTGAAAATTCATAAAAAATATCTTGAAAGGAAAGGAATTTACAACTTGGTAAGATCGCCATCCTCATCCTATTTACAGCTGCCTTTTACATTGTGCGGCAGTGACAGAAAAGACCTTGGCAACGCTTTCCATTCATCCTATTGTATTATAAAGGAGATGTGACTGCAGCAATATTCTAAGTGTCAGGAGTGGCCTGACACCATTTATCGGCACAACAGGATGCTGCTATTAACCACTTACAGTAACATTCAGGCCCTCTACGCCATACAGTATTTACAGTCTTAAGATTACATTCACATAGATTTGTCTATCAGTTTTTACAGCACATTGATTTATTACTTAATTAGTATTATCATCTATTAGTAATGCATGATATTATAAATATTATTTAAATTGAGAGTTAAAGGGGTACTCTGGTGGAAATATTTTTTTTTTAAATGGACTGGCGCCGGAAAGTAAAACAGATTTGTAAATTAATTGTATTAAAAAAATCGAAATGCAGCTGTATGCTACAGAGGAAATTCTTTGCTTTTGGAATTTCTTTTTTGTCTTGTCCACAGTGCTCTCTGCTGACACCTCTGTCCTTGTCAGGAACTGTGCAGAGCAGCATAGGTTTTTCTATGAGGATTTTCTCCTCCTTAGGACAGTTCCTGATACGGGCATCGGGTGTCAGAAGAGCTCTGTGGACAAGAGAAAAAAGAAATTCAACAAGAAAAGAATTTCCTCTGTAGCATACAGCTGCTAAAAAGTATTGGATGGATAAATAATTTTTAATAGAAGTAATTTACAAATCTGTTTAACTTTCTGGCACCAGTTGATAAAAAAAAAAAAAAAAAAAAAAAAGTTTCCACCAGAGTACCCCTTTAACCTTTTGAGGGAGGGGGACGTACCTGTACGCCCTTCGCCCACTCCTTTCTATAACGCGGGGCCACGCGGCAGGGACCCGTGGCTAACAGCACGCAGCACTTATCGTGGTTCCACGCACTATTAACCCTTTAGACGTGGCGTTCAAAGTTGAACACCGCGTCTAAAGTAAAAGTAAATGAATTCCGGTTAGCTCAGAGGGCTGTTCTGGATCGCCACGGCGAAATTGCGGCATCCCGAACAGCTGTAGGACAGCAGGAGGGTCCCCTACCTTACTCCTCGCTGTCCGATCGCCGAATGACTGCTCAGTGCCCGAGATCCAGGCATGAGCATCCAAGCGGCAGAATCATTGATCAATGGTTTCCTATGAGAAACCATTGATCTATGTAAAAGATCAGTGTGTGCAGTGTTATAGCCCGCTATGGCTATAAAAAAAAGATAAAGATCATTTAACCCCTTCCCCAATAAAAGTTTGAATTACCCCCCTTTTCCCATAAAAAAAAAAGTGTAAATAAAAATCATGTGATATCGCTGTGTGCAGAAATGTCCAAATTATAAAAATATATAGTTAAACCACAGTCAATGGCGTATGCGCACAAAAATTCCAGTCCAAAATGAAAAAATTACTAAAAAGCGATCAAAAAGTCCTATCAATACAAAAATGGTACCGCTAAACACTTCAGATCATGGCGCAAAAAATTAGTCTTCATACCGCCCCGAACGCAGAAAAATAAAAAAAAGTTATAGGGGTCGGAAGATGACAATTTAAAACGTATAAATTTTCCTGCATCTAGTTATGATTTTTTCCAGAAGTACGACAAAATCAAACCTATATAAGTAGGGTATCATTTTAATCGTATGGACCTACAGAAGAGAAGGTGTAATTTTTACCGAAAAATGTACAGCGTAGAAACGGAAGCCCCCAAAAGTTACAAAATGGCTTTTTTTCTTCAATTTTGTCGCACAATGTTTTTTTTCTGTTTCGCCGGAGAATTTTGGGTAAAATGACTGATGTCATTACAAAGTATAATTGGTGGCACAAAAAATAAGCCATAATATGGCTTTTTAGGGGCAAAATTGAAAGGGTTATGATTTTTTAAAGGTAAAATGAAAGTGCAAAAACTGAAAAACCCTCCGTCCCCAAGGGGTTAAGCTCAGCATTCAAATTAATAAAACCCAAGTAGTTAAAGAGGAATCAAGACATATACTAACTTTATTTGCAAAGGTCAATGAAAAGTGGAACATTCCTTTAAATAGTGTATATTCTGATCAAAATGGCCATATTATCGGTGAGGAATTAGATCAGTGTTTACAAATCAGTGTGTTGCCAGCTGTTGCAGAACAACTCCCAGCCTTTGGATGTCTGGGCATGCTGGAAGTTGTCATTTCGGAAGTTGTAGCTGGAGGCACACTGGTTGGAAAACACTGTTTTAGAGGCTCAATCTTATACAGCTCAGTGACAGCTATGTGTAGCTCATGTAGAACAGGACTTCATAACTGGTGCATATTTTTCATAACAAGTATGCAGAACATGATGGAGAAGAAGAAAAACCTGCCAAGTCAGCAAATCACAGTGAAGGACAGCTGGGTATCTAAATACGAACCACCCTGAATACTTACCACGCTTCTTCCATCACCTACATCTTTGATGTGTTCCACACTCTCATATGTTGACAATGTAAGGAACCAGGAGGCACCCAAAAATCTAAGAACAGAACCAAATTTTCACAAGAAAATTATTAAACTGAGGTGAGATACACCTATTGTTCCTTTTACTTTCTCACTAATTTCATTGCACGAATAACAGCATCAAGGCAGTTCATTAAAACTTCATTCATTGTTACGTGATTATGATTTTTTTTGCTACCTGTGACAAATACTTTTCTGGAATTACTACAAAAATAGACATTAACATTTCTGGAATTATTACTGCATTTGTAAAATTGTTATATTCTTACTTTCATGGTTATTAGGGATCGACCAATATAGATTTTTTAGCCAATAACTTATACCGATATTCCCCGGCACCGCAGAAGCTGCTGCATATCAATCTATCAATGATTTAAAGCGGACACTTTAAATCAATGAACTGCAGCGGCTTTTGCCGGGCCAGGGACTGCAGCCGCCACCCGCTTCTCTCCCCCTGCCTGTCCAGGGGTCCTCCCTAGTCCAACCACCACCGCTGCCTCATTGCCTCCCCCATCCCGGGTTTTATAATTACCTGTTCCCGGGGTCCGTGCTACTTCTGGCTCCGGCGGCGTCCTGAGCTGTCACTGTGCGCACTGACGGTGACGTCGTGTTGAAGACGTCACTCGTCATTGCGCAGCGCACAGCAATAGCGCAGGACGCTGCAGGAGCCAGAAGTAGCGCAGACCCCGGGAACAGGTAATTATAAAACCGGGGATGGGGGAGGCAATGGGGTAGCGGCGGTGGCGCTCTCGGGGCGGGGCATTATCGGCAAGGTAATTGCCGATACCGATAATGTCAAAAATTGTGAATATAGGCCGATAATATCGGCCAAACCGATAATCGGTCGATCCCCAATTGTTATTATATAAATGTAATTTAATGAAACTTTCAATTACTACGAATGTTAAACAGAGTGAATTATATACTTGACCATACAGGCTGTGTGTGGTCTATGGAATACAAAAGTTATAGTGAGAAAATCCCATCCACTAGTGTGACGAAGGCTACTATTGGCTTAGATTCTGACATTTACAACACATGTAGGTGTGACATTCCGCTGCTAAAGAACACAGAAATGTAAGTTTGTAAGATTGGAGAGAAAAAAAAAAAAAAAAAAAAAAACAACAACAAGAGTCCATCGAGTCCAACCTAGAATCCTACTGTGTTGATCCAGAGGAAGGCAAAAACCCCAAGAGGCTGATGCCAATTGCCCCACACCAGAGAAAAAATTCCTTCCCAACAAGGCGATCAGAATAAATCCCTGGATTCTGTCCATTCTGTCCCTATAAGTCTAATATTCATAACCTGTAATGTTATCACTCTTTAGAAAAGCATCCATGCCCCCTTGAACTTGTTTATTAAGTCAGACATCACAACATCATGGGGCAGAGAGTTCCATAGTCTCACTGCTCTAACAGTAAAGAATCTCTGTCTGTGATGATGGTGAAACCTTCTTTCCTCTTGGCATAGAGGAATCCCCTTATGGTTATCGGCCTAGGTATAAAGATCTCTGTATGGTCCATTCATATATTTGAACATTGTAATCAGATCCCCCCCCTAAGATTTATTTTCTCTAAACGAAATAACCCCAAGCTTGATAACCTGTCTTGGTCCTGTAATCCTCCCATACCATCAATTATCCTTGTCACCCTCCACTGCACCCTCTCCAGATCAGCCATGTCCTTATATACAGGGGCCCAAAATTGGACAAAATACTCCATATGTGGTCTGACTAATGACTTATTCGGAGGCAAACGTAAATGTCCAAAACAGAACAGGAAATGAAAAGAAATCAATAAGGCTCGGTTCACACCACACCAGTTCTTGTATCAGGTTTTTGGATGAAAAAAACGATTCCTCAAGACATGACCAAACTCAAAACCTGTGTACAAATTTTATCCTGTATATGGTTAAAAACTGTATACGGATTGAAAAATGATGTCCAGTTTTGAGAAAAAAAAACGTATACGTTTTTAACTTTTCATTCCATTATGAATAAGGTTTCACTTGTTTGATTGAAATTCCCAAAAAAAAAAAAAAACACGGTGCAAAGTCAAAAACCATATGGTGCAAACCGGAAGGAACCGTACGCAAACACAGTTCCCATTGACTCCCATGTTTAAAAAAAAAACCAAAACAACATACGTTTCCATACGGTTTTTCACCCGGACCAAAAACAGTGGTAGGCTGCAGTTTTGGGTACGGGGAAAAAAATAAACCTGACAAAACACAAAAGGATGCATCGTTTAGCATACGGTTTTCAATGGAGAGTCAATGCATACAGTTTTCAAATTGAAAACGTATAGGGGAACTGTATTGCAAAAACGTGGTGTGAACCCACCCAAAAAAAGAGATGGAAGCGGTTTCTTGTATCTAAACCCTGGAGTCATGGGCATGAGGCCTAAATATATAATAGACTCCATAGGATAGTATTGTAACACCTGAAGTTATCGGTAGCACATTTATCTTGGTTGACACTAGTTCATAGTTCTACTATACGATCATAAAAAACCCGTGGTATGGAAGGTAATGAAGTCCATAGTATTAATCTCTCAAGACCACAGCAAAAGAACTGCACTCTGCCACACAAAAGATGGCATTCACTGTGCATTCAGTCAAATAGAACTATTCCGAAAGCTTTAATCTCAGCTGCACAAAAGCTACAGAGCTGTGGTGTGAAAACAGCAGCTAAACACTGCATGTGTTTAAGAGGATAAACCATGGCTGAAAGGGATTGCAGGATTCAGTGTCATCCGCTCTGCTGGTACTGCGTTGCGTTCCCTCTTGTAATCCACCTGGGAAATGACTCATCCTTGCAGATGTATTAGATGCCATTTAAGAAATAAGGCACAGGATAGAATGGGGAGCAGTGTGGTAGCTTGAAAACTTGTTTTCAAGTAGTGTTTCCCAACCAGTGTGCCTCCAGCTGTTGCAAAACCACAATTCCCAGCATGCCCAGACAGCCAAAGGCTGTCTGGGCATGCTGGGAGTTGTAGTTTTGCAACAGCTGGAGGCACACTGGTTGGGAAACACTGCTCCATGATAATCATTGGCAACGGAAAAGATTAATGGGCACTCTCCGCCCCAAACACTTTTTATGCCAAAATGTAGGACAACTGTAGTGGTACAATAAAGAACAACTGTAGTGGTACACTTTTCTATATGCCTGGGCCTCAAAAAAAATTAAAAAAAACCTCATACTAACCTTCCGACGAGCCCCCGTTGGTCCGACACAGGCCTCACTGTCCGGTGCACTGCCGTAGATTGTGATTTGCCATAGATTGCGATGGAGTGACTCAGCAGTTTTCCCTGCTCGAGCGCTCCGCCTCCATTACAATCTATAGGCTGACACTCGCACACACACCCCCCCCCCAAACATTGGTTACTGCGGGGGCTGGGTGTTCGAGTGTCACGTGACATATTTAATCATCAGGCATCGCAGCTCATGGCAGTCTCACGTGGGCTATCACAGGGGGAGGATTTCTCCCTGTGATAGCCCGAAGCGGCATCGGGCCACAGAAGCTAATAATTTTACTGTTTTATTGTCACCGGCCAGCGTGCTCGTTCGCCACCGCTATCGGGATCCCTATGCCCGATAGCGCTGACAACCGCTTGCCTCCCCACCCGCTGCTCTGCTCCCCGTCCCCTGTTAACTCTCGGGGAACGGGGAACAGAAAGTAGAGCAGCGAGCGCAGCTAAAATAGTACTGCGCATGCGCAGCACTACGCAAATAGCGTAGGCAGGTAGCGTAGCCGTTGATTAGTGTAGGTTGTAATTTAGCATAGTTTAGTATTAAAAGTGAAAGGGGGTTAGGCACCACAACTACCAACATGGGAGTTGTAGTTTAGGACAACAACTCCCAGCATGCCCATACAGCTAAAGGCTGCCAGGGCATGCTGGGAGTTGTAGTTTAGCTTAGATTAGACAGTGAAGGGACTACAACTCCCAGCATGCCCAGATAGCTAAAGGCTGCCCAGGCATGCTGGGTGGGAGTTGTAGTTTAGCTTAGATTAGACAGCAAAAGGACTACAACTTGCAGCATGCCCAGACAGCTAAAGGCTGCCCAGGCATGCTGGGAGTTGTAGTTTAGCTGATGGGACCAGAACTCCCAGCATGCCCAGACAGCTGAAGGCTGCGTGGTGATGCTGGGAGTTGGTGCCTTCACTGCACTACAACTCCCAGCATCACCACACAACCTTCAGCTGTCTGGGCATGCTGGGGGTTGTGGTCCCATCAGCTAAACTACAACTCCCAGCATGCCTTGGGCAGCCTTTAGCTGTCTGGGCATGCTGGGAGTTGTAGTCCCTTTGCTGTCTAATCTAAGCTAAACTACAACTCCCAGCATGCCCTGGCAGCCTTTAGCTGTATGGGCATGCTGGGAGTTGTTGTCCTAAACTACAACTCCCATGCTGGTAGTTGTGGTGCCTAACCCCCTTTCACTTTTAATACTAAACTATGCTAAATTACAACCTACACTAATCTACGGCTACACTACCTACCTAGGCTATTTGCGCAGTACTACTTTAGCTGTGCCCGCTGCTCTACTTTCTGTTCCCCGTTCCCCGAGAGTTAACAGGGGACGGGGAGCAGAGCAGCGGGCGGCGAGGCAAGCGGTTATCAGCGCTATCGGGCATAGGGATCCCAATAGCGCTGTCGAGCGACAAGCTGATAACACCGCTATCGGGCATAGGGATCCGGATAGCGGTGGCGAATGAGTGCGCTGGCGGGTGACAATAAAACAGTAAAAGTATTAGCTTCTGTGGCCCGATACCGCTCTCGGAATCGGGCCACAAAGGCCATGAGAGCTCCGTGCAGCTTCGGGCTATCACAGGGAGAGATCCTCTCCCTGTGATAGCCCACGTGAGACTGCCGTGAGCTGCGATGCCTGATGATTAAATATGTCACGTGACACTCGCACACACCCCCCCCAGCCCCCGCAGTAACCAATGGTGCGCGAGTGTCAGCCTATAAAAAGTAATGGAGGCGGAGCGCTCGAGCAGGGAAAACTGCTGAGTCACTCCATTGCAATCTATGGCAAATCACAATCTACGGCAGTGCGGACGTCATTCCACTTCCTGGGGACGGGGACGCCGCAGAGCCGTCGGCGTATCACCAGCCGTAACGATGTCCCGCCCGGTCGGTGATAAGCTGAGCCCACTGTCATGTAAGAAGCCGGCCACAGCTCCTTACATGACAGTGGGCTCAGCCTATCACCGACCGGGGCGGGACATCGTTATGGCCGGTGATACGCCAACGGCTCTGCGGCATCCCCGTCCCCAGGAAATGGAATGACGTCAGCACTGGCGGACTGTGAGGCCTGTGCCGGACCAACTGGGGCTCATAGGAAGGTATGTATGAGTTAATTTTGTTTATTTTTGAGGCCCGGGCATATAGAAAAGTGTACCACTACAGTTGTCCTTTAACCTTTTTTTTTTTTTTTTTTTTTTTTTTTTTTTTTAACCTTTCTACTAAGAACATTTTTTTTCTCAAAGAAATTAGGTCATAAAAAAAAAAAAAAAAAAAAAAAAAACACGACCACTAGGGGTCCCCATACCATCCAGAACATAATCATGTCCAGCTGCAGCATCATCTTTGTCCAAGCCGAAGCACAGACAGGAACAAAGCCCAGAAAGTGAGGTAGCCTGCAATGAGGGGATGAAGGGACCCAGCACAACAGACTCAGGGAGGAAAAGGAGTCATGAGTGAGAACATGGCCAGAGCACAGAAAGACAAACCAAGTGAGCAACAGAAGGAAGGTATTTCTGAGAGAAATATAGGCACCAGACAAAAATTTATGATCAAGATTAGGTACTGGGTAACAAAGTTTTTTTTTTTTGTGGTATATTACAGGTACTCTTTAGGCTTCTTACATTGTAGGTCAAATACATTGAAAAATGACTGCACTGAGTTTATATCACATAGCATTCTGCCTTCAGTTTAGATCATGTTTTTCCCCCCTTATGTAATGTAGCACATTTTATCCCAACATCATTATTTTTACCTTCTGAGTCTTAAAATAAGAGGAATAAAACAAAAAATATGTTCAATGGTAATTCAAGACTTCCCAAGCCAACTATGAGATTATATCCTCAGTACTTCATCTCAGGAGAGTGTTTAGAGTTAAAGGGGTACTCAGGTTGAAATAAAAAAAATTTTAATCAACTGGTGCAAGAAAGTTAAAAAGATTTGTAAATTACTTCTATTAAAAAATCTTAATCTTTCCAGTACTTATTAGCTGCTGAATACTGCAGAGGAAATTATTTTCTTTTTGGAACACAGTGCTCTCTGCTGACATCTCTGTCCATTTTAGGAACTGTCCAGAGCAGCATATGTTTGCTATGGGGATTTTCTCCTACTCTGGGAAGTACTTAAAATGGACAGAGATGTCAGCAGAGAGCAGTGTGCTCGTGATGTCAGCAGAGAGCTCTGTGTTCCAAAACTAAAAGAATTTCCTTTGTAGTATTCAGCAGCTAATAAGTACTGGAAGGATTAATATTTTTTTAATAGAAGTAATTTACAAATCTGTTGAACTTTCTGGCACCAGTTGATTTTAAAAATTTTTAAAAAAAGGAGGTTTCCACTGGAGTACTTCTTTAAAAACAGAAATGATTTATAACCGGCAGTTAATTTCTTTATAACCCTATTTTGGCATTGTTATATTATAGAACGCTGTTCTACAACCTGCGGCCCAGCTGTTGCAAAACTACAAATTCCACCATGCCCCGACAGCCACAGTTTTTGGAGCACTTGTCTAGAATATCCGATTGTTCATGGATGGATTATTAGAAAACAACGGCAATCAGAGTCACTTTAAAAGTAAAACAATAGTGGGAATTTGTTATTCAGAGAGTGGCATTGTTTTGCTCAAGCTCAGCTTCTGTAGGAAATGGGAGTTTGTGGGCACAGATTGGGTTTTTCCAATAACAACAAATGTGTAATTTCACAACTCTCCACTGGTGCAGCAATTGATACAATTGTCACCAATAACTTCAATTTTGTACTATTCTCACCTATTTACCACTACAGCACATAGAAGCTCTTCTAAGAGCCAACCAGAAGGGTCTTCATCAGGGCAGGTTACCAACAGACTGGGTCATATCTGATAAAGGATCAACAGCTAACTAGCAGGCCAGAAGAACCCCCCCCCCCCCCCCCCCACCACCATCTGCCCATTAGAAACAGGACTCTCCTTCTCTGAATGCTGCAGAGAAGACCCCTGACCCATCACAGCTCTACGACTTAATGGATGAAAGGCCTCACAGATGGGGAATAAAGCATGCCTATTACCATATGGTCTACAATATCCTAAAATGCTGTCATTAGTACTTCAGGTTACAGATGAAAGTCTTTACTTTTCACTTTTGAGAAAAAGAGCTACATCAGAGCCAAAGCATCACAAATACAAGTGAAAAACTTGTCTTATACAAGGCAAGCGCTCATTTATTGTCTCCTTAGATATATGTATGGTCCTTGTGTATGTGGTCATATTTGGGGTCCAGAAACAAGAGTCAACATTTACATAAAGAGAATAATAAAGATGGAATTGTGTAAAACTGACAAACCCTGAAACAGGATACAGTAAATCTAAAAAGAAAATATAAGTTGTATTTTATAGACTAGGTCGTTGACTTGTTTATCCAGCATTTTCATCCTTTAGTTAAAACTTTCCAAGCAAATGTTAAGATGTATGACTTCTGAAAGAATACTTGGCCTTGATAACATTTATTAGAATTATTACATTTTAAAATCCAGTCAGGAGGATTACACGAGCCTTACAAATTCAACAGATCCTGTATGTTCACCAAAGGTCCTGCCTGTATTAGGACAGCATTGTTCTTATTCTTGCCTAAGGGGTTTCTTTATTTACTGTGAAATAGTTGACCTAAAGCATCTGTCAAAGAGATGAGAAATGACTTCTTATGGCATCCTGGATAAGCAAGTGTGACGATAGCCTGACAGGACAACCGTTCCTTTACCTGTCCTCAAAAATGTCCCCTTATCTCCCTGGTGCCTACAGCATTTCACTTGTTACAGCAGCAGACTGCACATCTGGACTGACCATTTAAATTTGGATATAGGGGAGATTTATCAAAACCTGTGCAGAGGAAAAGTGGAGGAGAAGAAAAAAAATAAAAAAAAGGTATTAAAAAAAATAAAAAAAATAAAAAAAGGATTAAAAAAAAAGGATAAAAAAAAAAAAAAACTATTTGATTGGTTGCTATGGGCAACTGCACCACTCTTACCCTTCAAATGTTTTAATGCATCTCCTCCCCCACATGGAGTCTCCCATATACATATGCTCAAACAATTCCCTGAGGTCTTCAGATCAACTCCTTTTCTGTAAACCTCATCAATATTAAAGGGGTTCTCCGGTGCTTACACATCTTAACCCCTATCCAAAGGATAGGGGATAAGATGCCTGATTGCGGAAGTCCCGCAGCTGGGGACCCCTGGGATCATGCATGCGGCACCCCGTTTGTAATCAGTCCCCGGAGCGTGTTCGCTCCGGGTCTGATTACGCTCGACCGCCCCCGTGTGACGTCACGCTCCGCCCCTCAATGCAAGCCTACGGGAGGGGGCGTGATAGCTATCACGCCCCCTCCCGTCGGCTTGCATTAAGGGGCGGAGCGTGACGTCACACGGGGGCGGAGGCGTGAAGTCACACGCCGTCGGCCCTGTAGCCGTCCGTAATCAGACCCGGAGTGAACACGCTCCGGGGACTGATTACAAACGGGGTGCCGTGTGCATGATCACAGGGGTCCCCAGCGGCGGGACTTCCGCAATCAGGCATCTTATCCCCTATCCTTTGGAGAACTCCTTTAACACTTTTCTACCTATTTGTATTAATATAAGTAATGCACTCCTACATAGAGGAATAAAAACCAATATACCAGGACACATCTACCATAGTGTAAGTGTAAGCAATGTAAACCCCATTGACCGCTTCCATTTATTTTAATGGAGATCATGGTCAGGGGAAAAAAAAAATAGTTTTTCACTGGAGTACCCCTTTAATAATAGAATAACCACATATATTAGCCTTTTTTGCTAGCAAAAAAACAAAATGTACATTCGACATGTGGAGGCCCTAATGGGGACAGATCTCATGACATTCCAACGCTAGTGAATGGGGTACTTTATAATCCATTCACTAGCAATCAAAATTTTGCACAGCAGGAAAAAATGGGCCAACCACCTTGCACATCTTCCGGTAAATCTTTGGCACATGTGTGGTAGAAGTCTGAGACCTATCCTTGGATCTTTGCCACAGATCCTATTGTAAATACATGGAAGACGTCATACAGAAATCCTCAATGTGTCAACATACCCTCAAAGAATAGCAAATTTATACAATGTAATGCCACGTACAACTAAGGGTTATTGGCACTGGTTTTGAAGTGAATCAAAGAGAGCAAAAACTAAGGGGGAGATTTATCAAAACCTGTCCAGAGGAAAAGTTGCGCAGTGCGAACGGGTCTCGTGGAAGACCCATTCACACTGATGCTAACGTTCACTGTTCGGAATTACACTAGTGGAATTACACTCTCAGAATTCCCTGGGAATGCCGCAGTGTGAACATGCCCTTAGAGTGAAGATTGATGAATGTGAAAATCAACTTTGACGCTAACAATCTCAGAAGAAACATTTAGGCTAGGAACACATTGCAGAACTGCTGATAAACAACATTTTTGCTTGCATTTTTAGCTTTCACTGAGCAGCAGAATCTCATTGAGAACAATGGAATTCTGTGCAAGCGGATTCTGCTCTGAATTTATTCCGAGAAGAATATCAGTAGTGTGCATGATCCCTCAGAAGTAATCACTAGAAGTAGCAAAACTTGTTAGGTGTTCATACTGGTGTGGTACTCTGTGGTGGCCATGGTTGCTGGGATGCTTTTTCTGTGGGGTGGTGTGTCCCAGAGACGGGGGCTTGGTCGGGCAGCAGTGGGGCTGTCTGACCACTGGGTCATTCCCCCTATGGGCTTGGTTTCGGAGGCAGTGGTCGCCGCCCCGGCACTAATCCAGTGTTAGATTAGGGACCCAATTTGACAAGGTGGTCTTGACGTGGCGAATGGACTTGTAATTTTTGATAAAAATGTATACTAACAACCTGTTCTTTCTTGAAATTATGCTGGGAAGCAATTAAATCAAAATACAAATGGTGGATGTGCGGCTATGTTTCTTTTTCTTTTTGTTTACAAAACTAGTTAGATACTACATATTTAGGCATCACTTACACGTATGAATTACTTTGCAAATACAACTTTGAGGATACTACTGTAAATGAGAACAAAGAAAAAAAATAGCAGAGCAGAACACTCAAAAACAAGATCAGTCACTATTTCAAGAGTCCGTCAACTTCTATGGGCAGATTGTCATCTCTTCCTTATACTAGTTTATATAAATGAGACCTACTGTTAAAACTAAAATACTAAGGCTGTCCATCTCTCATGATATCTCCCTCCTACAAACATGCAACTGAGCGTTCATGTGTTTAGAATGGAAAAGGAGGAGGGGATAAGCAACTACAAGACACATCTGATTGGGCAGCTGAACCCCAACATGCCCGATCCTTCTCTCTAAACATCATCTGTCAGGGGAGTGAGGTGGTTCCACATACACCTTAGCTGGTCAACTGAGATTGGCCTACTTAGGTCTATATTGTATGATGCATTAAGTTCACACATGGCAGATTTAGTAAATCCCATTCACATGCTATGGGAAATTTGTACAGGGAAAAAGACCTATGGAACAGATCTCCACAATGTTAATTACTTCTCTGGAAAGAGCAAAGGATCAATGCACATTTCCCAAATAACATGAAGGAAGCGTCAATCTGAAATTACATCCCCGTACTGTGTATTTACAAACAGATCTGTAGCAGAATACCAAAGCCTAGTTATACATTTAAAGTGTATGTGTTGCTTTAGGCGTACCAGCAACCAAGGAAAATATTGAAGAGAGACCCAAAGATGTTACTCATACTGTAGTTAGGGTCACAGTGATGCCACTTATCTATGTTGACTCTAGTTCTGGCCAGATATCTGCTCTATAGCCTACTCACTTCCCCTGCATTCCTCTCCATAGCAGGGGGGAGTGTCCCTTAGCAAGATGTGACAGCTTTTACTTCCTGACTGTCTCTTGGTGCCTGCTGCAGGGACCTAGATGACACTCCAGAAACTGAATATCTAACTAGCTTGTAGGAGACATCTAGTGGCTGGAATTATTACAGCCAAATATAAGGTAAAAACCACAATATTTTTAATAGACATATATTAGAGATAGTCCCAGAATTACGATATATGCAACAAATCAATCCTTTATTTTAAATTGGTGACATCAACATGGGAATAAGGAAATATTTGGTCTTGTATATACACTGTCAGAACAAAATGAAAACTCATTGTTGTGCACTTTTTATTGAAAAGGCATTTCCTGTGTACATTATGTACAGTTTTGCCGTTTCTTTCTATAGAGTTGGGAATGACTCACCTGGACTGTGTTTCATGCAGGGGTGTGGGTGGATTTCTTTGTGTTCCATAGTTCAAGTATTTTGCACACTTTCAAAGAAAAGTACCATGGAAAATTACAGAAATATTACTATAATTTGTAATCTGCAATAGATAAGCTGCAAGACAATAAAGAACTAGGAAGGCTGAAGTAATTATGTGCAAGCTATGTAGGAAGGTTTATACAAACATGGCCACAATTTCCTGGATATTAAAAAAATAAAAAAATTAAATCTTGTAATAAACTGTAAAATGTCAGCCCAGTACATAAATGTTTGCTTTTCAATCAAATCAACGTTGTGTTTTTTTGCTACACAAATATAAGCACTAGTTAGTTATATTCCAAGCCTCACTTTTAAGCCGAGAAACCTGAAACTAAACTCAGACAGACGTTCAGATAAACATTATCCAATGGAAAGTAAAAAAAAAATAAAATTTAGAGATTAGCGAATTTACAGTAAATTCGATTCATCACGAACTCCTCGGCTTGGCAGTTGATGACTTATCCTGCATAAATGAGTTCAGCTTTCAGGTGCTCCCGTGGGCTGGAAAAGGTGGATACTAATTTATGCAGGATAAGTAATCAACTGCCGAGCTGAGAAGTTTGTGACGAATCGAATTTACTGTAAATTCTCTCATCTCAAAAAAAATAAATAAATAAATTAAAAAAAAATACAGAATGGTGATTTTCTCTTGTTGGTCTACTCCAGTGTTGTAGGGGTTAGGTTCGCTCTATGCTATGCATTGCCGGCACGTTACATTATTCTGCTCTTTTGAGTTTTGTCTGGGCACTTTGCACTGTGCCTTTGTTTTCTATGCTATGTTTGAGGTTTATGTATTTTGTAGAAACACATACACATACATATATATATATATACATATATATATTTATAAATAAAGAAATAAACAGGATGGTGCAATAGAAAGCCACAGATGCCACAGACTTAAATTTTTCAAAAATGTCTGATTTATCAGGTCACGATTGTTTAACAGGACAATATTAGGAGTCTTAATTTGTCTGTTGCAAAGACAAATACTAAACAAAAACCTGTCAGAGACACTTTAAGCCATGAAGGAAATCTCATTGAAAACTTTACAATCTGAAAAATCAACATCAAGAACTTCCTGACAATTTAGGTTTACATTTTAAGCTCTGTATACCTGCACTTCCTTTTGCCATTTTTGTTATTTTCCTGGATAATAGTTTTACTACCTTATCATTCATAATTACTCGACTACACCATATTAACTCTAAAGACCCAAGATGAACCAAATTTTCTCTTTGGTTATTTTTTGGATACAGGGAAATGCGTAGAAAGAAGAAAAGGTACGGCATTCCTTAGGCCCCTTTGGAACTTCACTTAACTGACGTTATTTTTGAATGAGCTCAACCGGTCCCGACTGATGCCATTCACTATTATGGGGTCTGTCGGGCAATGTTTTTTGACGGGAGTAGCGGGAGGAAAGAACGTTGCATGATGAATTTTTCCTCCTGCTATTCTCCCCGGGTTCCCCGACGGACATCACACTGTCGTGTCACAAAGGTAGTGTGGAAGAAGCCTTATAGTTTGTATGGGACTATTTTTTTTACATTGTTTTACTTATTCTTAGCGAATGGATCTGTGATCTATTTTTATAGGGTACCACAGATCAGGGTTCCCTTTAGTTTAGTCAGCTGTGTGTGTGTGAACCTACACAATCATTGTTCAGCTATAAAGACACAGACGTCATCTTACAGGGGTGTGGAAATGTAAAAAAAAAAAAAAAAAAAACTACTTGTCCAAGGGACTGAAGCAGAACACAATCTACTTATCCCTCAAGAAAATCCAGACTCCTAGACACATTCCCTTCGGTGAGTGCATGCTATTGTTCTTTACGTGTTATATGTATATGGTTTGTGTTTGATACTGCAATATCATACATAACCTGAAGACAGGAATGGCACTGTAACTATACAGTACACAAGTGACATTTGCATAAGAAAGCCTTCACAATGATACTATTTTCAGTATTCCTTGGTGCATAGAGAAGAAGGTTGTAATATACAAATTGTGAGCCCGCTATGGATTACACAAGAAGATCATGTGACGGCAGACATCAATAGCAGGTTCCATGTTTTTCAAAAGAAATAACCACATTTCAAGTGAACATGGAAACAGCAATCATCTCCTGAATAAAACTACTAGTCATTCCAATGCAAGCTCCAATCTGGCGATGAAGAGCTGAATGTGACAAGACATAAGCATGAAGAATGCAGGGTGCTCAGGCACAGCGGTTTCCTTGGTAACCCGTGGACATCACATAGGAATGCCAGTAATACTTAGCTACACTGTTTCTGCCTCAGAAAAGACTGACACCCGGGCTTCCAAGCTGGGCTCTATAGCGAGGGGGTACAGCAGTCGCATTATGCAGAGTATGGACGCCCTTCGGTGCAGAGTGTTGGTTCTGTGTTCCTGAAAGGTTTGCAAGTAACTTTAGCAAAATGTTATGCACACAAAAAAAAAAAATTATATACAGTGGTCCCTCAAGTTACAATATTAATTGGTTCCAGGAAGACCATTGTATGTTGAAACTAGGGATCGACCGATTATCGGTATGGCCGATAATCACCCCCTACCGTAGTGCTGGGCGGTATATCGGTATGGATTTTTGCCCATACCGCTATACCGGTCGGGCCCCTCCCCCACCCTCAGAGTCAATTAAAAAAAAATTTAACTTACCCGTAATGGGGGTGCTCCGGGCCATCCATCGTTCCTGTAGTGTCCGGGGGCATTCCGGGTGAAGAGTGAACCGGTCCGGGCTGTTCCCACGGTCTTCTCCACTCCGAGCAGGCTCTGGCCTAGTACGCTGCATAGACGCCGCTACGCCGTGACGTCAGGTGCGTCGCTGCGCACGGGCGTCACTGCGCAGCAGCGTCTATGCAGCGTACTAGGCCGGAGCCCGCCCGGAGTGGAGAAGATGACCGCCGGAGAAGGTCAGCCCGGACCTGTGCACCCTCCACCCGGAATGACGCCAGACACTACAGGAAGGAAGGATGGATGGATGGCCCGGACCAACCTGATCGGTAGGGGGAGAGAAGCGGGTGGTGGCGGCGGCGGCCTATGGCCCCGCAAAAGCCACCGCAGTGCACTGATTTAAAGCGCCCGCTTTAAAATCAATGCTCTGCAGCGGTGTCGGGGATAAATAGCCGATAACTTATACCGGAATATCGGTATAAGTTATCGGCTATCGGCCCTAACCTCCACCGATTATCGGTATTGGCCCTAAAAAAACGATATCGGTCGATCCCTAGTTGAAACTATTGTATGTTAAGACCAGAACTCTATGGAAACTTGGTAATTGGTTCTAAAGCCCCCAAAATGTCATCCAAAAATAGGAAAAAGTGAGAATTAAAGAAAAATAAGTAGATAACTAATATATATATACAGCAAGATCATACATATAAAAGTAAGACAGATCTGCTGGGAGCTGTAAATCAGTCTGTGTTAGTGTTTTTTAAGCAGGGAGCCTCCAGCTGTTGCAAAACTACAACTCCCAGCATGCCCGGACAGTCAAAGGCTGTCCGGGCATGCTGGGAGTTGTGGTTTTGCAACAGCTGGGGGCACCCTACTTGGGAAACACTGGTCTATGTAGAGGACAGGAGCTTCATCGGGGTCCTGTACAGTACACACAATGTCCTAAAAAAGTAACATTGAGTCTCCCTCACCTGGTGTCCAAAGGAGCAGGTAACACTGGTACAGGTAAAGAGTACAGAACATGTAATACCTCCCTGTACTGTAGGGGGCACTACCAGACGTCAGTCAGTGCATACGCTTCAGTAATACAGGTGTTTTATCAGTAAATTGCCCATTCTGATTGGTCAGTTCTCTCGGCCATTGACAAGTTTCACAGATCTGGACTGTCTTTCTCCAGATTGTCATTGTATGTTGAGTCTGGTTTCAACTTACAATGGTCCAGAAAAGAACATTGTATGTTGAAACTATTGTATGTTGAGGCCATTGTAAGTTAAGGGATCACTGTGTATATATATTTTATATATATTATATATATACACACACACACACACACACATATATATTTAATTATTTTTTTTCTCCATTTAAGCTGCTGGTCCAGTGAACCCTAAACATACCCTTTCCTACCAGTTCTTCGTCATTCTAGTCTACAGCATCTGCACATTTCCTGAAACTCCCAAAATATTCTCATTACCCATACTGGATCTTGCTCGCCTAAGTTGACTGTAAACCAGTGTTTCCCAAACCAGGGTGCCTCCAGATGTTGCAAAACTACAACTCCCAGCATGCCTGGACAGCCGAAGGCTGTCCAGGCATGCTGGGAGTTGTAGTGTTGCAACATCTGGAGGCATCCTGGTTGGGAAACACTGCTGTAAGCAATGATGGAAAATTCCCAGCAACTTGTGTATAGTCTGTTTATAGGCTAAATGTTTGCTAATGTTTGCTCTGCATCCAGTAGAATACTTTGGGCAATAAACAGCAGTCTAAAAAGCTCTAAAGGGCAATTCAATGTTCCTTCAGCTCACGTGTCCTCGGCACCAAACTTGAGTGAGCTTTACAGTTCTCAACCCAGTACCATAAAATACAGGGAGGGTCAGTTTAAAAAGGACCTTTCTAAAGTTCATTAACAATATGGACAACTTTCCATTTCATTTTTGTTTTAATACATTGAACTTAATATGCACAGAAAACAAATATTTACGAAATTGGCTTTTATTAAAAGGGGTTATCTACCATAAGGTGATTTTAGTATGTACCTGTCAGGCAGTAATGGACATGCTTAGGAAGGATCTGTGCTTATCTTGGGGCTAAATGGCTATGTTGTGAGATTACCATAACACTGGGGCTAGCTTTTGATGGAAATGGTATTTCCTGTTTGATTTTTCTTTTTTTTTTAAATACAAATCCCACAATTCCATTTTCCTCCCTCCCACACATCAGCCACCCCACCCATTGAAACATAAATGAGCTGCATCCATTCAATAGACCTGTGGTTTTCAATCAGGGTGCCTACAGCTGTTGCATTAGCTGCAGATTGATCTCTCTCCCATCAAGCGATCCCATTGAAGCAGACAGGCTCCCTGTCATCAGCTGACTAGTGAGTCAGGTGTCGGCCGCATTGCAACCTGGGAAAAATCTGAGACAACAGTCATTTTGTATGCTGTTAAAAATAAATATTGGGGTGAAAATCACAGAAGAATTGTGAGAAAACCATCACACACAGGTAGAACACTATATTATGAACTACACTAACTTTACAGTCACTGTAGCGGAGTCAAATAAAAAAAATCCTGGAATACCCCTTTAAGTAGAGTCCTTCAGTAGTTAGTCAGGTAGATAGGTAGGTAGGGAACCCATTAGTTTTCCCCAATTAGTCCCCTCCCCCCAAAAAATTATAAAAGTCCGTCATGACATCACTTCATGTACAGACACTATATTATGAACTACACTAACTTTACAGCCCCTGTAGCATAGACAAATAAATAAAATAAAAAAAATCCTGGAATACCCTTTTAAACATTAAAAAGGGGTACTCCTTTGAAAAATGATTTCTATTTTTTTTTTTTATCAACTGATGCCAGGAAGTTAAACAGATTTTTAAATTAATTCTATAAAAAAATCTTAATCCTTCCACTACTTATTAGAATCTGAATACTACAGAGGAAATTATTTTCTTTATGGATTTCTTTTCTGTCACGACCACAGTGCTCTCTGCTAACACCTCTGTCCATCTCAGGAATTGTCCAGAGCAGGAGAAAATCCCCATAGCAAACATATGCTGCTCTGGACAGTTCCTAAAATGGACAGAGGTCTCAGCGGAGAGCACTGTGGTTGTGACAGAAAAGTAATCCAAAAAGAAAATAATTTCCTCTGTAGTATACAGACACTAATAAGTACTTGAAGGATTAAGATTTATTTTTTTAATATTAGTAATTTACATAACTGTTTAACTTTTTTAACTCCACTGAAGTATCCATTTAAATAGTTTTACTTCTGCAGCTTTCATAGTTGCTTAAAGGGGTATTCCAGGCAAAAACTTTTTTTTATATATATCAACTGGCTCCGGAAAGTTAAACAGATTTGTAAATTACTTCTAGTAAAAAGTTTTAATCCTTCCAATAGTTATTAGCTTCTGAAGTTGAGTTGCTGTTTTCTGTCTAACTGCTTTCTGATGACTCACATCCCGGGAGCTGTCCAGCTCCTATGGGGATATTCTCCCATCATGCAAGGGATATTCTCCCATCGTGCACAGCTCCCGTGACATGAAATCATTGAGCAGTTAGACAGAAAACTTCAGAAGCTAATAACTATTGGAAGGATTAAGATTTTTTAATAGAAGTAATTTACAAATCTGTTCAACTTTCCGGAGCCAGTTGATATATATATATATATATATATATAAAAAAGTTTTTGCCTGGAATACCCCTTTAAAAGGCCTTTTGAGTGTAAATCCTGCTGGCTAAATCTCCAGCCCCTCCTGTTCTCCAAACACAAATCTGACCTCAATGCTAAGTACATCAAGAAAAATCTAAAATCACAGTTTATAGGCAATGATAGGCCTAACCAACAATAAAATAAAACACACATTTGTGAAAGCGAATATTCATACACAAGAATACACACAAACGGTAACCGCTTCTATATATTAGAAAGCTACTTTACTGGCGTAGGGCTGTATGGTCCAAATACCTTAAAGGGTACTGCAACGTAAGGTTAGGAATGCTAAATGTTTCTGTAGCCTCTTTGTTTTGTATTTATTTATTTTTTACCAGTCAATACAAGTTCTAAAACCAAAAATCTGTGGGGGAAATTTATCAAACTACGTGCAGAGGAAACATTAACCAGTTGGCCATAGCTACCAATCACACCGCTTCTTTAAACTAAAAGAAAGGCTTCTGGAAATTAAGGAAGTGATCGGATTGGTTGCTATGGACAACTGCTCCACTTTTCCTTGACAAATGTTTGAGTGTCTGTGTCTTCCTGTTTGAGCAGTTAATCAGTACTACAATGCCCAGAATGCATTTCTTTCCCTGGGCTCTTCAACACAGCCCTCCCACAGAACTCCTGGCAGTTCCCCATGCAGAGCTGCTGCAGAGCATTACTCCATACAGCAGGCTTTCACTCTCTAAATTGCAAGTCTGCAAAAGCAGCTGAAGTCATTGCCTGTTTCAGGACTACGGTGGATACAGGAGTATACAGTGGTCCCTCAAGTTACAATATTAATTGGTTCCAGGACGACCATTGTATGTTGAAACCATTGTTTGTTGAGACCATAACTCTATGGAGACCTGGTAATTGGTTCTGTAGCCACCAAAATGTCATCCAAAAATAGGAAAAAGTGAGGATTAAAGAAAATAAGTAGATAACTAATATAGATAAAGCAAATCCTTACATATAAAAGTAAGAAAGATCTGCTGGGAGCTGTAAATCACTGTCTATGTCAGTGTTTTCCAAGCAGGGAGCCTCCAGCTGTTGCAAAACTAGAACTCCCAGCATGCCCGGACAGCCAAAGGCTGTCCGGGCATGCTGGGAGTTCTAGTTTTGCAACAGCTGGGGGCACCCTGCTTGGGAAACACTGGTCTATGTAGAGGACAGGAGCTTCTTCAGGGACCTGTACTGTACATTCAATGTCCTAAAAAAGTAGTAAAATGGAGCCGCCCTCACCTGATGTCCAAAGAAGCAGGTAACCCTGGTACAGTAGAGGGCGCTACCAGTCAGTGCATATGCTTCAGTAATACAGGTAAAGAGTACAGAACATGTAATACCTCCCTGTACTGTAGGGGCCCCTACCAGACACCAGTCAGTGCATACACTTCAGTAATACAGGTAAAGAGTACAGAACATGCAATACCTCCCTGTACAGACTTCAGTCAGTGCATACGCTTCAGTAATACAGGTGTTTTAACAGTAAATTGCCCATTCTGATTGGTCGGTTCTTCTGGCCGATGACACGTGGCACAGATCTGCATAATCCGTAGCATTATATGTTGAGTCTGGTTTCAACTTACAATGGTCCAGAAAAGATCATTGTATGTTGAAACTATTGTATATGTTGAGGCCATTGTAGGTTGAGGGATCATTGTACAATTCTTAAAATTTCAGAGCACATAAAACTGTCCCAAGTGTATATCAAGCTCCACATATGGTCATGTAATCCTCAGGGAAAAAATAGCAAATGCCTGAAGTAGGTTCACCACCAACTTACCACTTCCTCTCTGCGTCAGAAATTCCCAACCTTATTACCAGAGCAATGTTTCCACTTCTCAGAAACCCGTACTACCATTCCTACCCCAAAGAACCTTGGTGTAGGGAAAGGGAAAGCATCCTTTAAAAAGGGGTACTCCAGTAGTGCTTGTCTGCTATATGATCCACAGGAAGTGCTTTTCTTTTTGAATTTCTTTTCTGTCTGACCACAGTGCTCTCTGCTGACACCTCTGTCCATGTCAGGAACTGTCCAGAGCAGGAGAGGTTTGCTATAGGAATTTGCTCCTGCTCCGGACAGGTCCTGGACATGGACAGAGGTGTCAGCAGAGTGCACTGTGGTCAGTCAGAAAATAAATTTAAAGAGAAAAGAACTTCCAGTGGAGCATACAGCAGCTGATAAGTGCTGGAATGATTAATATTTTTAAATAGAAGTACCAGTTGATTTAAAAAAAAATAATAATTTCCACCGGAGTACCCCTTTAATTCTTTTCCTGTGCTGCTTCTTAGATAGCACACTTTGTTGGGTACTTTTATGTCTAAAACAAAATATCTGGATAATGGCTTGTTTGTATTTACTAAAGATTTCCTTACGTTTTGCACTTTTCCCTACATATATTATTATAATTTTTTGTAGAACACATGCTCTAATCTGTAGGGTTTTCGTCAGCTCGAATCCACTTCATTTTTTGTGGAAACCTTAGGAAATATGCCGTGTTTTTGTGAAAATGTATGGACACGCCCCTTTTCACCGGCCACGTCCCTTTTTCGGGTTCTCAGTAAAATGGAGAGCTATTCGGGTTTTTTTCAATTCTGGCGAAAATTCTAGCGCAGACAGAATTTCTGGCGCACAACCTGACAAAACATGTCAGGTTGCAATAGTAAATCAGGGCCATTATGTCAAGAGTGCTATTCTTGCCAACAGAAAGTAAAAATAATCCTTACATATAGAAGCCAAGAAGCTAGTGTAACTATAAACCAATTACCAGTTTGCTACACATGGTAAGTATGGCAATAGATCAAAAGTTTAGTGTAGGGATGTTCGATAGTGGTATTGGAGCATTTGCATTAATACTTATATGCATGTAAATGTCCCCGATATCCAGAAAAATCTCTCATCTCTCCTCCTTTTCTTGCACAGAGTTCTCTTCATCGTTCGCTCTGGATATCTGAGCAAGGTCCAGCACCAATTAGGATAACAGAGTGGTGCAAGACATGAGGCACACTGAAATGACGTCATGACGGACTTTTATACATTTTTTTTGGGGGGGGGGGAGGGTACTAATTGGGGAAAACTAATGGGTCCCCTACCTACCTGACAAACTAACTACTGAAGGACTCTACTTAAAGGGATATTCCAGGATTTTTTTTTTTTTTTTTAGACACAGCTACAGTGGCTGTAAAGTTAGTATAGTTCATAATATAGTGTCTGTACCTGTTTGTGACAGTTTTCTCTGTGATTTTCACCCCAGTATTTATTTTTACCAGCATACAAAATGACTGTTGTCTCAGATTTTTCCCAGCTTACAATGCGGCAGAGACCTGACTTACTAGTCAGCTGATGACAGGGAGCCTTTCTGCTTCAATGGGTGGAGGGATCAATCCGCAACTAATGCAACAGCTGTAGGCACCCTGATTGAAAACCACAGGTCTTTAGAATGGATGCAGCACGTTTATCTTTCAATGGGCAGGGTGGCTGATGTGTGGGAGGGAGGAAAATGGAATTATGGGATTTGTAGGGAAAAAAAAAGAACTCAAACAGGAAATACTAGTTCACAAAAAGCTAGCCACAATGTTATGGTAATCTCACAACATAGCCATTTAGCCCCAAGACAAGTGCAGATCCTTCCTAAGTATGTCCATTACTGTCTGCCAGGAACGAACTAAAATCACCTTATGGTGGATAACCCCTTTAAAAAGGGTAGGGCTCCCTGACTACATGGGGCTTTTACCTAACGGGGAATTCCCAACTTGCCCATCTTCTGGGAGATTCTACCTAAAAGGGGGAGGGAGGGTTGCCTTTCTACTTACTGGGGAACTCTAATAGCAGGAATTACAGGAGAAGTATCGCGCAGTAAAAATGATCACCTATCGAAAGGATATGGGAGAACCGGAGAAAGCCTAATGCTGTATCTCCGGCTCTACCATAGAGATATATGGAGGGGTGTGTTGAAAACTTCCCATCAGGGAATTCTGAATAGCAAACGATACCATAAAATTTCAACAGCCGTCGGCCGTATGATTGACAGCTATCCATGCCAATTTTCCCATGCACATAGGAAAGTAAACTTTTGTACCATTCACATGCAATCTTACACTGATAGTCTTCCTGATGTTTTTGAAGGTAATGATGTTGATCACAGTGCCCAATCTGTGTTTGCCATTTCCTCCATACCAGTCTCATGTGGCAGAACCAGTAAGTACATTACATTATTTTTACCATTACCTACCATACTTTTTAAATAAACCCGGATGTCCAGTAAACACTGTATACTGAGAAACAAGAGAGACAAAAGCAGATTAGCAAACGTGACTGTACCTTTGAAGCGAAGCCAGGACATGCTGCCAGAACTGAATATGCTATATTAACTATTTATGATTTGGACAACATGAAAACATGCATGGTTACTCGCTCGTTTCTAAGTACCAAACACATTTCTTTGATAGAAAACAAGACAGAGTTTTACACTAGGGAAAGTTAGAAGCATCCAAAGTCACACATAACAGCTTGATGACTGCACCGTGTTTGTGGGCGTACAGAAGGCATGTGCTGCTATACAGCAGACAAAAGGTTAAAGCAGAAGACTATTACTCAATGAAATAATCACTGGATACAATTGACACAGCGCAATTTCTGCTGTGTGAATGTGTCGATTCTTCCATATCAGCTCCAAGGTTCTCTGGCATTAAGTGAGCCAGACAGAGAAAACCCTTCAGAAAATCTCTGATGTCATGGCACTAGGAAAGCCAATAAAACTAGGAACAGCAAGAGAAGTAGGAATGTTTGCGAGAAGAGACGGTGGTGGAAATACAAGGGACATATCAGGAGCACATTTATTTTTATTAAACGCTCAAACAATTAGACAATCTAGCAAGTAGCAATCTAGTGAGTAAGGTGCTGCAATAAGGGTCTGTACAAGCTGCAAAAACACATAGGAGATTTACCATTATCTTCAAAACGTATGGCTTTTATATGACAATTTTTCTTTCACTTACAATTCGGCCTATTTATCAAACAGTCGCATGATCTTGATAAATAAATCGCATGTAAGCAAAACCCGGGAAACCCGCTTACAAAAGCATTTATTAAAGCAGAAAAGTTTTCCCTTATGTTAATAGCTGAAGTTCTTTATCTACCCTTTATTACCAGTAGGGTTGCTAGGGAGTGACGGGGGAGGGGGGGCGTACTGCATCAGGTGACACTCTGACTGGCCTGCCTGGCACTAAATAGCTGCACTCCAACTATCCCGCAACAACCCATCCACCCTCATCAGAAATAAAATAAAAAATTTATTGTAAACATACTATGCTGCACATGAATATCCGTACTCGAGGCTTTTTTGTTTAATTTTGAGCCCGCATTTTGTGACATTGGTGGGCGGAGTTTTGCGTTGCTGCGCTGAGGCCGGAGTTTACGTCAGGAAGGAAGACAGCAGAGCACCAACAGTCACATAAACAATAGTGAAGGCATAAAAAGAAAAAAAACATCTCGGCATGTTACCCACCCCAAAATGTGCAGGAAGCTGTATTACAATGGATGTTTTTTTTAAGGAAAAATTTTAGTGCCACATATGGGTTATTTGCATAAGCTATAAAAAGTCTTAGACAATTATTTTGTGCCTTATTCTATTTTAAACACAACAATTTTAAAATTTAGTGGGTACACCAGCATGTACGTGTCCTAAAATTAACATGGTGTGCAGTGTGTATTTTCCACCTTAAAATTAATAGTTAGTTATTTAATAAAGTTAACATTAATGTATAGTAGCTTTGTTTCATGATGCAGAACAAGAATGGTTGTTAAAAGTGGGTGTTCATGACCTTTTCTGTGGACGTATGCACTTTCTGTAAGCCAGGTTGGACCTGGAATACATATGAGACTTAAATGGAGATGGGACTTTTTTTCTTCATAAATAGGGACTATCGCATTTGATAAATACATGACCAATACAAAGTAAAAATGCAAAGTAAAAAATAAAGTAAAAAATAAAACAACATTTCAGAAATGTGCTTTGGAATAATCAAAAAGTCACAGCATGTATAGAAAAATGGCACGTGCGACTTTTTTTACGCAAAAAAAAAAAATAATCTACTACAGAGCTTCATTAATCTCCTTCATAGTAAGTTCTTTTCACTCTTTTTAGGACACTTCTGATTGTTTAATTGCAGCAAATTAATAATGAAAAATATAAAACCTTTACATAGCAGTGAAAACAGTGCTTGGGTTAATCTATAATAGAATTAAAAGGTCCTAACTCTGACCCTGGCAGCAGAGGCACACAACACTGTTTGCTTCTTAATACTGTGAATATTTCCTATGATGTGGGGCTTTGGCTCCGCCCCCTTTTTTACCTTTTGGCGCCAATTGTCCTATTTAAACCCTGTTTGTACCTGTCCCCAGACTGATCTGAGGAAGGGGGTGACTCCCCCGAAACGCGTCATCCCTGCACGTTTTCTTTTCTTTTACTTCAATAAACCACTACGGTGTTTTACAATACTCCTAGCTTGGATCCACTCCTTATTTGAACCAGCAGCGCCTCCAGAAGGGTAGTTTTTTCTGCTTCTTACATATATTCACAAGAGCGACACTAAAGTCTGGGTGAAAGAAGTTTATTTTAACTGGCCACGTCTTACTAGTCACTGATTAGGCAGTAGTGATAGAGGGGCTCTGGAAGCCAAGCTTGTGGCAACCAAGTTCCCAAGGCATGCAAATGCAGAGAAAAAGACCTTTTAAAATCCAGGCGCTGCTCGTGTGGTCATCAGAAGCGGAGAAAGGCTAGTAGTAAACCTTAGGTCAATATAAAACTTTATTTCTTCAAAATAAAAATAATAAAGGTGTGGATGACGCGTTTCGAGGGGTGCTCCTCTCTTCCTCAGATCATGCCAGAACTTGCACTTGTAGAGTAGGGTCACACGTGGCGCGTTTTGCTGCTGCATCTTTTCCTACCATTTTGAAGTCAATAGGTAGCAAATGTTATGTATATTTTTTCTGCAGATTTTTCTGCCCATTGACTTCAATGGGTAGCATAACCTGCTGCAGCAAATCTGTCAAATCAAGGAAACATGTGAACTCACCATTAGGCTAGGTTTCCAATTGGCAGCTTTTGGAAAACTGCCACCTCAGTTTTTGAACCAGAAATGGATTCAAAAGAAATTAGAAATATAAAGGAAGGACTTTTTACAGCCTTTGGGTAGGGTCACATGTAAGGGATCCACAGCGTATAATATGCTGTGGATCTGCCGAGGACCCGACCCTATAATGTGCCTTCAGCTGGTTTATAAAATCTGTAGCAGGCCTAATACAACTCTTTGTAAGGTCTAATTTTGGCCAAGGGGCTATAACATTCCTGTTGTCACAGCTAGGGTTATGTGCTTTTAGTTATTGCATTTCTGCATTTTTTTTCTTTTATGTGACCTCATTGTTTTGGTTTACAAAGGGTGTCTGCACCTGTGAAACTAACCTTTCTCCCTATGAGTCACATTGCCATGCATGCAACTTTATCTATGATTATTGAGCGTTGGCTAGGACTTATACTGTAGTGCAGGGTAGAAGAAAGGTGAATAACCTTAGGCTACATTCACAACAGCATACTACATATGTATGAAGCAAAATAAAACCTATTTTGGCTTAATTTTACATACATTTTAAAATGTTTACACAAACATACCTTTAAGTTACTAATACACTTCTATGGGGAAAAAAGTTTACGTTCATATGCAAATTATTATTTTTATTTTTTTGTGGTACAGTGTGCACAATACCACAAAAAATCTTAGCCAATTGTAAAGGGGACAAAACGTAGCCAAAAGTGACAAACATTTGACTATACTAACATTACAGACCAAGTAGCTGCCACTACCCCCACTCCTGTATGAATAACACTGAGCTGTTTAGCAAGCAAGTAAAAACAGCTAAATCCAGGATAAGCTGTGCTACAACCCTCTATAGTTTAGTAATCCATATAACTTGTCCAAATATGAAGGGGAAAAAAGAGGGTAGCACTCACCTACAGTTATTTTCATATCTTCCAAGAAGAGGTAAACCAAACATTCACTTTCTGTGAACCTCATTCACACACCATGGGCTAGATCGCTCATTGTTCTCTCCAATGGAAACATTGTTTGCATCAGGGCTGTGGAGTCGGTAGATAAATACGCCAACTCCACAGTTTTTTGTACTTCCGACTCCTCTGTATTAATATGCGAATGTATTTATAAACACTTACAGTTGAATCCAAGAAACTGTTCCACCAAGTTCTTCTAAGCTCTTCAGGCAGAGAGAGGTAGTTGGGCAGAAGCTGCTGCCTTCTCCTTTTTGTGTGCTGATCTGCTGCTGAAGATAGGGCAGTGGGAGACTCCAGGAAGGGGCGTTTAGTATAAAACATGATTTCCCAAGTAGAATCCCATAGTCATGTTTAAAGTTTAAGCTAACAATCAGAGTTTACAAGTTTATAGCCTTAGCTGAATGGCAGCAGTTTTTCCAATGGTTTACAGCTTCAGTCTTGAACTATTGACCCTCCATTCCCTTCACTTATACAAGTGTCTCTAGTCCTGCAAAAAACATTCAGTGAGAGGCTAGGTTACCCATGGGTTCCCTGTAACAGCAGAACACAACACTATGGAAAGTATAAGTATTGCTGCTCCTAATTGTGCGTTGCGTGCCATATAGTGAAGCACTTGAAAAGCATGCTTCTTCACGGTCACTTAACGTGTTCGTTTTGCGGTTATGTGAGGCACTGCATGCATTGGTCTTTATTCTTACAGTAGAGAAGTCATTAATTATAACTTTTTTTGTGAATTGGGACTCCACAGCCCTGGTTTGCATTGGAGCGAGCACTGAGCGATCTAGCCTGTGGCGTGTAAATGAGGTTAATAGAGAAGGGGCCGACTGCTGGGACCACAACTTCCTATCACACACACCTATCCTCTCTGGATAGGGGATAATATTTGATGTAGTGGAATACACCTTTTTAAGATGAGCTTTGACAGTGGAAGACCAGAGGAAGTCAGTGTATACTATAGCAGCAGTGGTTGATATTGTGCACCTTTCTTTCCATGTGAATCCCCGGTGTTCACTGACCAGGAGAGACATGTATGTTGGCTGATGACTGCTCTCCTTCCTGTTATTTCATTATCTTTATACTGAGGTAAAGCCAGAATATATGACTTTAAACTAAAAAATATATACAGGTATACATTTAGCATAAAAGTGCATAAAAGTACATTCAATAATTGCAATACAAGCAAGATTTTAATGTGTGACAGATAGCGATGTGTAACTTTAAGGACGGACTCTGGCATCCGGTCTCCAGATGTCAACATCCTGCCAGATGATGCTGACAGCGCTGGAGCCGGTGTAGGAGGCACGGCACTGGGGTAAAAACCGTACTGCAACCGTATACTTTTATTTTTTATTATTTTTTTTGACCATGGACGTCAATGTGAAATGCACATGTATACAGACCCATACGGGAAACCGTATACGGTTCTTACTTTGCACATGCGCATTTGCATCCTAAAGTCCCCACCCAACACCCCTCCCATTAAAAATTGACAAAATTATCATAAAAACTTATGTTTTTTCTTTTTTAATTTAAAATGGACGGAACCGTAGGCACTTTAAAAACAGTATACAGTTTAAAAACACATACAGTTTACTTTTTCCCCATACAGTTCCATCCGTTTTTTTGCCATACGGTTTCTTTAGAAAAACTGATAGAAAACAGTATGGCAAAAACGTGATGTGAACCAACACAGCTGAAGAGGGAGCCACCAGCGTGACAGAGAGGAACACATAACATCCTATGTAGCTGCATACAGCAGAGCCTTGTTTCCAGGAAGAATTAAAGGTGTTGTACTTCACATAGCCTCACAAATGTTGGCCCGAAGTCTTGTAATGGTAACGCTCTTACATTTTCTGCAAGAAACCCAGGCAAGCAGTGTAAACATCCATGCTGAAGCCTGGCAGCGAGGTGACATCTCATGATAAAGATACCTTGTTAAAAATGTTCCTGCAGGAGGAGGAAATCTGGACCACTGCTTGCCCGCCGTACAAAACCAGAGGAAACCCTAGAAGGCCGGCTAGACACAGCCAAGGCCAAAGAAAAGAACCTCCAGGGAACGCTGCACAATGTAACATAGTGTCTCCTCAATCTTCTTATACATGGAGCATTTTTCAGACCATTGAGGACAAGGACCGTGATAAAAAAAATAAAAAAATCTTAGAATCCAAAATTTTGAGAAAAGATATAATAGGAGGCCACTAGAACAAATGTACAGCAAATGGTGTCCATATTTACTAGATCCATAAGGTTGTCTTTTATTTGAGGTCACAACAAATGATAATATGGGAGGTTTTTGAGCAGTGTAAAGAAAAACACGGACAATTCCAGGCACTAGTAGGTTTTCTGCAACCTGTATTTCTGGTTGAGTGTCTCTCTGAGAAAACACATTCCATTGTATAACTATGAGCATAATGCCTCAAAACTTGGTTTTTGGTGCTCTGTACAATCTTTATTCTTGACAACTATTAAAAATATAAAGTAGCACAACGCTCTCCAAAGTAGCTCGCACAGGTAACAAAATGCTAAAATACAGTTAATAAGTGGACAACACACATGTAATCTAATCTCAACCGCAAAGTTTTGGTATGTATAAAGGATTGCCTCATGAGGACAAACCCAGCCCATATACTTTATTGGGGTAGTAACAGACATTGCAAATAAGCTGCAGATTTTCTGCAGCAGAAAGCGTGCCAAAGGCAGAAGTGGATCCAGCTGGAGAGGGAAAATATAACACCTTCCTTTATATTTCCCTTTGCAGATGGATCCACTTCTGCCTTTGACAATTTCTGCTGCAGAAAGTCTTCAGCATATCTGCAATGTGTGTTCGTAGCCTTTATGCACACAGAGTCTGGGGACCTCTAAGGCTATGTTCACACCTTGGAATTTTCGTGCAGAATACTACATTGGAATTCTGCACTGAGATTCCAGAGTAACAGAGACCCATTGAATTCAACGGGATTCTGCTGCACTGTGCACATGGCAGAATTCCTTTGCCAGAAAGAATGCGAACACATAATGCATAGCAGTCTCATATTATGTTGGCGCCCACAGTCTCCAGAATGCCCACACGGAGATTTTCCATGCAGAAATTCTTAAGTGTAAACATAGCCATAGGGTGGAGTCCCACATAGGTATCTGCAAGCAGAATTTAAAGGGGTTCTCCAGTGCTTAGAGATCTTATCCCCTATCCAAAGGATAGGTGATAAGATGCCTGATCGCGGCAGTCCCGCCGCTGGGGACGCCCGTGATCTTGCACGCGGAACCCCGTTTGTAATCAGTCCCCGGAGCGTGTTCGCTCCGGGACTGATTACCGGTGACCACAGGGTGGGCGGTGTGTGACGTCACGCCCCTGCGTGATGTCACGCTCCGCCCCTCAATGCAAGCCTATGGGAGGGGGCGTGACAGCTATCACGCCCCCTCCCGTAGGCTTGCATTGAGGGGCGGAGAGTGACGTCACACGGGGGCGGAGGCATGACGTCACACGCCGCCGGCCCTGTGGTCGCCGGTAATCAGACCCGGAGATGTCTAAGCACCGGAGTACCCCTTTAAGCGGCAGGAAACCCATTGCAGATGTGTTAAGTGTGATCCTACTCTTAGGAGTTGGAAACAAGTGCTATGTATAAGTGGTTCCCACTGCGGAGGACCCCATTCACTTTATTGGTTGGCATGGAATGGCACAGCTTCCCTTTATACTAAAAAAGCAAAAACATTAAGTGAAACCATAGTGGTTGCCAACTTTGACTTTTAGAAACTGAAGGTAAACTATAATATGTCTATTTGGGATAACACAAGTGTTGTGCATTAAAAGGGGTTTCCAGCATTAGAAAACTGCTGTTCTGTTTTTTTGTAACACCAGCACCACTCCGGTCCACAGGTTGGGTGTAGTATTGCAGCTCACTTTCACTGAAGTGAATGGTACTGAGCTGCAGTACTACACACAAGCCGGGGACAGGAGTGGTACTGTTTCTACGAAAAAAAAAATGCCTTGCTTATACTGGACAACCCCTTTAACATTAAATTCCACTACTGAAACTTGTCAATCCCCAAGTAAACATGAGCCAAACAAACTGTGCCTTCACCTAATGATACATACTTGTCCAAACAGGCCACAGTCTTGCATTCTTGACATACCAGTTATGCATACTTCAAGATTTTGATTTCTAGCTTGAAAGCCATTTAAAAATGATGAGTCAAAGACAGTGCAAGGGCTCCGAGCTTGGGAAATCATAGGGCAGCTTCTTCATGTCATCTGACGCTCCCTCAGTTTAGGTAATGGTGTGTAACTGATGAATGATAACTCCCAGACATAAACCTGTGCAGGGTTCATAGGCTCAATGGAAAATATAGGCTACTAGTGACTATGTTAAGATTATTTCCAAGTATACAGTGATCCCTCAACTTACAATGGCCTCAACATACAATGTTTTTTTTCTGGACCATTGTAACTTGAAACCAGACTCAACATACAATGTCTAGACAGTCCAGATCTGTGAAACGTGTGACAACTGGAGGAACTGACCAATCAGAATGGGCATTTTACTGGTAAATGTCCTCTATTACTGAAGTGCATGCACTGACTGACTGTCTGGTAGCGCCCCCTACAGTACAGGGAGGAACTACAAGTTCTGTACTACTCCTTACCTGTGCCAGGGTTAGCTGCTCCTTTGGACACCATTTAGGACATTGTGTACTGTATAGGACCCTGAAGAAGCTCCTGTCCTCTACATAAACCATTGTGCCTCCAGCTGTTGCAAAACTACAACTTCCAGCATGCCCGGACAGCCGTTGGCTGTCCGGGCATGCTGGAAGTTATAGTTTTGCAACAGCTGGAGGCACCCTGGTTGGCAAACACTGACATAGACAGTGATTTACAGCTCCCAGCAGATCTTTCTTACTTTTATATGTTAGGATTTGCTTTATCTGTATTAGTCATCTACTTAATTTTCTTTAATCCTCACCTTTTCCTATTTTTGGATGACATTTTGGTGGCTTTAGAACCAGTTACCAGGTTTCCATAGAGTTATGGTCTCAACATACAATGGTTTCAACATGGTCGTCCTGGAACCAATTAATATTGTAACTTGAGGGACCACTGTATATTGTTATTTACACCACCCAAAAGTGTGTCTGCTTGCGCTTTGGTTTCTCCAAAACAAGTGTATAAACACTCACAAAAAAGAAGTGAATGTAGATCATCGAGCTGAATGGGAAACTGTGTCACCCACACTAACCTGTTGGTACCGGCTGGTAGTGCGGATGACACTGATGATACTTACCTATCCCCCCCCATCTGTGGCATTGCTAGCCCATTATCCTCCTTGCTTGGGCAGTAGGCTTTGTGCAGGGGCAGCGCTCCAGGAGCATGCCGACGTTGCCGCGGTTTGGAGCAACTAGGCTGACAAAGCTTTATAAATATTCAACAGCCGGGCAGACAGAGGACTAAGCAGTGATGACATCAAAGTACACGGGCCCAGGGGGGGGAGGGGGGTGGAGGGCTTGGGAACACAATAGCACCGTACCCCCCACCAATGCTGGCGATTAAACTTTACCGACATAGAAGCATGATGATACTAGTGATAATTCATCATTGTATTAAATTAAAAAAAAAAAAAAACTTTAGCCACTGTGACTACCATTTTGCACAGCAACACACAATTTAATTGCATGATAAGGTAATATAAAAATTGACATATGCCAATCTGCTGATATTACAGATGAAATTTGTAGCGCTCCTAGAGATTCGGGATCAACTAGTCATCTAGGAGTTTTAACAGAAATAATCTAAACCAACATTAGTCAAAAGGTGTCAAACTGCATACAACTAAAAAAAACAGTTATGTCAAGACAAAACATTTATGCAGCTGTTAAACATTGAGCATATGATGTGAAAAAACAAACAAACCCATTGAGCAAATGATGATACTGTAATTCTCTCATCACTTTACTTGATGTCACCGCTGAACAATTCCGCCGGGCTGAGGAGATTCCTATTCTTCCACACTCATTCCTTCATAAAAGGCTCAAGTATAATTAGTAATAACAAATCTCCTGTAGTAAAATAGTGACATCCAGCTTTCATCATGTAAATGATCAGGCTTAGCTTAAAATACATTATTATTATTTAATAATAAATATTTAATAATTTTATTTTGATGCCAGAACGGTATCAGTACATGTCAAAGATGACTCCACAGCCCTACAATTCTGATCAGCGCACAAAAATATAGCAAATAAACCTAAATAGTTTATATGGTTATAACTGGCCAGACTGTCATCAGTCTGTCCCACCATGTCAGGGTAGGGCTGGGCGGTATGACCAAATGTGTGTATCACTGTATTTTTTAATCTTTTTGCGGTTCCACGGTATATAACGGTATTTCCTAGCCGGCTTCTTACATGACAGTGGGCTCAGCCTATCAGCGGCCGAGGCGGAACACCGCTGCGGCTGGTGATAGGCTGACGGCTGTCCGACGTTCCAGTCCCCAGGAAACAAGTGAGGCCAGTACCGGACCAACGGGAGGTGAGTTTTAGAGATGAGCGAACTTACAGTAAATTCGATTCGTCACGAACTTCTCGGCTCGGCAGTTGAATGAATTATCCTGCATAAATTAGTTCAGCTTTCAGGTGCTCCGGTGGGCTGGAAAAGGTGGATACAGTCCTAGGAAAGAGTCTCCTAGGACTGTATCCGCCTTTTCCAGCCCACGGGAGCACCTGAAAGCTGAACTAATTCATGCAGGATAAGTCATCAACTGCTGAGCCAAGAAGTTCGTGACGAATCGGATTTACTCTAAGTTAGCTCATCTCTAGTGAGTTTATTTTGTTTATTTTTTGTACAGTATATATAGAGCAGTGGTCTTCAACCTGCGGACCTCCAGATGTTGCAAAACTACAACTCCCAGCATGCCCGGACAGCCGTTGGCTGTCCGGGCATGCTGGGAGTTGTAGTTTTGCAACATCTGGAGGTCCGCAGGTTGGAAAACCACTGGTATAGAGTGTCAGCGCCGGCAACAAACAGGACGAGGAGGGCAGCGCATGCGGGTGACATGTGAGTAGTACCCTGATTGGGACAGCACTTGGCTAATAATTGGGGGGGGGGGGGGGGGGGGGGGGAGGGGGTGGGGGTTCGTACAGTGCTCGCGGGTCACATAGGATTAGTTCCCCGATAGGGGGACAGCGCAGCTGGGCTGATTCATTCATTCCCGAGGGGGAGGGGCCAAACAGATATTGCGGTATGGGTTAAAATTCATATCGGGCAGCACAAAAGTTTCGGTATTGAGTATGAACCGCTATACCGCCCAGCCCTATGTCAGGGTAATGCTGAGTGTCTGCCATCTCATCTTAACATATAACAGAGAAATGACTTTGGAATTCCAGCAGGAGAGGGAATGCATAGCAAGAAAAGGACATAATAAGCAGCGACGGAGCCACGTAGGTTAGAATCACATAGGGGGAGATTCATCCAAACCTGTGCTAAGGAAATGTTGCTGAGTTGCCCATAGCAACCAATCACATCGTTTCTTTCATTTTGCAGAGGCCTTGTTAACAGTGAAAGAAGCGAGCTGATTGGTTGCTATGGGCAACTGGACAACTTTTCCTCTGGACAGGTTTTGATAGTGAATGTGGCAACAAACATTTATACTTTGTCAATAGAAGATGAAATCCTAACAGTAAAGGACATGAAGATGTTTAGTAGTGTTCTGTAGGGGAGAACCAGACGTAAATGGGTTATGTAAGCCTTTACACTACGAGGAAACCCTCATAGCCATGAGAAGAGGGTTGCATAGCAACAGTTTACAAGCATCCTGACCTTTCTGTCAGACATTAATACTTAAACACTGACCTCTATTAGTAAGCAGAATAGACGCAGCGAAGAGGTACAGTACACCGCGTCATAAATACTCCTATTATGTGCTCACTTTTCTAGGACATGTAGGAAGATCATGTGTACTGTACTTTACTGACTGTACCATACCTCCCTACGATGGTTTACATGTCCCTGTGACGCATGCCACAAATAAGCGCCAATTATCAGAAGAATAAAAAAAAAAAAAGGTACAGTGACCAACTCTGCACTGCGAGCACGGGAAATCGTCATGGATTTACGCTTCCCTACGTGTGCCAAACAAGGACAAAAAAACAAAACAAATTGGTCACAAAGTGTGATTTATGCATCCACTAAACAAAGTCTAATCGAGTCTATATTCCAACTTTCTATTTTCTTGCGCCACATTTGCTACTCTATGAACAGAGGAATAAAGAAAAAACATGCATGCATGAGCACTACCGTATCTGGTTTTGAACTTAACCAATCACAGCTCAGCTTTCATTCTACCAGAGCATATTAAGAGAAGCCCAGCTCGGATTGGTTGCTAAGGGCAACCACCTAAAAATGAGATGCTACCACCATTAAAGCGTGTAGAATTTGTTATCTTTCAAAATGACATCAATTTCAAAATCTGCGCCTCAATGGGGTCCAGGTCTCCCTATTCCAAGCCATATATAACTATGCAATAGGAGACAAAGCTCCATTTACAACACTCAAATTCCCCCTTTGTCTATACAATAGCTGGAATAGTTGGGATAATCCCAGGGCTCAAGTCCTGCAGGAACGTGTGGGAACTGAGTTCCTGCACTTTTTCCACCACAGGATCACCATTCCCATTTGCAGGAGTCCTGCAGGACCAGCTCTTGAGTGGAAATCTTGGAAGAGTTCCCTTACTTTTTTCTCAGGACTTGAACCCTGGATAATCCATTTAACTCTTTGCACACTTTTCTCCCTGGATTATGAGCTGGTGAACTATACCGCATAGGTTATCTACTTATGACTTATCTCGGCCTCATAGTTAAACAGGTACTGTAAATACTATATATGAGTGTTTGCAAATAATTTTCTTTTAATGTGAGCGGTTAGAGATCTAGACCTCTGTCCCTCCATGAACCCACCTACTGTACAGTATAGCCATTGCCTCCTAGGCCACCACAGCGGCGGTCCAGCACAGTTCCTCCCTATTTTATTAGGATTACTAGGATTGCTAGCGCATGCACAGTGGTTCCCAGCTCTGAACCCTCCCTCTGAAGCATGCACAGTAGACCTGTCGCTGTTCTACTCTACAACTGCGAGAGAAGAGGCACTGGTTGCCTGGCTGAGTGAAAGGTGGGCTACTGAGGTAAATCTTTGAAGCCCCCAAGAAACACAAGTAGTGGGAGGCCTTCTCTACAAGTGGTAGATAATGGGAGGCCTACAAAAATTCTGATGATAATGTGACATTGCAGCTGCCAGGTGACTACCTCTGTTCACTCTATCCATAATGCTGACACTCCTTAGATAGGCAGGAATTACCTTCAACCATTCCCCTCATTTTTTTCATGTCTCCCCATCATGTCCCCACTACTGAAGGCCAGGAAACGGCTAATCTTTGTTACTAATATTGTACGGGATTGGGTACCTGCATATAAATCATCAAGTGATAAAAGAAAAGAACAAAAATCAAGAACAGGTGAAGTATTAAAAAGGAAAACGGTCAGCTTCCCCCCCCCCCCCTCACTAACCAGCGGTACTGGCTGGTAGTGCAGGGGACGCTGATCAGTTTGATCCTTATCATGCCTGTATCTGCCGCACCATTCGGCTGTAATCTTCTATTTTCGGTATATTCAAATAAAGTGACAACTGGCACTCTGACGTCAGTCCCGGGCCACAGCGCCGCCCAGCTCATTAATATTCCTCCTCTCCCTGCTCTGTAATGAAGAGAAGGGTGGAATATTGATGAGCTGGGTGGCGCTGTGGCCCAGGACTGACGTCAGAGTGCCAGTTAGCACTTTATTTGAATATACCGAAAATAGAAGATTAAGGCTGAACGGTGCGGCGGATCCAGGCATAGTAAGGATCAAACTGATCAGCATCCCCCGCACTACCAGAAAGTACCACTGGTTAGTGCAGGGGAAGAAAGCGGACAGTTTTTCTTTAAATATAAGTATTGTATGGAAAACAAAATAATTAAGAAGATTGGAATAAGCCTTTATGGAACTACAGTCAACTTTAAAAAGGTCTGTGTATGTCATGTGACCAACAAATACTATGCTGACAGGAAACAAAGGAATCGATTGCCCCTATATTCCAGGGGTAAATAATAGAAGCTGTATCCAGCATTCTTACAGCCAAAAGGACGGGGAGTCACTTTATTAACACCTACATTTTAGCTTCTCACGAACATAATGAATATGGAAACCATAGCAACCGAGGCCTTAGCACCACAATCCTAAAGATATGAAAGAACCGGGGAGTGAGTGAATAGATGTGATCCAAACCCAGTGCTGATCAACCAAACACATAGGGGGAGATTTATCAAAACCTAAGCAGAGGAAAAGTTGCCCAGTTGCCCTTAGCAACCAGTTTGCTTCTTTCCTTTTTAATGAGACCTCTGAAAAATGAAAGAAGCCATCCAACTGGTTGCTATGGGCAACTGGGCAGGTTTCCTCTGCACAGTTTTTGACAAATCTCCCCAATAGTCCACACAATATATGGCCAAACGCGAAAGCAGCTGACAAGGTATAACACACACAATGCCAAGTGCAATCGCCTTATAACTATATGGCCGGCAGGGCCTACACCACAATTACAGTCCTCAGAACAGGACCATTACATTGGGAGGTCTGCTGTCTGCACACATCTATTTCTCTATGGGCAGTACCAAACTCATATTATTGAGGTTTTGTCCCAAAAAACACAGATGTGGTTTTCTTTCAGGTTTCTAAGAGTTGGTAACAACATTCTGGATATGAGGAATTCAGATTCACTTCCACCTTCTGCTCTATTATAGGATTTCTCTTATGTATAATATAAAGCTGGCTATTTCATCAGTTCTCTCACGTGTCACTTCGGAGATCACTTTTATCAGCTCTCCAGACATTTTTTCCCCAAATTACCTACAGTTCTTAATCCTTTAGTTCTTAATCCATCCAACATGTAATAGGAGAAGAAATGAATGAGAATAGGTCCTACACATTGTCCTGTTTATAGTCTACATTGGAGGTATAACTCGGTCTTTATGCAAACCTACACTGTACACCACTGTATAGACACATAGGAGGACATTTATTAAGGGTCGTGTATCTCCAAATATAGTAAAATGCATGGGATAAATATGGTGCCAATAGACTTTTTTTTTTTTTTTTTTTCCCCATTACACTTTAAAAGGGTACTCCGATGCTTAGTGTTTGGAACAAACTGTTCCACTGGAGCGGGCGCCGGGAGATAGTGACGTCATAGTCTCGCCCCCTTATGATGTCACGCCCCGCCCCATCAATGCAAGTCTGTCACGGCTGCTCCCATAGACTTGCATTGAGGGGGCGGGGCATGACATAAGGGGCGGGACTATGATGTCACTATCTCTCGGCACCCGCTCCAGCGTTCGGAACAGTTTGTTCCCAACACTGAGCAGCGCAGTACCCCTTTAAAGCATTACTTTGTATGAATCCTGCTCTGCAACTTGCAATCGCACATCATAAACCAACCCCTGCAAAATTGAAGAAAAAACTAAAAAGTGTGTACCAAAGTAATTTTAATAAAAAACACTTCAGCAAAAATCTTTGCGCAACAGAGATATTTCTGTAACTTTTCTACACCAAAAAGGCCCCAAAACTGTTGATAAATTCCCTCTACAGTAGCCTAAACTCTTTGACAACTATTTTATATGGATGCCTTTCTATTGAATAGGGTAGTTAACAATATCATACTATATAGTTAAATATAGTATGAGGATAAATACCGGCCGGATGCGTACCAAAGCCATATTATTTCAGCATAAAATGGGTCATAGGAGTCCTAAGAATAGGTTTGTCATACACCGCAATCTCAGTGCCAGTATGTTCTAACTTTCCATTGGCCTAACAGACGTCAGAAATGCTGCGTGCTGCATAAACCTCACAACAACCTCGACCTTTACAAAGACTAAATATTATAATCTAAGGGTCTATTCGCACTGCAAAATTTCTGCTTGCGGAATTCCGCCTTAAATTAAAGCCCATAGACTTCTATGGGATTCCACACTCCGCAAGCAGAAATTCAGAAGTGTGAATGGGAGTGTGGAATTCCATAGAAGTCCATGGGCTTTAATTTAAGGCAGAATTCCGCAAGTAGAAATTCTGCCATGTGAATAGACCCTAACAATAAAGCTCTGTCCACAATATCATCGGAGGCTCAGTTGGCAGTTTTGACAAAAAGGGTGTCAAAACGATGGGCAACACACCTTATTTTAAGTTATAGGGGTCCATCGGGCTTAGTTGGTAGCCACTATTCAATGGTCTGACACTGATGTCCTGGATTCCGTTGTAACAGAAGCCATGATCGCAATGTGAACAGAACCTTACAATACATAAGATTTTTTTTCCCCCCCACATAAACATTTAACTTCAAAATGTAAAACCTGAATCTTATTTTCACACTGCAAAATACATAATGCATTCAGGTGGGAAATGCCCAGATGAATAACTATATGCTTCTAAGTGATTATTTTATTTCTATATTTACTAACACAGGCACTAAGGGTTCTGCCTTAGAATGAAGCCACATCTGCAGGCAGGGGGATATTGCTTTATTAGTGCCACAAGTCCCACAGCGTGGTAAAGCAGAGGCTCATTACTTGGATCCACAATAAATCACACAAGCCTGGCATAACAGAGGGGGTCATTCCTGAGTGAGGTAAAACAGCACCCTGGGGGCAGCTATTGCTCTTGCAGCATGGAAACATTTCAGACAGGAGCAAGCTGGTCAGTGTACATTTTGGATACAGGCACTTACTACTGTAAGGACAATAAACATTTCCTGAATAGCTTCTACTTTTTACATGAGGTTTGGAAAATGTGCTAAGACAGTTACGGTCATGTGTGTGGCACCAATTTAAAGGGGTTATCCAGGCTTTAACAACTTTTCACTGTTGTGCCTGTGCTGCCAAGTTATGTCTTCAGCATTCCTCAGTCCCTGGATGACTGTTGTCTCCAGCCTTTCCCAAAATCCTGTTTGGATTGAGACAAAAGTCTGGGGCTTGGCTTATTCTCGTCTTCCCTGACAAGCAATCCCCCTGATAACAGTACGGTGGAAATTTTTTAAATGTATTATTATTTTATTTTAATCAACTGATGCCAGAAAGTTAAACAGATTTGTAAATGACTTCTGATAATAAAAAAAAAAAAGATCTTAATCCTTCCAGTACTTATTAGCGTCTGTATACTACAGAGGAAATTCTTTTCTTTTTGGAACACAGACCTCTCTGCTGACATCTCTGTCCATAGCAGCACATGTTTGCTATGGGGATTTTCTCCTACTCTGGACAGTTCTTAAAAGGGACAGAGATGTCAGCAGAGAGCTCCGTGTTCCAAAAAAGAAAATTCCCTCTGTAGTATTCAGCAGCTAATAAGTACTGGAAGGATTAAGATTTTTAAATAAAAGTAATTTACAAATCTGTTTAACTTTGATTTAAAAAAAAAAAAAATTATAATAAATAAAGTTTTCCACCGGAGTACCCCTTTAAGCGGTCCAGCTGTACGTGCCGCCGCCGCCCCCCTGTGATCAGCTGTTTTCTCAAGCTGAACAGGATCCTGGGAAAGCGTGGGGCAACAGTCATCCAGACACTGGAGAAATGCTAAACCTGGGTGAAAGTGCTGTCAGTTTCTCTTATAGAACTAACTTAACATCACAGGGCCGATAGTAAAAAGTTGATAAAACCTGGATGACCCCTTCAAACAGTCTCCACGACAATACATAGGCACTGAATGGCCACTTTATTAGAGACCCCTGCCCTTTCACTATTGGAACTTTAAAATATAGAAATAAGACAGGTGACCTGGACTTCAGCATAAAATTAAGTGAGCAAGGCTTCTAGTGGATCAGCTTTAGTGTGAATATATATTAAGATGGGAAAAAAATGAGTTATCTGAGCAACGTTGAACAAAATCATGGTCATCTTTGCTAGACTAGCTGGAGCCAAGATATTGCTGCCAACATTAAAGGAGAACTCCAGAATATAAAAATTGTCCTCCATACTGCCGGCAGTAACAAAATTAAGATGTACATACCTTCCTTCGCTCCCGCGGGGCCTCCGGTAACCGGCTCCGGTCTCCGACGCGATCCTCTTCCTGGTTGCCGGTGGTCGGATGAATCATACTGCACTCAGCCAATCACCGGCCACAGTGAAGTCTGACTCGGCCAGCGATAGGCTGAGCGGCAGTGTGAGAACACTTCAGGACACAAAATTCTTCACTTCACCGGCACCTGCTGCTGGGGCCGAAAACGTCACACTGCCGCTCAGCCTATCGTCGGCCGAGTCGGGACTTCACTGCGGCCGGTGATTGGCTGAGTGCAGTATGACTCGCCAAACACCAGCAACCAGGAAGAGGATCGCGGCGGAGACTGGAGCCGGTTACCGGAGGCCCCGGGGGAGCGGAGGAAGGTATGTACATCTTTATTTTTTTTACTGCCGGCCGTATGTGAGGCAATTTTTATATTCTGGAGTTCTCCTTTAAGGGGCTTTCTTTAGCAATGGTGTCCAGAGTATATGGAGAATGACGTAATCAAAAAACAAACATCCAGCAAAAGGGGAACCTCTAGATGTAAACAACTCAACAAAAGTGGACAGAGTAGGGTGTAAAGAATCACTCTGAAGAATAGGCACATGTGCACATTTATCAAAACCTGTGCAGAGGACAAAATGACCAGTTTCCCATAACAACCAATTCAAGTTACTTTTATTTTGTAGAGGCTTTTTTTTTAATAAATAAAGAAGCAATCTGTCTGGTCAACTTACAGTATCACCTGCACAGGTTGTTATAAATCTCCCCCACAGTCAAGGAAACTGCAACTGGATATGACGCTGATGCTCCATCCAATGTGTTTGAAGGCACAGATAAGCTAGAACAGTAGACAACTAATACTAGTGCCACTGTAACCAAAGGGAAACAAAGAGGCAATGGCAAAGTGGGCATTAGAGCACAAAAATGGGATCACTGAGCAGGGGAAATACACTGGTTAGATGCATCTAGGCTTCTGTTGCACCATTTTGATGGGAAAAGGCCAATAATTCTGCAAAACAACTAAAGGGGTTGTTATCCTCTATCTGAGGATAGAGGATAAGTGTCAGACCGCTGGGCGCCCCCATGATCTCCTGCCCAACACACCAGTGCTCCTCCTGCACAGAGCGGGGTCGGTACAGATCCTCCATGCATCTCTATGGGAGATCTGAAGAGGTGTACTCAGGTATCTCTGGCTCTCCCATAGAGAAGCATGGAGGGGGGGTGTTGACCACAGCTCTGTGCAGGAGGAGAGCCAGGGTGCCTGGCAGGAGACCCAGTGGTCGGACCCCCGGCGATTTGACACTTGTCCCTTTGGATAGGGGATACATTTTTCTAAGCTGGACAATCCTTAAACACCTTTTGGATTTTATTCCATGAAAAACTGCTGCTGCAGGCCAAATAAAGTCCAAACAACAAAACAGGAGCCATTTAGTGTAAATAATACTTGCATTGATCAGAATAAGAACTTGGTACAAGGAGCAAGAATCGATAAACCCTTCCTGTCCGGTGTCAGGTTAAGGGTGGTGGAGGTAGCATAGTGATTTGTCCAATGTCAACAGTTAAAGAGTTTGTTTTCAGCCAAAAACACTTAAAGGGGTATTCCAGGAATTTTATTTTATTTGACTATGCTACAGGGGCTGTAAAGTTCGTGTAGTTTATAATATAGTGTCTGTACCTGTGTGTGACAGTTTTCTCACAGTTCTTCTGTGATTTTCACTCCAATATTTATTTTTACCAGCATCCAAAATGACTGTTGTCTCAGATTTTTCCCAGCTTGCAATGCGGCTGAGACCTGACTCACTAGTCAGCTGATGACAGGGAGCCTGTCTGCTTCAATCGGTGGTGGGATCGCTTGGTGGGAGAGATCAATCTGCAACTAACGGAACAACTGTAGGCACCCTGATTGAAAACCATGGGTCTTTGAATGGATGCAGCTCATTTATGTTTCAGTGGGTGGGGTGGCTGATGTGTGGGAGGGAGGAAGATAGAATTGTGGAATTTGTAGGCAAAAGAAGAAAAGTCAAACAGGAAATACCAGTTCACAAAAAGCTAGCCACAGTGTTATGGTAATCTCATAACATAGCCATTTAGCCCCAAGACAAGCACAGATCCTTCCTAAGCATGTCCATTACGGTCTGCCAGGTATGTACTAAAATCACATTATGGTGGATAACCCCTTTAACCCTATCAACAGGATAGGGGATAAGTGTCTGATCAGGGGGGTCCCAGTGGTGAGAAGTACCCAGGTACAGAAACGAAAGGATGATGTGGGGTCTGCAGCCCCAGGACGTGCAGAGAGCTGGGGCCTGTTCTGGAGACCAAAAGGGGGTCCCAGCGGTCATACACCTCCCCCTATCCTGTGGATAGGGGATAAGTTGTTTTTGGCTGGATAACCCCTTTAAAAGGGTGGTGGAAGTAGCACAGTAATGCAGAGAAATATCGAAAATGAGTTTCCACATAAGAAAAAATAATCTGTAAAGGAGTTTGGCAGCCTCATGGTCAGGTCGGATGACATTCATCTGATGTGTATGGCCACCTTTACACTACAGATGATGCGGACATTACCTGGGAGAATGTTATTGCAGGATTCCGCAGAGGGGTAATGTAGTATCAAATACACTAAAATATCCATACAGAAAGGCCATTCTGAATGTAGTCACATATACGATCACTCCAATCCTTCCACCATTGATACGTACACTTTATTAATAAGGGATAGAAGCATTACATCTCATGGCAGAGAACGGTACGTCACCATTGTTCCCAACTAGCACCAATTCCTCACATTGTTTTCTTTCAATCACATTCCCATCCCCCTGCAGGAGGGTTTCATCCGCCGCTGCTGTAGATAAATAATGCCTGCTGTGCTGAGAGGTTTCCCTGCCATCTATAGAGTAGTCACTGGTGTTTTCCATCGGGGTTTACCCAAGCACAGGGTGACGGGCTTAGATAAAGCTCATCCCACATCTTCTATGCTGTAACCAGACATGGATCTATGGAACACACATGTACAGTCTGTCATCCACCACATACAAGGATTCCGAGATGCCAAGCTGCGCACATCCTGCTTGGCGCTGATTTATTTATGATCTGATGGGACATTTAATGACGGCTTCTGTATTTGTGACCAGATGCCAACACATCAACTGCATCGGAATTGGCACAAAACACTGAGTCACTTGTTTCAATATTGGTTTAACTGTCACTGTTGTTGTATAGACTAAGGTCTTTAGGAACCTACGTATATTGGGTACTAGGTATGTAACAGGGACTTTCTGCTAATATACGGGCACTTTTATAAACACGATAGATTCGGTAAACTGTAAAGTGATGACTAGAGAAGGACTTTGCTTACGCAGCGCCCAGATGACTCCCGCCAGTCAGGGTGTGAATGAGAAAAATGGTAATTCTTAGGGGATTGCCTTACGTAAGGGTTCCCCAATAACTTACTGACTCAATGTTACAACCAGGGTGCCTCCAGATGATGCAAAACTACAACTCCCAGCATGCCTGGACAGCCTTTGGCTGTCCAGGCATGCTGGGAGTTGTAGTTTTGCAACACTTGGAGGCACCCTGGTTGGGAAACACTGTACTGACTGCTTCAATAAAGGGGCTGCCGCCGCACTAGTAAACCCCATGGACCCTTTTGATCAGTACCTGGATAGGGCTCTGGTCACATAAATGGGTCATTCTGCATTTCTCGTCACAGAACCACACAGAGGAAAGAATCCAAAGAGTCCACCATGTTCTGCTATAGGGATTGGGGTGACCCAGAGATTCCCACCACTTACTATAGCAGTGATCTTAATAAAGCAAACCCTCCTAGGCTGGCATTGGCCACAGAGATGTGCCCTATAGATTGTGGGAACCCTAGATCATAAGAATATTCCCAATATCCTGCCATCTGCTCCAGTTACGTAATAAAGCCGTTCTCATCTCATCCACCATAGAGTGCGAATGGAAGGGTATCCTGTCCTATGACACTATGGCAGTATTTCCCAGCCAGAGCACCTCCAGCTGTTGCAAAACTACAACTCCCAGCATGCCCGGACAGCCTTCGGCTGTCCGGGCATGCTGGGAGTTGTAGTTTTGCAACAGCAGTTGGCACTCTGGTTGGAAAACATAGCACTATGGTAAGAGGCTGCCAGTCCAGTGCTGGTGCCACCAAAACAACCAGGGCATCTAGAGTGACATGGTAGGTATGTGGCATCACAATCCCCTGGTGCCAACACATTGCTGGAAACTTACAAAGGCTGAGGTGTCCTCCCATGTCCAGCACACACAGTGTTAATAGAGCCCTATACACACAGCTCAGCCCGCTCTCTCTAACAATGCAGCAGGAAGAGCGCCCCCCGCAGGTCACACACACGGGGCAGTACTCACCGCTCTCGCTGTCTCTCTCACAGATGTGGCGCCCACTGAAGGCCGGATCCAGCCGTATACGCGGGGGGTCTTCCTGCGCTGATCTGCTCGGCGTCCACTATGGTTGCAGGCAGTATGGAGTCATGACCCCAGCACTTCACCGGGCTCCACACACAACATGGCTTCCGAGGGGCACTGCTATACCGGTACCGGGGGACTACACCTTCCTAACTATAGCAAATAGTCCAGCTGCACGGACGGAAGAGCCGCAACTGACGCCCCTCTGGTTCCCTGGCCGACAAGGCTGACGTATCCGGCGGATTACACTACCCGGACACGATCTTGCTACAGCTCGCTTTTTTTCTTTTTTTGAACGCAGCAACAGCGGCTCCGCCCCCGGCCTGGTAACCGAGTGAGGAGGAGGAGGCGCTGCTTGTAGCATCCGAGCGCCCCCTCGTGTATGTAGACTCGTATTGCAGGTAATGTCCATTACCCTACAATCTCTGCTGTGTCCTGGATAGTAAAATAGGACAGTGGATGTCACTGGTTACTGGAGGATCTTTAGCAACATAACACACGCTTCATCTATTATACATGAATAAAAGTTATGATCGGGTGGGTTACTGGGTGCAGGTACTTCGGTTTCTTTAAAAAAAAAAAATGTAAATCTAATTTTTATTGAGTTTTTCAAATTAAACTTAACAGGAAAAGGTTACAGAGGCTTTCCTAAGCGCACAAGTTACCTCTAAACGAAATAAGAGGCACGCAGGCCAATAAGCATATATATTAAAGGCATAAAAGAGATGTGTACATACATCCTTAGGTCTTAGAAGAAAACTAGATTTCCAGAAAAAGACGAAAAGGGTGATGGGGATCATAGGCGTGCGCAGCCTATTGCATTAGGGTGTTCACCCTAAAGCACAAACTCACGTCGCGTGCGTGTGTATGTGTATATATATATATATATATATATATATATATATATACACACACACACACAAATACACATAGTTAGTATACTTCCACCACATTAGGTGCAGTACAGTTCCCCCCACATTAGGTAGGTGCAGTACAGTTCCCCCACATTAGGTGCAGTACAGTTCCCCCACATTAGGTGCAGCACAGTTCCCCCCACATTAGGTGCAGTACAGTTCCCCACATTAGGTGCAGTATAGTTCCCCCACACTAGGTGCAGTACAGTTCCCCCACATTAGGTGCAGCACAGTTCCCCCACATTAGGTGCAGTACAGTTCCCCCACATTAGGTGCAGTACAGTTCCCCCACATTAGGTGCAGCACAGTTCCCCCACATTAGGTGCAGTACAGTTATCCCACATTAGTTGCAGTACAGTTCCCCCACGTTAGCTACAGTACAGTTCCCCCACGTTAGGTGCCGTACAGTTCCCCCAGATTAGGTGCAGTACAGTTCCCCCACATTAGGTGCAGTACAGTTCCCTCACATTAGGTGCAGTACAGTTCTCCCACATTAGGTGCAGTCTAGTTCCCCACATTAGGAGCTGTACAGTTCCCCCACATTAGGATGTAGTCCCCCCACATTAGGTGCAGTATAGTTCCCCACAGACATACAGCCTTCAGCCATATACAGTGTATGGCTGGAGGCTGTATGTCTGTGTGCTGCCCCACTTCAGTGTTCCGACCACCGCTCCTCCGGTCCAAGGTTACAATCTACTGCTATGGCCTATAGGCCATAGCAGTAGGTCCCGGGACTGGAGGAGCCGTGGTCGGAACACCAAACACCAAAATGACGTTCAACTTACCATGCGCACGTGTCCTCCTCCTTGATGCGCCTCTCCTCCGTTCCTATGGTCGCACGTACAGTGACGTCCCTGCGTGCGCTACCTCCTGGCGGCCCCTGCGTTTTTACAATTAACGCAGGGCCGCAGAAAGGTGGGACATCCTTGTGTCCCGAATGTGACGGGGGCGATTAGGGTGTGCCCAGGCACACCAGGCACACCCCGTGCGCACGCCAATGATGGGGATTAAGGAAATAGAAAGTAGAATGGAGAAGAGAGAACATGTAAGTAAAGGACTCAGGGAGAGGGGGGAGGAAGAGGAGAAAGGTAGAGAAAGAGAGGCGGGAGGAAGGGGGGTTTCAAAGAGAGAAAGTAGGGATTGTAGAACTGGGCGCAACCCAATCCATAAACCTAGGAGAGGCATGCGCAACTATATACACTGCTCAAAAAAATAAAGGGAACACTTAAACAACACAATGTAACTCCAAGTCAATCACACTTCTGTGAAATCACACTGTCCACTCAGAAAGAAACACTGATTGACAATTAATTTCACATGCTGTTGTGCAAATGGAACAGACAACAGGTGGAAATTATAGGCAAGTAGCAAGACACCCCCAATAAAGGAGTGGTTCTGTAGGTAGTGACCACAGACCACTTCTCAGTTCCTATGCTTCCTGGCTGATGTTTTGGTCACTTTTGAATGCTGGCGGTGCTTTCACTCTAGTTGTAGAATGAGATGGAGTCTACAACCCACACAACTGGCTCAGGTAGTGCATCTCATCCAGGATGGCACATCAATGCGAGCTGTGGCAAGAAGGTTTGCTGTGTCTGTCAGTGTAGTGTCCAGAGCATGGAGGCGCTACCAGGAGACAGGCCAGTACATCAGGAGACGTGGAGACTGTAGGAGGGCAACAACCCAGCAAAAGGACCACTACCTCCGCCTTTGTGCAAGGAGGAGCAGGAGGAGCACTGCCAGAGCCCTGCAAAATGACCTCCAGCAGGCCACAAATGTGCATGTGTCCACTCAAACAGTCAGAAACAGACTCCATGAGGATGGTATGAGGGCCCTACGTCCAAAGGTGGGGGTTTTGCTTACAGCCCAACACCGTGCAGGACGTTTGGCATTTGCCAGAGAACACCAAGATTGGCAAATTCGCCACTGGCGCCCTGTGCTCTTCACAGATGAAAGCAGGTTCACACTGAGCACGTGTGACAGACGTGACAGAGTCTGGAGACGCCATGGAGAACGTTCTGCTGCCTGCAACATCCTCCAGCATGACCGCTTTGGCGGTGGGTCAGTAATGGTGTAGGTGGCATTTCTTTGGGGGCCACACAGCCCTCCATGTGCTTGCCAGAGGTAGCCTGACTGCCATGAGGTACAGAGGTGAGATCCTCAGAACTCTTGTCAGACCATATACTGGTGCGGTTGGCCCCAGGTTCCTCCTAATGCAAGACAATGCTAGACCTCATGTGGCTGGAGTGTGTCAGCAGTTCCTGCAAGAGGAAGGTAGCTTTAGTCCAGGTCTAGGAGGACATGCCTCAGGAGACTGCCACCTCATCAGGAGCATGCCCAGGCTTTGTAGGGAGGTCATATGGGCATGTGGAGGCCACACACACTACTGAGCCTCATTTTGACTTGTTTTAAGGACATTACATGGTTGAATAGAGTATTCTAATATGCAGTTTCCAAATCTGAGAACATAATAGATAGAAGAAAGGACAATAATAATATACTGAATATTAAAGGCTAGTATAGGAGTCATAGAGAAAGAAAAATTGGATTTGGATATATACAATACATTATTAAAGGGACACGTCCGAATAACCTGATCAGTTAGGAGGAAAAGAGAGGGGGCAATAATGATGTTCAGGGTATGGAGAGGGATGAGGGAGATGGGGGAGTTGGAGAAGGAATTGAGAAGTATTTTTTCCAGGGGGACCAAATCGTGTGGAAAGTATCATGTTTTCTCATCTCTCAGCTGGCCCATTCCTCCATTCTGCAAATATGTCTAACCAGGCAGAGATTCTCGTAGCGTCTTGAAATCCTCAATTGACGGGTATGAGAAGATTGGCAGCCGTTAGCATGGTAGTAGTCAGGTCAGCTTTTTTTGGTGAAAAAAGGGGGATGGTGCCCAGAGTAGGAGAAGGGGTGCAAACAATGGGACTTTTTGTTTGGTGACTGTTTCGATTATAGAAAGGACCTCTGAACAGTATGATTGAATTTTGGGACAGGTGAGTCAGATATCAGGTACTTCAGTTTCTCAGAGGTTTTAAAAGAGCTCACACAGAGAATATTAACCCATATATGGTCTGGGGGTCCAGGCTTTTTCAGCCGTACAACTAGCTTTAGTGGGGTGTGACAGCAGCATTTTTGTGGCATTTTTCCAAAATAGTGTGTTTCAGTACATTTGTTTTTCTTATTTAGGCTGTTTTTTTTCTTTTTTTTTGCAAACTGCCACTGCAGTTTTTGAGCAAATTTTCTTTGTATTTCCCATTCCTTCTTAATAAATTTATGACTCTGGCTCAAAAACTGCAGTGGCAGTTTACAAAAAAAGCTGTGTGGAAACCTAGCCTTACAAGTCATCATTCTTTTTCTTTTTTTTTTTTTTTATTAAACTGTAAATTTTTATTAAAGTTTTATAAAAAAAGGAGAAACAACAAATCCAACAGCCAATGAGGGATAGCAATACCACAGAACAATGAAGATACATAATGCAGTTATATCAAAATAAATCCAAAAGACATAGTACATCAATCAATAGGGGAGGAGAAAAGACAAATCACAGACAATACGGGAACCAGGGGGAGACAAGGAAAACGGAAGGAAAGAAGAAGAGAGAGAAAGAGTAAAGAATAGGGGGGGAGGGGTAGGTCAGGGAGGCCAACTGTCAGAGAACCTATCCCAGGGATCCCATGTAGATAGAAACTTCGGAATGGTGTTGTTTAGAGAGGCCGTTAGGTACTCAAGGGAGCGAATCTCACGTATCCTAGCTAATAGATCGTCCTCTGACAGGGGGAGGGGCCGCTTTCAATTCTTAGCAATAAGGGTCTTGGCCGCCAGAGCAATGTATAGAAAGAGCTTAAACTGTGTCTTAGATAGAACCCTGGTTGACAAGTATAAGAGGAAGACCAAGGGATCGGAGGGGACCACCACTCCCAAAACCATGTGGACCAACCTCCCCACCAGGGCCCAGAAGGGAACTATCAAAGGGCATGACCAAAAGATGTGAAAGACAGTCCCAAAAACCCACCCCACAGCGCCAGCACTGCAGGGGGATGTTGGGATTCAGTCTGTTAAGCAACACTGGAGTATGATACCAACCCATGAGCATCTTAAACTGCGTCTCTTTGTAGGCCGTGCAAATGGAGGCCCTGGACGCCCGTTCCCATATCAGTTGCCACTGGGGGAGAGTGATGGGGGAACCCAGGGCCTCCTCCCAACTAGTCATGTATTAATGTGAGGGGGAGGGCTATCAGGAGGAGACAGCAGGAAAGAATATATGCTAGAGAGAAGTCCTCTTGTCTGAGGACCACCCCTACACAGCCTCTCGAAACCCGTGGGTAAGGAGACGGTCAATGAGGCTTGCTTAGAGGAGAGGTAGTGACGAAGCTGCATGTAGTGGTCTTCCTCAGAGGTGGGTAGAGCCCAGCGAGAGGCCAAGCTAGCAAAATAGGGAAAAGACCGAGTACGGGGGTCAACGACATTCGCCCAACAAAAAAGTCCCCGATAGCCCCATTCATGTACTGTAGCAGAGGTCAGACCGGGAGGAAAGTCTGGGTGGTATAAAAAAAACTGAAGAGAGGTATAAGAGGAGAGGAGACTGAAGCACCTAACAGTATGACCAGACATAACGGGAGAGGAGAGGGCCCAGGAGAGTACAGGTAGGGGAGGGGAGAGGGCTCGACCACAAGAAAGAGTTAGGATGAATATGGGCCAACCACAACTTTTCCAACTCCATCCATTTACTGTAAGCATGGTACGTAGACCAGGCCACCAGGTGACGAAGATGAGCTGCCCAATAGTACATAGTGACATCCGGGATGCCCAACCCCTCAGCGGAGCGACCGGCCAGCATCACAGACATTGGGAGATGGTGGCATTTGGCATCCCAGATAAACCGAAAAACAGCCAACTGAAAAGAGCATAGCACTGTGAGGGGGACCCGAACCGGTAGGGTCTCAAAAAAGTAGAGCAACTTCGGGAGGATTGTCATTTTTACTGCAGCGATACGCCCAAAAAAAGAGAAATTGCATTCTCCAATGATCCATCAATGCACACAGCTCATGGAAAAGATTAGAATAGTTAACAGAGTACAGGGAGGCATAGCTAGGGGAGAGCAGTATCCCTAGATAGGGGATGGGCGAAGGAGACCAGCGATAAGAGTAGTTCGATTGCCGGAAGGAGGTCAGCCAGGGAGGGAGATTAAGGGGCATAGCCTCAGATTTAGAGAGGTTGACTTTGTAGCCAGAAACAAGATCAAAGTTGTGGAGAAGCTTATACAGAGAAGAAGGAGAGGCCGGAAGAAGAGTCATCTGACGTGAAACGTTGCCAGTCCCTGCACCTGCTCCTACTCTCCCCTCCCTCCACCATGCTGTAACGTGTCCTCTTTTTGTTCATTTTGCACTGATGCCGGAATAAATCACATTTGCTACAGACGTCCTATGGGTGAGTTGCCGTGTCTTATTATCCTTTTCTCTGTTGGACTTATACAGAGAAGGCAAGGACAGAAGGGGGTAAGTAAGAGTGAGCAAGATATCATCAGAAAAAAGGCAGAGTTTAAAGGCCCTACCGTGGAGGGAAACCCCCGAGATGTTTGGATCCCCCCCGATCAAGGTGGCAAGGTGTTCTATGCAAAAGGCAAAGATCAAGGGGGATAACGGACAACCCTGTCTGGTACCATTATGTAGAGTAAAATTAGGAGAGGAGGCAGAAGGGAGTTTAAGGGAGGCAGTGGGAGAGGAATAGAGACCCTGCAGAGCCATAAGAAAATTACCTGAGATCCCAAATTTTCGCAAGGTAGCAAGCATGAATGGCCAACCCAGCCTATCAAAGGCCTTTTCAGCATCCAAGCTTAGGACTAGGGCCTGCTCCGATCTCCGATGGACCACATCAATAAGATCTACCACTCCTCTCGTGTTGTCTCCCCCTGGCGGCAGGGAATAAAGCCAACCTGGTCTTTGTGAACAAGAGAAGGCATAAAACGACAGAGACGGTTCGCCAGAACCTTAGAGTTTCAGATCTGAGTTGAGGAGGGCAATAGGCCAATAACTGGAACAGTCATGAGGGTCTTTACCGGGCTTGGGGATCAAGGTAATCAAAGAATGAAGAAAGGTTTGAGGGATACCCTCACCCCTCCCCAAGAATGTGTTGAACAAAGAGACCAAACGAGGGAGGAGAGAAGATGAATAGGTTTTATAGTATAGGTAAGTAAAACCATCAGGTCCCGGAGAGTGGCCCGCAGGGAGAGATTTGAGAACCTCTGAGAGCTCCTCAAGAGTGATGGGGCGTTCAATGAATCCCTATCGGCCCCAGAAAGAGCCGGGAGGCTACAGTTGGAAAGAAAGGAGTTAAGCACTGCGGAGGGAGTGGGAGCTGAGGGAGCGTACAGGACCCGGCGAGGCAGGCGGGGAGGCCGGGGCCTAGGAGGAGGCCTGGGAAAGGTACCGGGTGATGGTTCTGGACCTGAGCAAAGGGGTCAGCCAGGTGGTTGACATCTTCCTGCGGCGGCAGGTGCCCCTCGGCATCAGGGAAACCACTGTGGGAGCGTATTTAGAGCATTTATGGCCTCAGGGGTGTAGGAGCTCCACAGCTAGGCAGCCATCTTAGTCCACGGCAAGCCATGCCCCCTTACAAGTCATCATTCTTTGATCATGTGATTTAAGAATTTCCAGGTTCAGACTAAGGAATTTCTGCCTGCAATTCCGCTTTGAAATTGCAGGCAGAAATTCTGCTTACTATGTAGTATTATGCTAGTGAATGGGTTTTTTGTTCACTAATTAACACCTCTGAATTTTTGAAGCGGAATTTGTGAAGGGAAAATTTCTCATTCTTCAGGTGGATATACTTGCGGAACACCTGTTCGCCCCTGGCCTGCTCGTAGCGGCAATCTGCCAATACGAGCAGCCACACAGGGGGCCTGCGAGTCGCCGAGTCCACTCAGACATTGCGGAGCTATCGCGATGCCTGAGTACATTCGCCGACTTGCAGGCCCCCTGTGTGGCTGCTCGTAGAGGCGGATGGCCACGTCCACCAGCATGTACAGTCTCTCAGTGCATGCTGGGAGTTGTAACACAAACTCTGTTTCACAACCAATGTGTCTCCAGCTGTTGCAAAACTGCAACACTCAGCATGCATTGACAGTCAAAGCGCTGAGAGTTGTAGTTTTGCAACAGCTAGAGGTACACTGCTGCAACTCCCAGCATGCCCTTTGGTAGTCTGTGCATGCTGGGAGTTGTAGTTATGCAACAGCTGCAGGGCCGGCGTTAAGGCAGGGCAAACCGGGCAATTGCCCAGGGCCCCCTGCGGGCTGCTAAGTGGCGGATCCAAGGGGGGGGGGGATCCGCCACTGAGCAGCCCACTCGGGGCCCCCTGTTACATTCGGGACATCCCTGTGTCCCCAAAGATCTTTTCGGGACACAAGGATGTTCCGGTTACCTTTCTGCGGCCCCAGGTTCACTTTAAAAACGCAGGGGCTGCTGGTAGGTAGCACACACAGGGATGTCTCTGAGGTCACGTGCGTGCGCCCATAGGAGTAGAGGAGCGGAGTATCGAGGAGGAGGACGCACGCTGGCCGGCATGGTAAGTTACCAGCACGTCCGAACTTGGACCTGAGGAAGGAGGGAGCCCCTCCGAAACGTGTAGTCCTTATGTATTACCACTTTTTATGATCGCAATAAAAAGTTTGATACGAAGCTACCCCCAACTCCCGTGTCATCACGCCGCCGGTGTAGCGCTCTCAGTGCCGAAGTCGGTTTTCTACTGGAAGAATAAGGGAACCCCTGCCAGGATTCCCTTCCTCCACATCTGTATCCCTACCTAATGTGGGTAACATACTGCCAACCTAATGTGGGGGAGGGGGACTATACTGCCAACCTAATGTGGGAAACTATACTGCCAACCTAATGTGGGGGGTTCTATACTGCCAACCTAATGTGGGGGAACTATGCTGCCAACCTAATGTGGGGGGTTCTATACTGCCAACCTAATGTGGGGGAACTATGCTGCCAACCTAATGTGGGGGGAACTATACAAAATTGTACTATTCTTATCCCTATAACTCTTTAATTTTTCTGTATATGGGGATGTATGAGGGTCATTTTTGTGCTGTGATTTGTAGTTTTTATCGGTACCATTTTTATTTTGATGGGACTTTTCAATAGCTTTTTAGTTAGTTTTTTATTGTATTTGAAGTAACCAAAATGTGCAAATCTGGTTAGTGCACTATTACGACTTTTGGGGCCCCAGGGCCACGCTAAGCCTAAAACCGGCCCTGAACAGCTGGATGCACACTTTTTCATAGAAACAATGTGCCTCCAGCTGTTGCAAAACTACAGCTCCCAGCATGCCCTTTGGCTGTGCATGCTGAGAGTTGTTGCTAAGCATCTGCAGGAGGTGAACAGGCCTCACCTCCTGCTGTATCTTGCTGCCGGAACCACCGCCACTGCTGCCTCCGCTCCAACCGCCGGGACTGCCGCCGCTCCTGAGGGGACCCCCGCCGGGCCAGGGAGAGGTAGGAGACCCCTACTGGCCCGATCACCGCCCAGCAGGGCAGTGATTGATCAGTCGTTCTGACCGATCAATCACGTGATCCTTAGGTGGAACACGTGTCACCTCACTCCTGCTGGGTAAGGGTGAATGGGGCTGTCTCAGAAAGCCCCATTCACCCTTTTTTTCTGGGTTACCAGAGACCCGATTGACCCGGAATTGCAGCAAATCGCCGGTCTGAATAGACCAGCGATTCGCGGCGATCGCCGACATAGGGGACCCCCCCCCAGGGACCGAATTTCCCACGGAGGTACAGGTATGCCCTGGGTCCTAAAGTACCAAGGAGCCAGGGCGTACCCATACGCCCTGGATACTTAAGGGGTTAAAGAATAACTCCGGCATGTAATAACTTATTCCCTCTCTTATCCTACCCCAGTGGTCAGACCCCCCCGCGATCTCCCGAATGGCGCCCAGCTCCCTGCATGAAACAAGTATTTTTGGACCACAGCACGAAGCTGCGTCCGACACGCCCCCTCCATGCAGTTCTCTGGCAGAGCCGGAGATTGCCGAAAGCAGCTCTCCGGCTCTCCCATAGAGCTGCATGGTGGGGAAGTGTCGGCCAGTTGAAAATGCTCATTTCATGCAGGGAGCCGGGGAGCCATTCGGGAGATCTCAGTGGGCCACAGCAGTCGGACCCCCCAGATCTAACATTTATCCCCTATCCTTAGGATAGGGGACAAGTTGTTACATCAGTTATCCTTTAACTTCAGTGGGTTGGAAAATACGCAGCAGCAAAATATGGCACACGTGACCCTACCCGTAAGTTGTTTTTCATGACAGTTACGCTTAAAAGCGGATATCCAGAAAGAGATAAGCAGAGCAAATTTCTTCCAAAAACAGCACCACTCTTGTACCCAGGTTGTGTGTGGTATTACAACTAGGCTCCATTCACTTCAATGTAACTGAGCTGCAATACCACATACAACCTGAGGACTGAAGTGATGCTGGTTTTGGCAAAAAAAAATTAGCTCTGTTCGTCTAATCCTGAATAACTCCTTTTACTGAGATAAATAGATGTTTTTCTGAAATTTGTCAACAATGAAGTATATGCATCTGTCCAGCTCCTGAAAGCAGTAATAAGCCGTGAGGCCATATTAATAATCGGAAAAATACGGGTCACGCTACAGTCTCTTCAAACTGCTACACGGCTTAGCAAGCAACAGATTTTTTTTTTTTTGAACGCGTGACGTCATGCGCTGCGTACGCCTGCACGTGGCGCTCGTTGTGGGAGCCGCTCTGTGCGTCGTTCCTATGGAGACGGTCTCCTAGCTGCAGCTTCTGGTGTTTACCTGCTCATGCCATATCGGAATTGATAGACAACATGGAGCCGCTGCCGGCCTCTTTCTATGGTGATATAGACAGCAAGAACCCGGTTATATCGACGTTCGAAAATGAAGTCAGGGAGTTTCTTGGATTTATGAGAAAACTGCAGCGAGCTCCCCCCGGAGAAGCCCACCAGCAGGACCACAGGAGGGGGTAACATGTGGTGGTGTAATGTGTGTTGTAATGGAGAGTGTGGAAGCCCAAGCTGTCTCCTAGAATGGTATCCCCCACCCTTCAGCTGCTGCAAACTACAACTCCCATCATGCCCTGACAGCCTGCGGCTGTCAGGGCATGATGGGAGTTGTAGTTTGCAGCAGCTAGACAGCTATCCTAGCATTCCCTGAGTTGTATCACCACAGCTTGGCTTCCCTATATTAATAGATGTAGAATACAAACCAAACATCTAACAACAGAAGAAATGTTTTTGGCCATAAAGTGTGTGTGTGTATATATATATATATATATATATACGGGTCAAGTCCTGGAAAAAAAAGTGAGGGAACTCTTCCACATAAGGGCTGGGACTCCTGCTAATGGGAATGGCGTTCCTGCTGTGTAGAAACACGTGTTTTTGCAGGACTTGAGCACTGTATGTGTGTGTGTGTGTGTATATATATATATATATATATATATATATATATATATATGATATCCCTGTGCACTGAACCATGACGCCAGTCACCGATCTATCACTATGGTCCGGTTATAAGGCACCATAAAGATCAGAACAGCTGCTGTGCATGTCACGTCTTTTTCTCCCGCTATTATAATGGGACTTATAACGGACTTAAGAGGAATCCCATTCAAGTCAATGAGATCCTCTTTGCCCACAGGGGTGTGGAAATTTTATTAAAAAAAAGTAGTTGTCCACAGGACTAAAATGGAGCAAAATCTACTTGTCCCTCAAGTCAAGGTGGTGACTCTTGAATGTACAGAGCTTGGATTTAGTTTTTAGACCCCAAGGGTCTATTCACACGTACAGTATCCTGCACATATTGGAAGCAGCAGATTTGAAGCTGTGTTCAGTCATTTAGTTTACATTGAAATCTGCAGCATTTAATTTGTTCAAGATACTGTATGTGTGCAGACATCCTAAGGGTAGGGTCACACATATTTCATGCTGCAGAAAATCCACTGCGAATTCTGCTGCGAGCATTTGTCACCTAAAATCTGCTATGGAAGTAAGCTTTGACCCTATCAGCTGGCCTGTGCGTTACTGTCACTAGAGGAAGAGAGCTTGCTCTACTGACTAACATTGGCACACTGGGACCAGCCTCCAAACTTTATTGTACACACAGGGTTGCAACAGTGTAGCCAAAAAGCCAGTGACGTCTGGGAGAGAGGCATGACGCCGCAGCGGCTTTTAGCTGACAGATACTCGTAGCAGCATCTGCCACAGATTTCCCGCAGCGTGAAAAATGCTGTGGGTGCAGTATGTGAGACCCTACCCTAAAGAAACATAAATTTTTTTTTTACATATATAATCCACTTTGCTATGAAGCATATCTATGAATACGCTCCATGATAGTTTTTTTTTTTTTTTAAAGCAAAATTAACATCTACTTGCTCCCCCACCGCTCCCCTACCACTCCCCGGGTGCCTCCATTGTCCTGCTGCTGTCCCCAGTGTACTCCTCTTCTGGGGTCCGGGTAGCAGCATCTGCAGCAGATTTCCTGCAGCGTGAAAGTGTGACCCTACCCTAAAGAACCATAAAAAAAAAATGTTTTACATATATAATCCACTTTATTGTGAAGAATATCTATGCATATACTCCATGATAGGGTTTTATTAAAGGAGAACTACGGGATTGAAAGATTTATCCCCTATCCTAAGGATAGGGGATAAGTTTCAGATGGCTGGGGGTCCGACCGCTGGGGCCCCCCGCGATCTCCCGTACGGGGTCCCGACTCTCTGGTTAGAGAGGGCGTGTTGACCATCGCACGAAGCAGCGGCCGACACACCCCCTCCATACACTGCCATGGGAGAGCCAGAAATTGCCGAAGGCAGCGCTTCGGCTCTCCCATAGCAGTAAATGGAGGGCGCGTGTCAGCCGCCGCCTCGTACGGTGGTCGACACGCGCTCTCTATGCAGAGAGCCGCGGCCCCGTATGGGAGATCGTGCGGGGCCCCAGCGGTCGGACCCCCCGCGATCTGAAACTTATCCCCTATCCTTAGGATAGGGTATAAAATTTTCAATCCCGTAGTTCTCCTTTAAGCAAAATTCCCATTTTATCAGGTATCTAAGAAACAAATAAAAAATAAACATCTACTTACTCCCACTGCTCCCCTGGTGCCTCCGTTGTCCTGCTGCTGTACCCATGCGCTCCTGTTCTGGGTGGTCAATACATCATGCTGTGGTTCAGCAGATCAGTTGCCACAGCGATGTCCCACCTGGCCAGTGATCTGAAAATTGGATGGGATATATATGTTTAGAAACAGGCACTATCCCCACTTAAATGGCCTGAATGTAATCAACTACTGACTAGGGGTGTGAATCGCCAAGAATTTGGCGATACGATTCGAATCGTGATACCAGTGTGGCGATTCGATATATCCCGATATATCGCGATACCGTCTAGGTGACGATACATCGCAATATATCCCGATACATCGCCCACCTGGGAGCATTCACAGATCCCTTTAGACGACGCTGTCAGCTTTGACAGCGGCGATCTAGTACTCCAACGCGGACTTTTCTCATTTTATCCCGTCCGGGCTGCAAAATAAAAAAAAAACACACTTTCTCTTACCTGCCAACGAGCCCCCGGAGCTCCGGTACAGGTGTTTGGTCCCCAGGCTGTATTCTTCTTACTTCCTATTAGCCCGGCATGGTGATAGGCTGAAGCTCCGTTTGACGTGCCGGGCTAATAGGAATAGGCTAATAGGAAGTAAGAAGAATACAGCAGGGGACCGAACACCTGTAATGGAGTGTACCGGAGCTCCGGGGGCTCGTTGGCAGATAAGAGAAAGTTTATTTTTTTTATTTTGCAGCCTGTACGGGATGAAATGAGAAAAGTGCGCGCCGGACTACTCCTTTAATAGCCAGCCGCGGCGATCACCGCATGCTGGCTATTAGCGGCGGCCCCCGGCTACTGAGAACAGCCGGGGGCTGCAGAGTATGGAGCGGGCACGAGTCGGAGCCCGCTCCCTACACCCATAGCGCCGCCGCGTCAGATCCGTCCTGCTCGGCTCCACAAATGTGGAACTTGTATCTCCTGATGCCCGGGACATGCTGTTCCGGGCATCAGGAGATACAAATTCCACATCCCTAAAAGAATCGATTCAAAAATATTTTGAATCGATTCAGCATCGCCAAGTGAAAAAATCGCGATAATCGCGCGAATCAATTTTTTCTTACATCCCTACTACTGACTACATGGCTACATTCTTAAAGGGGTAGTCCAGTGGTGAAAAACGTATTCCCTATCCTAAGGATAGGGGATAAGTTTCAGATCGCGGTGGGTCCGACCGCTGGGGCCCCCGCGATCTCTCTGTACGGGGCCCCATCTCCCTGGCCAGGAAGCGCGTGTTGACCACCGCACAAAGCAACGGCCGACACTCCCCCTCAATACAACTCTATGGTAGAGCTGTAGATTGCAAAAGGCAGTGCTCTGGCTCTGCCATAGAGTTGTATTGAGGGGGCGTGTCAGCCTCCGCTTTGTGCGGTGGTCAACACGCCTCCTTCCCACGGGCTGTTGGGGTCCCGTACAGGAGATCGCGTGGGGCCCCAGCGGTCGGACCCCCTGCGATCTGAAACTTATCCACTATTCTTAGGATAGGGGATACATTTTCACCACTGGATATCTCCTTTAAATAGTATCTCAGTATTTTTAACCAAGAGTGTGTCCAAAGCACAGAACTAGGACAAATCTTCACATTTTGAGTTTTCTCTCCTGGTTTCAGCTAAAAATACTATGAGTACAAATGAAAAAACACTACGGAGCAGATTTATCAAAATTTGTGAAGAGGAAAAGTTGACCAATTGCCCATAGCAACCAATCAGATCGCTTCTTTAATTTTTAAAAATAAGCAAGTATATGTAGAATTGTTAAAATGACACTCTGGGGAATGTTCTTATTTCACCCTCCATAAGTTATCAGGATTAGTTAAATGGACATTTTACTGTTCTCCCCCAGGGGACTTAAATCGAGCCTCCCATAGAAACAAAAAGTGAAAATGACTTTTGGTCCACTCAGCAGATGCTGTGCGCTCCATCGGACTAATATGTTGTCACATGATGTAATAGCTGGATTGATAGGATTTCTATCTTGAAATAAAAGATGCTCGTAAAGGAATTGCCAGCCCAGCCATTTGTGATAACTGTTGAAGCTAAGAAAAACCCTGGCATGTCTCTTTAAATCACATGAAGTAAATTCTGAATAAGGGTAGGTTCACACCACGTTTTTGCAATACAGTTTTTTACCAGGTTTTTGATAAAGAAAACGGATTCCTCAAAACCTGACCAAACTGTATCAAAACGTGTGTACAAAGTTTTAAGTTTGAAAACCGTATACGGTTTGAAAAATGATGACCGGTTGCATCCGTTTTTTTTTTTTTTAGAAAAAAAAGTATACATTTTGAACTTTTCACTCCATTATGAATAAAGTTTCACTTGTTTGATTGAAATTCCAAGAAAAAAACTGTGCAAAGTCAAAAACCGTATGGTGAAACCGGATGGAACCGTATGCACATACAGGTCTGTACGGTTCCCAAAGTATACGTTTTAATATGATTTTTCACCCGGACCAAAAACTGTGATAGGCCACTGTTTTCTGTCCAGAAAAAAAAAGTAAAAAAACGCGTGGTTTGAAAAACGGAGACAACCGTATACAATATGATGCATACGTTTTCGAATGGAAAGTCTATGGCCACGGTTTGCTGTACGGTTGCATACTTTTTTTTTTTTTTTTTTTTAAACGTATCCAAAAACTGTATAGAAAAATTGTGGTGTGAACACACCCTTAGAGAAATGTTATCAGTTGGTCATGTGGACCGACTGGATAAGGGTGAGTGTACAAGGTGGGCCATTTATATGGATACACCTTAATAAAATGGGAATGTTTTTTGATATTAACTTCCTGTGTATGGCACATTAGTATATGTGAGGGGGGGGAAACTTTTCAAGATGGGTGGGGACCATGGCGGCCATTTTGAATCCAACTTTTGTTTTTTCAATAGGAAGAAGGTCATGTGACACATCAAACTTATTGGGAATTTTACAAGAAAAACAATGATGTGCTTGATTTTAACGTAACTTTATTCTTTCATGAGTTATTTACAAGTTTCTGACCACTTATAAAATGTGTTCAATGTGCTGCCCATTGTGTTGGATTGTCAATGCAACCCTCTTCTCCCACTCTTCACACACTGATAGCAACACCGCAGGAGAAATGCTAGCACAGGCTTCCAGTATCCATAGTTTCAGGTGCTGCAGAATGGGCAAAACAAAAATTGGAACAGGACCCTCAGTTTACGCAGAAGATTTTGTTCAGTGATGAGGCAAACTTTTATGTGAATGGTGAAGTTAACAAACAAAATCACCACTATTGGTCTGACACTAACCCACATTGGATAGATCCCTCCAAGACTGTTGGAACACAAAAATTGATGGTATGGTGTGGTATATGGGGTACAAAGATAGTGGGGCCATTCTTCATCAATGGAAACCTCAAGGCCACTGGATATACGAAATTGCTACATGATGATGTGTTTCCCTCTTTATGCACTGAAGCTGGCACGTTCCCTGAGTTTTACCAGCAAGATGGTGCACCACCACATTATGGGTGTCAGGTCCGAGCATTCCTAGATGAACAGTTTCCTGGAAAGTGGATTGGTCGTCGTGGGCCAGTTGAATGGCCCCCAAGGTCTCCCGATCTGACCCCCTTAGACTTTTATCTTTGGGGTTATCTGAAGGCAATTGTCTATGCTGTGAAGATACGAGATATGCAGCATCTGAAACTACGGATACTGGAAGCCTGTGCTAACATTTCTCCTGCGGTGTATATAGTAGTATATAGCCATGTATACGGATACTGGAAGCCTGTTCTAGCATTTCTCCTGTGGTGTTGCTATCAGTGTGTGAAGAGAGGGAGAAGAGGGTTGCATTGACAATCCAACACAATGGGCAGCACATTAAACATATTTTACAAGTGGTCAGAAACTTTTAAATAAGTCATGAAAGAATAAAGTTACGTTAAAACCAAGCACATCATTGTTTTTCTTGTGAAATTCCCAATACGTTTGATGTATCACATGACCCTCTTCCTATTGAAAAAACAAAAGTTGGATTCAAAATGGCTGACTTCAAAATGGCCGCCATGGTCACCACCCATCTTGAAATGTTTCCCCCCCTCACATATAATAATGTGCCACAAACAGGAAGTTAATATCACCAACCATTCCCATTTTATTAAGGTGTATCCATATAAATGGCCCATCCTGTATATTGGTCCAGTCCAGAGCCCATATGTGGAATAACATATTCATACAAGATGCAGACGGGAAAGCATAATAAAAAGGAAAGGGTATCAATAAACCCATAGCAAGATAGGACTTCTCATCTAGATTGCAGGTATGCCTTTCTTTTTATCTCTTATGATCCCTTTAGGCAACAGGATATAAGCCTTTTTGTTCTGCACACCAGGCTCAAGTGCCCAGAAGGTGTTTTTGGCATGACAAGAGCTCTGGTAAATAGAACCCATGTCCTCTGTTTTACTGATACCCACTTGATAGAGAGGACATGGGCTGGACCGGCCTGGGCTCTTGCAGTGCTTGGGAACACCCCTTTGGCACTTGAGCCTTATTTATAGAATAACGAAAAGGTTTATTGCTCGCTAAAGGAAATGACCTATGGAGGTAAAAAAAAAGGTGATGACTATCCCTATGTAGCTGTTGGCCTATTTACTGTATTTTTTCCTGCTGACAGGTCTGTTTTAATATTCTAGGAGGATTTATCAGTTTAGCGGCATTATTTCACCATCTCATTTCTGCATTTGCTATGCATAAGGCACGATTGGCCACTTCCCATATAGCCGGTTACGTTGGGACAGAAATTCTTCTCATGTATGACCTGCTTTTGTGATACCTGTCAATAGCCAATGAGTCAAAAACGGGGTGGAAGTACAAGTGGCCATACAGAGAATGACAATTGGCTGAATGTGAAGAGGATATTTAAATTTTGAGGAGGAAAGGTTTAAAGGAGATCTGTAGTGCTCTGAAATGTATCCCCTAGGGCAGTGGTCTCCAACCTGCGGCCCTCCAGATGTTGCAAAACTACAACTCCGGGCATGCTGAAGTTGTAGTTTGGCAACACCTGGAGGTCCGCAGGTTGGAGACCACTGCCCTAGGGGATACGTTTTAGATTGCATGGGGGGGGGGGGGGGGGAGTCCGAGCGCTGGGGCCCCCCGCGATCTCCTGTACGGGGCCGCAGCAATGTACAGGAAAGGGGGCGTTCCCTCCCCGCATGACGGGGCAGCCGGCACGCCCCTCCATGAATCCCATAGAGATACATGGAGGGGCGTGCCGGCTGCCGCGTCATGCGGGGACTGAACGCCCCCTTTCCTGTACATTGCCGCGGCCCTGTAGAGGAGATCGCGGGGTGCCCCAGCGCTCGGACCCCCCGCGATCAAAAACTTAAAGTTCAGAGCACTACAGATCTCCTTTAAAGGGGTACACCCATAGAAAACTTTTTTATTTAAATGAACTGGTGCCAGAAAGTTAAACAGATTTGTAAATCACTTCTATTAAAAAATCTAAATCCTTCCAGTACTTTTTAGGGGCTGTATACTAAAGAGAAATCCCAAAAAGAAATGCATTTTCTCTGATGTCATGACCACAGTGCTCTCTGCTGACCTCTGCTGTCCATTTTAGGAACTGTCCAGAGCAGCACATGTTTGCTATGGGGATTTTTTTCCTGCTCTGGACAGTTCCTAAAATGTTCCTAAAAAAATCCTAAGATAGATATCAATGCAGTTATTGGGTGGATTGCAATGTGATGAATAAGACTTTGGTGTAAAGCTTCACCAACTCCCTGCAGTAATGTAATCCTCATCTATTGGCTTATTAATACTAGTGTCTATTACTGGGCAAAACTACACTTCGATTTTTACATGTAAAGTGACCATAAAGAGAATACAGATTTCTGGTTTCTGTATAGTTAATGCAATAAACCCCTAGCTCTAGGGAAGATTTTATCATTACTGTGCTTGATGGTTATTTCCTGTCCTAAAATATTGACTACTGGCTTGCAGTTTGACATATTTATGTTTTTTTTTCTCTAGATCCAGTACTCTGTTTAATATATGGGTCAAGTATAAACCCCGACTGCCAGAGTGGTATTACCAAGAAAAGCTCCTTAAGGTTGGCGATAGCCTTGCGCAGATCAGAGTAAGTCAAGGTTATTCGTGGGTGAAACAGTAATATTTAGTAGTATTTTGCCTCAGCTGTGCTGCTGTGAATGCTGTATCTGTCTGATGGTAATATCCGAAGATTGTACATTTTCAGTCTGAACAGGCCATGATCACAATATGAGCGTCCTATATTTCTCTGACTCATCTGGCAGTGTACTATTCCTGACATATTCATGAATCATGTCTGTGATTCACTCGGTTCAGTATTGTTAGGATATGGCACATTCCTTGGTGATGAATCTATAGGAAGTTCGACTTTTATGGTCAAAATGTAGAATGGAAGTGATAGATTTCTGTATTCTTTCTTTACTGTAACTTAAAGGGGTAGTCCAGTGAAAAACTTTTTTTTTTTTAAATCAACTGGTGCCAGAAAGTTAAACAAATTTGTAAATGACTTCTATTAAAAAATCTTAATCCTTCCGGTACTTATTAGCTGCTAAATACTACAGAGGAAATTCTTTTCCATTTGAAACACAGAGCTGTCTGCTGACATCAGGAGCACAGTGCTCTCTGCTGACATCTCTGTCCATTTTAGGAACTGTCCAGAGTAGGAGAAAATCCCCATAGCAAACATAGGCTGCTATGGACAGAGATGTCAGCAGAGAGCACTGTGCTCATAACGTCAGCAGAGAGCTCTGTGTTTCAAAAAGAAAAGAATTTCCTCTGTAGTATTCAGCAGCTGATAAGTATTGGAAGGATTACGATTTTTTAATAGAAGTAATTTACAAATCTGTTTAACTTTCTGGCACCAGTTGATTACATTATTTTTTTTCCACCGGAGTACCCCTTTAATTATCTTAAAAACAGTAGCTTCTGTAACACTTTATTATTATTCATACTATTATTATTATTAGGTATTATGTACAAAATAGTGACAAATGTCAAATATGAATGTGGGAAGTAAAATACAAAATTAATTTTCCAAGGAGTATATACACTCACTGGCCATTTTATCAGGTACACCTGTTCAGTTGCTTGTTAAAACAAATAGCTAATCAGCCAATCACATGGCGGCAACTCACTGCATTTAGGCATGTAGATGTGGTCAAGAAAATCTGCTGAAGTTCAAACTGAACTTCAGGATGAGGAAGAAGAGGATTTAAGACAGGCTGGTATGAGTATTATCAGGAAATATCCAGTATGCAGCAGTTGTTTAGCCAAGAAAATGCGTTGTTTAAGAAGGGGCAGACAGGTAAGAGAGAGAGAAAGGCAACAGTAAATAAAAAACCACTTGTTACAACCAAGGTATGCAGAATACTATTTCTGAATGCAAACCATGTCAAACCTTGAAGCAGATGGCTCACATCAGTAGAAAACCACACCTGGTGAGACTAAGAATGGTGCGGGGGACATTTTCTTGACACACTTTAGGCCCCCTTGGCACAGCCCATCTTTCCCCTAACTGCAGACTCTGCCTGAAAAGCTCCCACCTTAATTAACCCCTTAAGGACTCAGCCCATTATCACCTCAAAGGGGTATTCCAGGATTTTTTTTTATTTGACTATGCTACAGGGGCTGTAAAGTTAGTGTAGTTCATAATATAATGTCTGTACCTGTGTGTGATGGTTTTCTCACAATTCTTCTGTGATTTTCCCTCCAATATTTATTTTTAACAGCATACAAAATGACTGTTGTCTCAGATTTTTCCCAGCTTGCAATGTGGCCGAGACCTGACTCACTAGTCAGCTAGGGAGCCTGTCTGCTTCAATGGGTGAAGCGATCGCTTGGTGGGAGAGAGATTAATCTGCAACTAATGCAACAGCTGTAGGCACCCTGATTGAAAACCACAGGTCTTTTGAATGGATGCAGCTCATTTATGTTTCAATGGGTGGGGTGGCTGATGTGTGGGAGGGAGGAAAATGGAATTATGGGATTTGTAGTCAAAAAAAGAAAAATCAAACAGGAAATACCAGTTCACAAAAAGCTAGCCACAGTGTTATGGTAATCTCACAATATAGTAATTTAGCCCCAAGACAAGCGCAGATCCTTCCTAAGTATGTCCATTACTGTCTGCCAGGTATGTACTAAAATCACCTTATGGTGGAGAACCCCATTAAGGACACAGCCAATTAAATTTTTGCGTTTTTGTTTTTTCCTCCTCTCCTTCTAAAATTCATAACTCTTTTATATTTCCATTCCCAGACCCATATGAGGGCTTGTTTTTTGCGTGACCAGTTGTACTTTGTACTGACATCACTCATTTTACCCTAAAATGTATGGTAAAATGTATTTTTAGCGTAAGGAAATTTAAACGAAAATCATAATTTTGCTAATTTGGGGGGTGCCTTTTCACACTTTACACTTTACGGTAAAAATTACATGTTTCTTTATTCTCTGCGTCAATATGATTAAAATGATATCCATGGTTACATACAGTTCTATTATTGTACTGCTTTAAAAAAGCATTTTCAAAATCAGTGTGTTTAAAATTGCTCTATTTTGACTACCTCTAGCTTACTTATTTTTCTGTATTCAGGGATGTGTGAGGGCTTATTTTTTGCGCCATGATCTGTAGTTTCTTTTGATACCACGTTTGCGTATATGTGACTTTTTGATTGCTTTTTATTACAATTTTTTTTACGTTTATGCCGTTAGCCTTACGGGATCATTAACATTACATTTTTATAGTTCCAACATTTATGCATGCAAGGATACCTTTTATGCCTTTTTGTATTAATATGGGGAAAAGAGGTGATCTAAAACTTTAATGGGGGAAGGGCTTTTTCAAATATTTTTTCACTTTTTTATTTTTTTTTTATTTTTTAAACATTTATTTTACACTTTTTTTTAGTTCCCTATTTATAGCAATCATTAGATTTCTGATACTGTTCAATGCTATGCATAGGGCATAGCACTGATCAGTATTATCGGCGATATTCTGCTCTGGTCTGCTGGAAGGCAGATCAGTGCAGAAGACCCCGGGAGATGGACAGAGGCAGGTGAGGGGACCTCTGTCCGCCATATTGGCTGATCTGATCCCCCGCAGCAGTGCCACGTGCGGTCAGATCAGCCATTATAAGTGCCGCACTGCCGCAGATGCCGTGATCTTTATTGATCAAGGCACCTGAGTGGTTAATGGCAGACATCAGCGCGATCGCTGATGTCAGAGTCCACGGCTGCTGTGCTCGTGTCATAGCCGCGCCGTATGCAGCGCTGTACATTTACGACGCCTGTCCTTAAGGGGTTAAAAGCAATCTGACACCTGGAAAATCACTATGAAACTACTGTACTGACACAGTTTTATAGCTATTATAGCACAGAGAGTATGGTGGTACCTGTAGTTAGTATGTTTGTGGCTGCAATGCTTAAAAAAAAATGCACTGGAGTGTTCGGGATGTAATGCCTCTCTTTGCTTCCTTTAATTGCCCTCTCCATCTATGATTGACAGGCAGGGCACTACAACCCCTTGTGAAATTTTATTCATGCGCCATTCATCCTGATTGCAGCGCACAAGTAATGAGCTTCCTGTCTCCAGAAGTGCAAAGCTCATTGTTGCGATGTCGCTGAGAGTGAAGAGCGGGGGAAGACCGAGCTCTAGCACTCTTTGTCAGTGACGATACACGTGCAGTGAGGCTGCTGATGGAGCTAGGAAGTGCACTGCATGTGTACTGCAATCAGGGTGAACGGCGACTGCATGGGATTTCTGCAGGGCTAGGAGAGAGCTTAATGGGACACTCCGCCCCTAGACATCTTATCCCCTATCCGAAGGATAGCAGATGTCTAGGGGCAGAGTACCCCTTTAATGAAATGGAGCAGTAAGAGGCATTGCAGCAAGTGTCCCAACCACACCCCTTTGGCTTTTCACATGGACAATTAAAAGCAATTTTCCAAGCATTGCAGCCACGGATATACGAACTACAGGTACCTTGCTCTCTGTTCTACAATGACTATACAACTGTGTCAGCAATTTCATAGTGATTTTCCAGGTAACAGATTCCCTTTAAAAGAAGCTCTTAGGTGATTCATCATGTTTTACACATGAATGGAGCAGATGGAATGGGATCTCATCCTTCTTTCCCTTAACTCCAATAACCATGTCATATTAGTGGTATGCACAAATATAAAGCTCAATCAACCACCTCAAGTACCACATTGATCCAGATTTGCCCATAGGAACCAATTACAGCTTAGCTTTTATTTTACAAGAGCAAGTTAAGAATTGAGAAAAGAAGCTGAGCTGGGATTAGTTGCTATAGGCAAATGAGACAGTTTTGTCTCAGACAAATTTAACCCCTTAATGACAATGGACGTAAATGTACGTCATGGTGACGTGGTACTTAGCGCACCATGACGTACATTTACGCGCCAACATGATCGCGAGCACCGGAGCGGTGCTCGCGTCATGTCCGGCAGGTCCTGGCTGCTGTCAGCAGCCAGGGACCCGCCGGTAATGGTGGGCATCCGCGATCGCGCGGATGTCCGCCATTATCCCCTCCGATGCCGTGATCAATACAGATCACGGCATCTGCAGCTGTGCGGTACTTTGCACGGATGATCGGATCACACGCAGAGCTGCCGCGGGGATCCGATCATCCAGCACGGCGGCCGAGGGTCCCCTCTCCTGGCTCCGGCCGTCTCCCGGGGTCTTCTGTTCTGGTCTGCGATCGAGCAGACCAGAGCAGAAGATCACCGATAATACTGAGCAGTGCTGTGTCCTATACATAGCACTGCACAGTATTAACAATCAAATGATTGCTATGAATAGTCCCCTATGGGGACATAAAAAGTGTAAAAAAAATTAATAAATAAAAAAAGTAAAAAAAATTAATAAATAAAAAAAGTAAAAAAATATGAAAAATCCCCTCCCCCAATCAAAAGGTAAAACGTCAGTTTTTCGCATTTTACCCCCAAAAAAGCGAAAAAAAATAAAAAAAATAATACACATATTTGGTATCGCCACGTGCGTAAAAGTCTGAACTATTAAAATATATCGTTAATTATCCTGTACGGTGAACGGTGTAAACGTAAAAAAAATTTATAAAGCCCAAAATTGCTGCTTTTTTGTCACATTTTATTCCAAAAAAATGAATAAAAAGTAAAACCTAATCAAAAGTGGTACTGATAAAAACTACAGATCATGGCGCAAAAAATGAGCCCTCATATCGCCCCATATGGAAAAATTAGAAAGTTATAGGTGGTCAAAATAGGACAATTTCAAACATACTAATTTTGTTAAAATGGTTTGAGATTTTTTTTTTAAGCGGTACAATTATAGAAAAGCATATAACATGGGTATCATTTTAATCGTATTGACCCACAGAATAACGAAAATATGTCATTTTTACCGGAAAGTGTACAACGTGAAAACAAAACCTTCCAAAATTTGCTAAATTTCGGATTTTCTTTTCAATTTTCCCGCATAAATAATATTTGTTTGATTGCGCCATACATTTTATGGTAAAATTGGGGATGTAGTTACAAAGTAAAATTGGTGACGCAAAAAACAAGCCCTCATATGGGTCTGTGGATGGAAATATAAGAGAGTTATGATTTTTAGAAGGCGAGGAGGAAAAAACGAAAATGCAAAAATAAAATTGTTCTTGTCCTTAAGGCCAAAATGGGCCTGGTCCTTAAGGGGTTAATGAATCTGAGCCTTTGTGTATCTATCTATCATCTATCTATTTATCTATCTACACACAGTCTATCCCCACACACAGGGATATATACCATCTAAATGTTTTTAATGTTAGGTTGTGGTCTTATCATCTAGAAAATACTGTGCCTGTCTGATTTATATACCTAGAAAACTTTCTAGGTAGGGGTGCAGACCTGAAAGGACACCTCAATTACTTGACCCTGAAATTAAGAAACACCCCCAAACTCCTTTACATTTTGCTTTATCAAGGAGCTAAGAGAAACTTAAACAGAGAGCGCTAAGAACATGAGGCTAAATCAGCAGTCTTTTGCAGTCACATCCAGTGTTACAGGACTTAGTACCACCAACTTAAAGTGGTACTCCGCCCCTAGACAAAAGATAGAGTATAAGATATCTGATATCTCTGACCAGGCACCCCAGTCATCTGGTGCACGGAGGGAACTCCGCTCCATGCCAAATGATGGGCAGCCATGGCCGTCATGCCCCCTTAGTTCATGTCTATGGGAGGAGACGTGACGGCTATGTACTAGCCGTCATGCCCCCCATAGACATGAATGGAGGGGGACGTGGCGTCATGAACACGGAAGCTCCAAGCTTCCGTGTTCATTGATGCGCCGGCCCGGAGATTGTGGGGGGTCCCAGAGGCCAGACATCCCGCGATCAGACATCTTATACCCTATCCTTTAGAAAGGGCATAAGATGTCTTGGGGCCGAGTACTCCTTTAAGAGTTCTCTGGCGCAGATAACCTTTCCAAGTCTCTGTCTCATGTTATTGGCCTGGCCACACCAGTGGTATTCTCCTATGGGAGGAGTGGTGTTTCCATAGGAACATTTCAGCTAGTGTCCTTGGCTGCTTATAAAGAGGTTGGTTGTCTAAGATTAGAAAAAATATTGCAAAAATAAATAAATAATTGCATTAAGTGCCGTACTATTGACTGCAATGCAGGTTTGTTCATTCTTTGGACAGAATCCGGATCTTCCTCAGAAATTCCGCTACGGAACTTCCATAGTGAGCACAGCACAGCAGAATCCCATTGAGATCAATGAAATTCTGGTGCAAGCGGAATACCAAGCTAAATTTCCATAGTGTGCATGGGCCCTATTTGGCCCATTAACAAAAACCATATAATAAAATTGTGTGGACCAGCTTTCATCTTTAGGCCCAAGATATTTGTCAAAAGGACATTAGATGTTTGAGAGGTGTAGACAATGTACAGTTCTATTCATTGCAGGATCAAACTCATCCCAATATTTTGAGTAAAATACTAAAACTTTATTTTCTTATCCAGGGCAAAAATCACTAAAGCCTTACAACTAGTATGCAGTTTGTTTTTGATAAAAGTATATAGCTATACATTTAGTGACATTCTCTCATGATTCATTTGCAGGAATACAAGCTTGCACTCTTTCAGTGTTATGGGAGGTACCTTGAACAGTTTTGTTCACTGGATATCGATCATATTTCAGATGTGGAACAATTCAAAGCTACGTTTTTTCCGAATGGAACAGATGATGAAAAAGCTGGTCTAATGGTATGATAATTTCGCAATGCAAAAACAATTTTCTGAATAGTTTTTTATTATTTAAAATACACACTAAATTAAGCTCTATTGGATGTACAGTCATGGTCGTAAATGTTGGCACCCCTGAAATATTTCAAGAAAATGAAGTATTTCCCACAGAAATGGAATGCAGTAACACATGTTTTGCTATACACATGTTTATTCCCTTTGTGTTTATTGGAAATAAACCAAGCAGGGGAGGAAAAAAAGCTAATTTGACATAATGTCACGCCAAACTCCAAAAATGGGCTCTACAAAATCATTTGCACCATTTTTAAAATTGTGGAAAAATAAGATTGTTTCAAGCATGTGATGCTCCTTTAAATTCCCCTTGGGCAAATAACAGGTGTGGGCAATATAAAAATCACACCTGAAAGCAGATAAAAAGGAGAGAAGTTCACTTAGTCTTTGCATTGTGTCTCTGTGTGTGCCACACTAAGCATGGAGAACAGAAAGAGGAGAAGAGAACCAAAATTGTGGAAAAATATCAACAATCTCAAGGTTACAAGTCCATCTCCAGAAATCTAGATTTGCCTTTGCCCACAGTTCGCAACATTATCAAGAAGTTTGCAACCCATGGCACTGTAGCTAATCTCCCTGGGCATGGACGCAAGAGAAAAATTGATGAAAGGTGTCAGCGCAGGATAGTCCAGATGGTGAATAAGCAGCCCCATACAAGTTCCAAAGACATTTAAGCTGTTCTGCAGGCTCAGGGAGCATCAGTGTCAGCACAAACTATCCGTCGACATTTAAATGAAATTAAACGCTATGGCAGGAGACCCAGGAGGACCCCACTGCTGACACAGAGACAAAAAAAGCAAGACTACATTTTTCCAAAATGAACTTCAGTAAGCCAAAATCCTTGTGGGAAAATGTCTTGTGAACAGATGAGACCAAGATAGAGCTTTTTCATAAAGCACATCATTCTACTGTTTACCGAAAATGGAATGAGGCCTACAAACAAAATAACACAGTACCTACAGTGAAATATGGTGGAGGTTCAATGATGTTTTGGGGTTGTTTTGCTGCCTCTGGCACTGGGTGACTTGAATGTGTGTAAGGAATCATGAAAACTGAGAATTACCAATGGATTTTGGGTCGCAATGTACATCCCAGTGTCAGAAAGCTGGGTTTGTGTCCGAAATCTTGGGTCTTCCAGCAGGACAATGACCCCAAACATACGTAAAAAAGGACCCAGAAATGAATGGCAACAAAGCGCTGGAGAGTTCTGAAGTGGCAGCAATGAGTCCAGATCTAAATCTCAATGAAAACCTGTGGAGAGATCTTAAAATTGCTGTTGGGAAAAGGCGCCCTTCCAATAAGAGAGACCTGGAGCAGTTTGCAAAGGAAGAGGGGTCCAACATTCCAGCTGAGAGGTGTAAAAAGCTTATTCATGGTTATAGGAAGCGACTGATTTCAATTATTTTTTCCAAAGGTTGTCCAACCAAATATTAAGTTAAAGGATCCAATAATTGTGTCCAGCCCTTTTTTGGAGTTTGGTGTGACATTACGTCCAATTAGTTTTTTTCCTCCTTTTTTGGTTTAGTTCCAATACACACAAAGAGAATAAGCATGTGTATAGCAAAACATGTGTTACTGCAATCCTTTTCTGTGAGAAATACTTAATTTTCTTGAAAAATTTCAAGGGTGCCAACATTTACGGCCATGACTGTATATCTTGTTAGGAAATATCTCACCTCCTCCTTTTTTCCCTGTGAAAATGCCATTTGAGACTTTTTGAGCCAAAAAGAAAAGTGAAAAGGAGTGTTTATCCCATCAGGTCAATCCCTCTCTATATGTCCTATTAAATCATATAGTATCTATGTTCCTCCCCAGTCCAAATGTACTGAATTTACTGGGTTTCTTCCCACACTCCAAAACTGTGGCGTTCAGAGTTGCCAAAGTGAGGCCTATTGGGGACAGGGACTAATGTGAATAATCACAAACTCCATACAGTGTTGTAAAAGCATCTGGGTTGTGTATAAATGTGTTCTGTAGCTGCAGGTACAAAGACCTGTTTAATACACTGCTCAAAAAAATAAAGGGAACACTAAGATAACACATCCTAGATCTGAATGAATGAACTAATCATATGAAATACTTTCGTCTTTACATAGCTGAATGTGCTGAAAGCAAAATCACACAAAAATTATCAATGGAAATCAAATTTACTAACTCTTGGAGGTCTAGATATGGAGTCACATTCAAAATCAAAGTGGAAAACCACACTACAGGCTGATCCAACTTTGATGTGATGTCCTTAAAACAAGTCAAAATGAGGCTCAGTCGTGTGTGTGACCTCCACATGCCCGTATGACCTCCCTACAATGCCTGGGCATGCTCCTGATGAGGTGGCAGATATTCTCCTGAGGGATGTCCTCCCAGACCGGGCCTAAAGCATCTGCCAACTCCTGGACAGTCTGTGGTGCAACGTGGCGTTGGTGGATGGAGCGAGACATGATGTCCCAGATGTGTTCAATAAGATTCAGGTCTGGGAAATGGGCCGGCCAGTCCATAGCATCAATGCCTTCCTCTTGCAGGAACTGCTGACACACTCCAGTCACATGAGGTCTAGCATTGTTTTGCATTAGGAGGAACCATGGGCCAACCGCACCAGTATATGGTCTCACAAGGGGTCTGAGGATCTCATCTCTGTACCTAATGGCAGTCAGGCTACCTCTGGCAAGCACATGGAGAGCTGTGCGGCCCCCAAAGAAATGCCACCCCACACCATTACTGGCCCACGCCAAACCAGTCATGCTGGAGGATGTTGCAGGCAGCAGAAATTTCTCCACGGCGTCTCCAGACTATGTCACGTCTGTCACATGTGCTCCGTGTGAACCTGCATTCATCTGTGAAGAGCACAGGGTGCCAGTGGCGAATTGGCCAATCTTGGTGTTCTCTGGCAAATACCAAACGTCCTGCACAGTGTTGGGCTGTAAGCACAACCCCCACCTGTGGACGTCGGGCCCTCATACCATCCTCATGGAGTCTGTTTCTGACTGTTTGAGTGGACACATGCACATTTGTGGCCTGCTGGAGGTCATTTTGCGGGCTTTGGCATTGCTCTTCCTGCTCCTCCTTCCACAAAGGCGGAGATAGCGGTCCTGCTGCTGGGTTGTTGCCCTCCTACGGCCTCCTCCACATCTCCTGATGTACTGCCCTGTCTCCTGGTAGCGCCTCCATGCTCTGGACACTACACTGACAGACACAGCAAATGTTCTTGCCACAGCTCGCATTGATGTGCCATCCTGGATGAGCTGCACTACCGGAGCCACTTGTGTGGGTTGTATACTCCGTCTCATGCTACCACTAGAGTGAAAGCACCGCCAGCATTCAAAAGGGACCAAAACATCAGCCAGGAACATAGGAACTGAGAAGTGGTCTGTGGTCACCACCTGCAGAACCACTCCTTTATTGGGGGTGTCTTTCTAATTGCCTATAATTTCCACCTGTTTTCTGTTCCATTTGCACAACAGCATGTGAAATTGATTGTAAATCAGTGTTGCTTCCTGAGTGGACAGTGTGATTTCACAGAAGTGTGATGGACTTGGAGTTACATTGTGTTGTTTAAGTGTTCCCTTTATTTTTTTTGAGCAGTGTATATGTGGCAAGTGCTAAAAAAAGGGAAGAAACAACATGTTAGTCAATCAGTGGTTGGCAAAAGAGAGAACCTTCAAAAGGCCAGTGTGACAGTCTCCTTCTGTGTTATGCCACAGGTGTCTGTGATGGGGGGGGGGGGGGGGGGGGAACATTATCTGTGAGGGGGAGAACATTATCTGTGAGGGGGAGAACATTATCTGTGAGGGGGAGAACATTATCTGTGATGGGGAGAACATTATCTGTGATGGGGGAGAACATTGTCTGTGATGGGGGAGAGAACATTATCTGTGATGGGGGAGAGAACATTATCTGTGATGGGGGAGAGAACATTATCTGTGATGGGGGAGAGAACATTATCTGTGATGGGGGAGAGAACATTATCTGTGATGGGGGAGAGAACATTATCTGTGATGGGGGAGAGAACATTATCTGTGATGGGGAGAGAACATTATCTGTGATGGGGGAGAGAACATTATCTGTGATGGGGGAGAGAACATTATCTGTGATGGGGGAGAGAACATTATCTGTGATGGGGGAGAGAACATTATCTGTGATGGGGGAGAGAACATTATCTGTGATGGGGGAGAGAACATTATCTGTGATGGGGGAGAGAACATTATCTGTGATGGGGGGAGAGAACATTATCTGTGATGGGGGAGAGAACATTATCTGTGATGGGGGAGAGAACATTATCTGTGATGGGGGAGAGAACATTATCTGTGATGGGGGAGAGAACATTATCTGTGATGGGGGAGAGAACATTATCTGTGATGGGGGAGAGAACATTATCTGTGATGGGGGAGAGAACATTATCTGTGATGGGGGGAGAGAACATTATCTGGGATGGGGGGAGAGAACATTATCTGGGATGGGGAGAGAACATTATCTGGGATGGGGGAGAGAACATTATCTGTGATGGGGGAGAGAACATTATCTGTGATGGGGGAGAGAACATTATCTGTGATGGGGGGAGAGAACATTATCTGTGATGGGGGGAGAGAACATTATTAGGAATCAGATAAATATCAATAAAGGCTGATCTGGAAGAACGGAAACATCAACTACTGTAACACCAACAAGATGGAGCCCAACCACAACCAAACTTATCTGAAAGCCTCTTCCTGCATCGCTCCTAGGGACAGACTGCATATTGCATTCTTAGTATTTGAATTGTATTCCAGGATTTGCGTTTTATTAAAGGAGAAGTTTCCTGGTGAATAACGTATCCCCTAGCAAGGGCTACCACGCCCTCTCCATATATATCTATGGCAGAGAATTTGGCTATCTTCATGTTCTCCTATAGAGCTATTGTAAATCTGTGAATCCCCATAGTAAATAAAGAGGAATCCTGCAAGTCTGAAACAACATTTCACACTTGTAAAAACCCGACACTCTTATAAAGTGAGGCTCATTATTTATTATTTTGAAAGATCATATTCCTTACTGTTTTTTCCCATTTTTTTCTGTTCTGTTTTTTTCTTATTTTTTTTGCCTTGCCATCTCTAGTTGTACCCTCAAATCGTATGGTCAGTGAAGTTAAATAATGCTTTCTTTCTTTTTTTTCTTATAACTTTTTGTCCATTATTACGGTTAATGCTACATTCTTGTCTTTGAGTGAGTGCCGAAAGAAGCATCCATTTTATTTATTTATTTTTAACTGGATTTGGTCCACCTCTGATAACAGATTGAAATCTCTAATCTTTCCATGCTTAGGAGTTCAGTGATCAATCCTATCATTGAGTGACAAAGTCCATTGGGCTTTTGATAGAAAGAGCAGAGATTTCAATCAATAATTGACAAGTTATGCCGCATCTTTTCCCACTAAGATACATAGACACACACACACACACACACACACACAGATATATCTCAGTCTTCTGAGATGCTCCTGCTCTATACCAAGATGCCCATAGATTAGATAGCATTTTCAGAGTGACAATTTCCCTTTAAATTGTTTATTACATAACATGTTCCAATGCAAACATCAATAATGTATCTTTCAAAAATTTTTCCCTATTGCCTCACATCTGCCTATATTTTAGTTTCATGCCCTGCAAGGAAGATGTATTTGCATGTACCAGTTGGTAAAGATCAGTGATGCCAGTCTCCGGGATCCAGAATCCGTGAAGAAATGCCTGAAAATTTTGTATTTTCTTCAGCTCATCATGCAAGTTGTCCTCCCACAAGAACATCTGTGCTGGTTAATCTTTAATGGTATGTAAAATATAAAACTATGTATATGAATTCATTTCCAGTTATTGTAGCATTCCCATGCACGGCAGGACCCACTGTTGGTGTCTGTATTAAGTATATTCTTCTAGTATGCTTTTATGTTGTATTTTTATGTTTAGGGTATTTTTTATTTATAGGTTACTTTCTTATGTTCTTTTAGGAAGTCTTCACATATACACCATATGCAGACATTTAATGGCATTGGGACGTTCATCACAGGTAAGCATGTAATCAAAAGTTGTCATGTATTATAAATCCTGTTACAATCATGTTAAGGATTGTATATCATCATAAATAATAAATTAAATAAGTCAATGCTTCCTAAACTATCCAAAAAATAAATAAAAATGTGACACCTCGCATGCACAGAACATCGACAATATATTTGTGAATTTTATTAATATATTTTGAAGGTATAGAGTTAATAATTTCCCCATGAAGTTGGAGGATGAGATCAACCTACCAGGGAGAATTTCAATAAGAAAGATACATTACTTTCAAATTTAAAGGATTGTTTAGGAAAGACACAGTAGTAAATGTCATGAAATAAACATTTGAAAATTACTTACCTGTAAAATTCCTTTCACTATTTCCAAACTTTGTTATGTTGTGGCCTTGTGCTAAAATGAAAAAAAAAAAAAAAAAAACAAACCTTCCTCCATAATTCTGGACTTAATGCCTCATAAATGTAATAATAAAAACAGAATGTTAAAATTTTTTGTTTATTTATTGAAAAGGAAAAACTAAACTATTTTATTGCATTGATTTTTTTTTTTTTTTTTAAGCATTCAAAAATATGTTTATTGCAAGAAGAGCAGTTAGTAAAACAATACAGACATAGGTCATAAAAACAATAATCAGCACCGACAGTATAAAGTCAACATAGGTAAACCAGAAATGCATCAGGAAACATCCTGAGAATACTACCTAGCAGCACTTATTAAATCAGGGCCAGTGGGAGCTACATCGAGCAGCTGAGGGGCTTGCATGGAGGGTGCTGCAAACACATGTAGACTGGTGGGTAAAACCATGTGACACAAGTAGTAATCAGTCAAAAGAGCAAACTAAAAAGGATATGTGACTCCAGTAATCGATGCAATACGAGACACCACTACAGTCCAGAAGGGGCTAAGGAGGGAACAGGACCACCATAGCATTTAAATATTTTAAAGGGGTACTCCGCCCCTAGACATCTTATCCCCTATCCAAAGGATAGGGGATAAGATGTTAGATCACTGCGGTGCCGCTGCTGGGGAGCCCGGGGATCCCCGCTGCGGCACTGCGCTATCATTACAGCACAGAGCGAGTTCGCTCTGTGCGTAATGACGGGCGATACAGGGGACGGAGCCGCGTGACGTCATGGCTCCGCCCCTCGTGACATCACGGCCTGTCCCCTTAATACAAGTCTATGGCAGGGGGCGTGACGACCGCCGCGCCCCCTCCCATAGACTTGTATTGAAAGGGGCGGGCCGTGACGTCACGAGGGGCGGAGACGTGACGTAACGATCCTCCGGCCCCTGCCCATTACGTGCAGAGCGAACTCCCTCTGTGCTGTAATGATAGCACCGTACCGCAGTGGGGATCCCAGGGCTCCCCAGCAGCGGCACCGCAGCGATCTGACATCTTATCCCCTATCCTTTGGATAGGGGATAAAATGTCTAGGGGCGGAGTACCCCTTTAAGTGTTGAGACCTTTTACTCAGTACCCAGCTGAAGCACCTTTGGCAATGATTACAGCCTCCAGTCTTTTTTGGAAATTATGCCACAAGGTTTGCTTATCTGGATTTGGGGATTCTCTGCCGTTCTTCTCTGGAAATCCTCCTAAGCCCTGTCAGGTTGGCTGTGAACTATTGCTGGACAGTCATTTTCAGGTCTCTCCAGAGATATTAGATCGGTTTCAAGTTCATTGTTCAGCCAGAGTGACCATGCCACTGTGCTCTGAACTTTCAGTGTAGCAGAAATGTATTTTTACCCATTTCCAGATAACCTGTCTCTGAACTCTACAGGCAATTCTTTCATCCTCATGACTTGGTTTTTGCTCTGTAATGCATTGTCAGCTGTGAGTCCTGAGAGTTTGTCTATATCTCTCAATGTTATTTTGTAATTATTATATGCAATGTTCATGTCTTTCCAAATCCTGTCCATTCAACTAAATTTACCAAAGGTGCACCAATCAAGGTGTAGAAGCATCTCAGAGATGATCAAGAGAAATTGGAGGCCACCATCGTCATAGTAGAGGGCCTGAGTACTTATGACCATGTAAAATTAACATTTTTAATCTGCAAAAATTTCTACATTTCGAATTTTCACATTCTAATTATAGGTTGTTGGAGGAGATTCATCAAGACCTGTGCTGCGGAAAAGTTTACCAGTTGCCCATAGCAACCAATCAGATTGCTTCTTTTATTTTTTTAAAGACCTATGAAAAATAAAAGAAGCAATCTGATTGGTTTCTATGGGCAACTGGTCAACTCTTCCTCAGCAAAGGTCTTGATTAGAGTTGAATCAACTGGCTTTGGTTACCTGGAAAAGTCCAGGATGAAATCATAGGTCTCCTAGGACTTTTCCAGGTAACAGGAGCACTTAAAAAGCTGAACTATTTTATGCAGACTAAAGTAATCAACGGCCGAGCTGCGAGGTTTGCTACGAGTCTGCGGTAAGACATACTAAAATATAACTTTTATTTATTGCCATTAAAGAGTACCTGTCACCAATAAACTTTTTATGTTTTGTTAATCAATGTATATGAAACAACTTTCTAATACCATGTGATTAACAAAAATTTATCTTTTATATATTTTTTTTACTTTTAAAAACCGACCACTAGAGGTCTCTCTACATGTCCCGACTCAGTGATTTCGGACTCATGCCAGCCTGGGAGCATGAGTCCGAAACCTCAGTGCAGCTGGGACACTGAAAAGCACAGCGCAGCTACCTGCCTGCCTCAATCAGACAGGCGGGATCAGCGCTGGGCATGGCAGGCAGGACCCCTATCCCTGTGATTTCAAGCAGGACAGCAGATCACGGGGCTAACAGCAGACCCCCCCCCCCTGTTATTATAAGCAGAAGGACTGCGGGGCTAACAGCACCCCATCCCCCGTGATTATAAGCACAGCAGGATTGCAGGGCTGAAAGCACCCTGATACCTCCCTGATGATCCACCAGAGTAGGATATATGGTATATTTTTTCACTTTGATGTGATTATTACTATTACACTTCATTTATTGTGTTTGTCACTTGTGTAAGCATACCCTTTTTCATCCAGTGTATATCTCCCTATGGCCCTATTGAGAGTAGGGTAAGGTACAAGAGGTACGGAAGTTGCCCTTTTTTGGGCCAGTGCCCCAATTTGGTACCAAGCAGTTAGGGAAGAGACTAGTGGTAGGGTAGCTGATATAGGGGATCCACTTATGGAGATATGTTTGTACCCTAAGGGATAGTGAAGGAAGACTAGGTTAAGAGGCTGCTAATTTACCCCCACGGATAACCATTGTTATCAAACCCTCAATACTCTGCTTTGATTTACACAAGTGCCATAATATTTGAGATAAATAATTTAGTAGTGGCATCTCTACTGTGTTTGCTGTACAGTGGCTTTCTGCTATTTGGGGTCACATTTTAATGGCAATAAATAAAAGATATATTTTAGTACCTCTTAACCCAGGTAAAATTTGATTGATTAGATTATAGTTCAATGCATGAGAACTTTAGCTTTTTCAATAATTTATCGACCCAAAGGTGCTCTGTGGGTGGTCATTTTCGTCTGTGAGTAAACACTAAGAACTGTTACAGCATTAGAAAACAAGTAGCAGTTGATTAAATAATATATATATGTAACGGCTGTGGTGAAGTGGATCCGCTGAGTCTGTGTGGATGATGGTGTGGCCCGTACCAGGCAGCGGAGTCTAAGGTGCCGCTGGTTTTCACCAGAGCCCACTGCAAAGCGGGATGGACTATGGCAGGCGACACCCAGGCCACTGCCCTTGATATGACTCCTTCTCACAGGTTGCCGAGGTGAAGCGTGGCACAGGAAGCATAAGGCAAATTCGTAGTCGGGGACAGGCAGGAAGGTCAGGAAAGGCGGCACTGGAGCGTGGACAGGAAACGTAGCAAGGAGGTCTGGTACACCGTAAGGTGGAACACAAGTACGGTATGCTTTATCTCAGGCTGTGGGGCACAAAGATCTGGCAAGGGTAAACAGGAAGTGCTGACACTTATAGTGTCAGCGAGCAGCAGTAACCAGTTAAGGCTGTACTGGCCCTTTAAAGCGCAGAGAGCCGGCACACACGTGCCCTAGAGGGCGTGTACACACACGCCGGCGACCGTGGACAACGGAGGAAGCAGGAGATGAGTAACGGCCCGGCGTTCGCATGCGGGCACATTCCACGATGCGCAGAGGAGAACGAGGCCGGAGCGCTAGTTGTAACAAAAAAATAAATACATATATATATATATATATATATATATATATATATAGAAAAATGAAATAAACAGTGGCACACCAGGTGTCAGCAAAAATAAAATGTGATTTATTCCAGAGACGTGTAGGCAACGTTTCAGCTGGCTCACCCAGCCATTTTCAAGCACTGAAGTGCTTGAAAATGGCTGGGTGAGCCAGCTGAAACGTTGCCTACACGTCTCTGGAATAAATCACATTTTATTTTTGCTGACACCTGGTGTGCCACTGTTTATTTAATTTTTCTGTGTTTGGAGGGGTCCCCAACCTAGACCCGACACAGTAGGCACCCGAGCACTTTTTCTTACCCTGGAGTGCTGCTTTCCTGCTCTATCTATATATATATATATATATATATGTGTGTATAAAGAACGAAAGGAGAGACGCACATCCCAGAAAAGAAGCACGGGTGCCGTCAGCTAGAGCCCAGGTCCAGGGGTCCACTTTAATACCAACAGATGCGCAGCAGCAACTCTATGAGGTGCAAACAAAGAGTGTCTTTATTCAATGTGAGGCGACGTTTCGGTTTGCTCACCAAACTGTTTGGTGAGCAAACCGAAACGTCGCCTCACGTTGAATAAATACACTCTTTGTTTGCACCTCATGGAGTTGCTGCTGCGTATCTGTTGGTATATATATATACAGTCATGGCCGTAAATGTTGGCAAGTATTTCTCACAGAAAAGGATTGCAGTAACACATGTTTTGCTATACACATGTTTATTCCCTGTGTGCATTGGAGCTTAACCAAAAAAGGGGGGGAAAAAAAAGGTAATTGGACATAATGTCACACCAAACTCCAAAAATGGGCTGGACAAAATTATTGGCACCCTTAACTTAATATTTGGTTGCACACACTTTGGAAAAAATTACTGAAATCAGTCACTTCCTATAACCATCAATAAGCTTCTTACACCTCTCAAGGGCGCCTTTTCCAAACAGCAATTTTAAGATCTCTGCACAGGTGTTCAATGGGATTTAGATCTGGACTCATTGCTGGCCACTTCAGAACTCTCCTCTCCAGTGCTATGTTGCCATCCATTTTTGTGACCCAAAATCCGTTGGTAATCCTCAGATTTCATGATGCCTTGCACACATTCAAGGCACCCAGTGCCAGAGGCAGCAAAACAACCCCAAAACATTATTGAACCTTCACCATATTTTACTGTAGGTACTGTATTCTTTTCTTTGTAGGACTCATTCCGTTTTCGGTAAACAGTAGAATGATGTGCTTTATCTTGGTCTCATCTGTCCACAAGACAATTTCCCAGAAGGATTTTGGCTTACTCAAGTTAGTTTTGGCCAAATGTAGTCTTGCTTTTTTATGTCTCTGTGTCAGCAGTGGGGTCCTCCTGGGTCTCCTGCCATAGCATTTTATTTCGTTTAAATGTCAGATAGTTTGTGCTGACACTGGTGCTACCTGAGCTTGCAGGACAGCTTGAATATCTTTGGAACTTGTTTGGGGCTGCTTATCCACCATCCGGACTATCCTGCGTTGACACCTTTCATGAATTTTTCTCTTCCGTCCACGCCCAGGGAGATTAGCTACAGTGCCATGGGTTGCCAACTTCTTGATAATGTTGCGCACTGTGGACAAAGGCAAATCTATATCTCTGGAGATGGACTTGTAACCTTGAGATTGTTGATATTTTTCCACAATTTTGGTTGTCAAGTCCTCAGACAGTTCTCTTCTCCACTTTCTGTTGTCCATGTGTGTGGCACACACAGACACAAAATGCAAATACTAAGTGAACTTCTCTCCTTTTTATCTTCTTTCAGGTGTGATTTTTATGTTGCCCACACCTGTTACTTGCCCTAGGTGAGTTTAAATGAGCATCACATGCTTGAAGCAATCTTATTTATCCACAATTTTGAAAGGGTGCCAATAATTTTGTTCAGACCATTTTTGGAGTTTGGTGTTACATTATGTCCAATTAGCTTTTTTTCCTCCCTTTTTTGGTTTAGTTCCAATACACACAAAGGGAATAAACGTCTGTATAGCAAAACATGTGTTACTGCAATCCTTTTCTGCGATAAATACTTAATTTTCTTGAAAAATTTCACGGGTACCAACACTTACCGCCATGACTGTGTGTGCGTGTGTTTATGTATATGTGTGTGTATATATATATATATATATATATATATATATATATATATATATATGACAAATACATGCAGCACACCACAGCTTGAAAATCACGGTGCAAGGTTTATTCCATAGTGTATTCCAATAGACAACGTTTCACCAGCCTCACACTGGCTTTTTCAAGTCAGCCTCACGCTGACTTGAAAAAGCCAGCGTGAGGCTGGTGAAACGTTGTCTATTGGAATACACTATGGAATAAACCTTCCACCGTGATTTTCAAGCTGTGGTGTGCTGCATCTATTTGTTTTTTATGGATTTAGGAACCGGCGACCGAGGCTCCAAGTATGCTTGCACCCCGTTCAAAATTACTTATTTATCTTGATGTGCTGCTCATATTGGGACTATATATACATATATATATATATATATATATATATATATATATATATATATATAAAAAAAATAAAATCTATAGTAGGTATTTGGCTTTGAATGTTATTTTGCTATAAGGAGTAGGCGGCTAAAACTAAGAGCACCAGATGGTAGGACATATTTATGTTTATAGACTAATATATAAAGATTAATATTGTTATATATTTTGTTACTTTTTTTTTATGTAACCACTTTTAAAGAAGGCTGCACACTGCTGTAGTCCCGATGCAGGCCAAGGCTATTTAAGCAGTGTTTTTAAACTTGTGATGAGAAAAATATCTGCTCCTATCAATATTGTATTGGATCTCCAATACCTCCAACTTTGGGAACTTCTAAAAGTATTCTTTGAATAACATTAGGTGTTGTTTTTATGTTTTAGTTTTTATAAACTCTGTAATTTTTTTTTCTCTATTAAATGTGCACTGTATACATTTCTATGTATTAAGCTGCTTTGTGTTCTTTATATGTGTTTTTAAACTGAATCTAGATATATCAAACTCAATGTGTGTGTGTATGTATGTATGTATGTGTGTATGTTCCACAAAAACTTCCAAATCGCTAAAGATATTAACATGAAACTTGGCACACATGTTACTTATAGGTCAATAACAAACATAGGATAGGTGATTTAACCCTTACTCACCCCCATTTGCCAGGGGTGGGGTTTATGTTTAAAGTCCCATACAAGTCAATGGAAATATATGTTACTGCATAACTTCCAAACGGCTGGAGATATTTCAATAATACTTGGTCACATGTTACTTATATGTCCACTTAAAATATTGGACAGATAATTTAACCCTTAACTACCCCCATTTGTGAGGGTCAGGGTTTTTGTTTAAAGTCCCATGCAAATGAATGGGAAATGTATGTTCCCACATAACTTCCGTACGGCTGGAGCTATTTCAATACCTGGTACACATATTACAGGTCGGGATAGGAGGTCAGGATAGGAGGTCGGGATAGGAGGTCGGGATATGAGTATGGGATACGAGGACGGGATATGTGGACGGGATAGGAGGTCGGAATAGGAGGACGGGCTATGAGGATGGGATAGGAGGTTGGGATATGAGGACAAGATGTGAGGATGGCATATGAGGTCGAGATATGATGACGGGATAGGAGGTCGGGATATTTTCCTCCCCAACAAGGATTAGGAAGGAAAAACCGGGCAATGCCGGGTATTCAGCTAGTAGTATGTATAAATTTAAGCATTGATTGAATGGGTCATAAAGCACATGTAGCCCATTGACAAATACCTGGACTATCCCTCTCTAGGTCACTGTGCTGAGATCTGATGCTCCAGTGCTTCATTGGGGATTTAGATGCATAGCTGTATTAACCCATGTCAATAAACTGTGTTGTCCAAATTCCTCCTGACAGAAATTCTCCTATCAGACTCAATATGGAGCATCAGCAAACTATGTCTCATTGACTGTACTGTATAAGTTATCTTATGGGGTCCTCTAGTGGCTACATTATGGTATAAGACAGGGCTATAAAAATACAAACGGTAGACTGTTTGCTTTACTTGTCTGTGTCCACATATTTATCAGCATTTATGAAATAATAAATCTTACCGTTCAACATTTCTGTCCTAATTGGTGTGTTTATAGCTTTAGTGTCTGTAAACTAATTCCTTATCAACATGCCAAGTCTAAAACACTCCATTCCCCATAAATGTCAGATCCCTGTATTTAATCAGGTAATAAACATTTGTTTGATGCATCTTTATTTCAGGCTCTTGAGTTCCTGTTGTGGGCATGTGTATGCATTGAGTCTTCTGTTCCTCTCTTATCTGTTCATTACCTTACCTGGAGGGCAACACTATATACTGCTGTGTGCCAGTGTTACTTTGACTGCCAAGCTGGTGTTCATGGAGAGGTAAGGTGGAAGTTTCTAGACACATTTTATTTCTGGGCACTAAAGGATAATATATCCTTTATATCTGGAGTTTAAATAGCTAATGTGACAATTGTAACAGTTTTTCACCATTTAAAGGGGTACTCCACCCCTAGACATCTTATCCCCTATCCAAAGGATAGGGGATAAGATGTCTGATCGCGGGGGTCCCGCCACTGGGGACCCACCTGTTACTGCTCTGCCCCGTTTGATGCCACGCCCCCTCAATGCAAGTCTATGGGAGGGGGAGTAACGGCTGTCACGCACGGGCGGAGTCGTGACGTCACAATCTTCCATCACACGGGCGGAGTCGTGACGTCACAATCTTCCATTCCCGTGGTCGGGAGCCAGACCCTCCAGCGCTTCCGGAGCAGTAACAGGTGGGTGCCCATGCTATATTGCGGGGGTCCCCAGCGGCGGGACCCCCGCAATCAGACATCTTATCCCCTATCCTTTGGATAGGGGATAAGATATCTAGGGGTGGAGTACCCCTTTTAAAGTGAGTATTGCACAGAGCTTACCTTGGTGAGAATTTTCCTAATGCAATTCATATTGCAGAAAGGATTGAGCAGTGTCCCTGAAGCACGCTGTGCATAAAGTAAAGAAAAGAAGATGGAACATAGGTTTACATATTCATTAGAGGACATTATTGTGCTGATTCATTCTAATAGGAGCTTTGCTGCTGAGGCTTCATACTGAATACAGAAACCTAGGAGGCAGAATCTGCAGCTCTGCCTCCAGTACTTTATTTTATGCACAGCTTGCAGCACAGAATGTGCGGCAATATCATGGATTACAGCAAAATCCAAACTGAAATTGTTGGATGTTATTTTATAATTATTGTGTGGAATGTACAGTATATTTATATGTTATGTTTATTTTTAAATGTGAATTGTTAATTAAAGGGACCGTGATATGTCTCAAGGGACCGCAGAGTCACAGCAATGACCCAGTTTTTGAAAAGTGTGCGCTCTGATGTAGTTGCTTAGGGTGGCTCTTTTAGCCCTAGCTTCACCCATTCGAAATCCCTTTAAAAGGTACTCCAGTGGCCAACGTTCGGAACATTTAGTTCCGATCACTGTGTGCGTTCCGGGGGTGGCCAGGCCCCCTCGTGATGTTACGCCCTCCCCCTCTCATAGACTTGCATTGGAGGGGGCGGGGTGTGATGTCACGAGGGGGCGTGGCTGACCCCAGCAGCGCCCACACAGCGTTTGGAGCTAAATGTTCCGAACGCTGACCAGTGGAGTACCACTTTAACCCCTTAAGGACCAAGGGCGTACAGGTACGCCTTTGCTCCCTGGTACTTAAGGACCAAGGGCGTACCTGTACGCCCGTGGGAATTTCGGTCCCCGCCGGGCAGGGACCGGGCCGGGGTGACTGCTGATATCTATCAGCAGGCACCCCGCACAAATGCCCAGGGGGGTCATGTGAATTCACACTTGTGATTTGCGGTTATTCCGGGTCATACGGGTCTATAGGGACCCGGTGACACGGAAAATAAAGGGGATCGCGGATGTCCTAGACACCCACGATCCCCCTCTAGCGATAGGAGTGAGGTGGCAGAGGTGCCACCCCTCTTATCTCTGCTATTGGCGGTCTAGACGCGACCACCAATAGCAGATTGGGGGCGGAGGGGTTTACTTTTGGTTTCCCCGTTCTGCCCACCCACAATAGGCGGGACAGGACGGGGAAACCGAAGGGGACCAGCGCCAAAGATCCACTTACCCATCGGCGATGGCAGCGGGCGACTATCAGCGGCGGCAGCGGGCGACGATCGGCGGAAGAAGAGGACCGCGACGCAGCTCCCTGGATCCAACGGAACTCGGTGAGTTCCTTAGCAACATCTGGAGGGCTACAGTCTGAGACCACTATAGTGGTCTCTCTAAACTGTAACCCTCCAGATGTTGCAAAACTAAAACTCCCAGCATGCCCAGAGAGCTGTTTAGGCTTGCTGGGAGTTGCAGTTTTGCAACAGCTGGAGGTCTACAGTTTGAGACCACTGCACAGTGATCTCTATACTGTGCACCTCCAGATCTTGCAAAACTACAACTCCCAGCATGCCCACACAGCAGTTTGCAGTCTGGGCATGCTGGGAGTTGTAGTTTTGCAACATCTGGAGGTCCACAGTTTGGAGACCACTATGCAGTGGTCTCTAAACTATAGCTCTCCAGATGTTGCAAAACTGCAACTCCCAGCATGCCTAAACAGCAAACAGCTGTCTCTGCATGCTGGGAGTTGTAGTTGTGTACCTCCAGCTGTTGCATAACTACATCTCCCAGCATGCCTTTCGGCGATCAGTACATGCTGGGAGTTGAAGTTTTGCAACAGCTGGAGGCACACTGTTTGGAAAATACTGAGTTAGGTAACAGAACCTAACTGAAGGTTTTCCAACCAGTGTGCCTCCAGCTGTTGCAAAAGTACAAGTCCCAGCATGCACGGTCTGTCAGTACATGCTGGGAGTTGTAGTTTTGAAACAGCTGGAGGTTTGCCCCCCCCCCCATGTGAACGTACAGGGTACATTCACACTGGCGGGTTTACAGTAAGTTTTCTGCTTCAAGTATGAGCTGCGGCAAATTTTTCGCTGCAGCGCAAACTCCTAGCGGTAAATTCACTGTAAACCTCCGCCAGTGTGAACGTACCCTAAAAACACTACACTAACACATAATAAAGGGTAAAACACTACATATACACCCCCTTACACTGTCTCCCCAATAAAAATAAAAAACGTATTGTACGGCAGTGTTTTCAAAACAGAGCCTCCAGCTGTTGCAAAACAACAACTCACAGCATTTCCGGACAGCCACTGACTGTCCAGGAATGCTGGGAGTTTAGCAACAGCTGGAGGCACCCTGTTTGGGAATCACTGGCGTAGAATACCCCTATGTCCACCCCTGTGCAATCCCTAATTTAGTCCTCAAATGCGCATGGTGCTCTCTCACTTCAGAGCCCTGTTGTATTTCAAGGAAACAATTTAGTGCCACAGATGGGGTATCTCCGTACTCGGGAGAAATTGCACTACTAATTTTGGGGGCTTTTTTTCCTTTTACCCCTTATGAAAAAGAAAAGTTGGGGTCTACACGAGCCTGTTAGTGTAAAAAAATTTTTTTTACACTAACATGCTAGTGTTGTCCTTTACTTTTTATTTTCACGGGAGGTAAAAGGAAAAAAAGACCCCCAAAATTTGTAACGCAATTTCTTCTGAGTACAGAAATACCCCATATGTGGGCGTAAAATGCTCTGCGGACGCACAACAAGGCTCAGGAGTGAGAGCGCACCATGTACATTTGAGGCCTAAATTGGTGATTTGCACAGGGGTGGCTGATTTTGCAGCGGTTCTGACATAAACCCAAAAAAAATAAATACCCACATGTGACCCCATTTTGGAAACGACACTCCTCACGGAACGTAACAAGGGGTATAGTGAGCCTGAACACCCCACAAATTTTCATAAAAGTTGGATGGGAAAAAAAAAAAATATGTTTTCACTAAAATGCTGGTGTCACCCTAAATTTTTCATTTTCACAAGGGAAAATAAAAAAGCCCCCCAAAATTTGTAACCCCATTTCTTCTGAGTAAGAACATACCCCATAAGTGGATGTAAAGTGCTCTATGGGTGCACTACAATGCTCAGAAGAGAAGGAGCGCCATTGGGATTTTGAAGAGAAAATTTGTCCGGAATTGAAGGCCACTTGTGTTTACACAGCCCCCATGGTACCAGAATAATGGACCCCCCCATATGTGACCCCATTTTGGGAACTACACCCCTCATGTAATGTAATAAGTGGTACAGTGAGCATTTACGCCCCACAGGTGTCTGACAGATTTTTGGAACAGTGATCCGTGAAAATGAAAAATTTAATTTTCCATTTGCACAGCCCACTGTTCCAAAGATCTGTCAAACACCAGTGGGGTGTAAATGCTCATTGCACCACTTATTAAATTCTGTGAGGGGTGTAGTTTCCAAAATAGGGTCACATGTGGGGGGTCCACTGTTCTGGCACCACGGGGGGCTTTGTAAATGCACATGGCCCCTGACTACCATTCCAAACAAATTCTCTTTCCAAAAGCTCAATGGTGCTCCTCCTCTTCTGAGCATTGTAGTTCGCCCGTAGTGCACTTCAGGTCAACTTATGGGGTACCTCCATACTCAGAAGAGATGGGGTTACAAATTTTGGGGGGTATTTTTTGCTATTAACCCTTGCAAAAATGTGAAATTTGGGGGGAAACACACATTTTAGTGAAAAAAATATATTTTTTTACATATGCAAAAGTCGTGAAACCCCTGTGGGGTATTAAGGCTCACTTTATTCCTTGTTACGTTCCTCAAGGGGTCTAGTTTCCAAAATGGTATGCCATGTGTTTTTTTTTTTTGCTGTTCTTGCACCATAGGGGCTTCCTAAATGCGATATGCCCCCCCGAGCAAAATTTGCTCTCAAAAAGCCAAATATCACTCCTTCTCTTCTGAGCATTGTAGTTCGCCCGAAGTGCACTTCAGGCCAACTTATGGTGTACCTCCATACTCAGAAGAGATGGTGTTGCATATTTTGGGGGGTATTTTCTGCTATTAACCCTTGCAAAAATTTGAAATTTGGGGGGAAACACACATTTTAGTTGAAAATTTTTTTTTTTACATATGCAAAAGTCGTGAAACACCTGTGGGGTATTAAGGCTCACTTTATTCCTTGTTACGTTCCCCAAGGGGTCTAGTTTCCAAAATGGTATGCCATGTGTTTTTTTTTTTTGCTATTCTGGCACCATAGGGGCTTCCTAAATGCAACATGCCCCCCAAAAACCATTTCTGAAAAACGTACTCTCCAAAATCCCCTTTTCGCTCCTTCGCTTCTGAGCCCTCTACTGCGCCCGCCGAATAATTTACATAGACATATGAGGTATGTCCTTACTCGAGAGAAATTGGGCTACAAATACAAGTATACATTTTCTCCTTTTACCCCTTATAATAATTCAAAAATTGGGTTTACAAGAACATGCGAGTGTAAAAAATGAAGATTGTGAATTTTCTCCTTCACTTTGCTGCTATTCCTGTGAAACACCTAAAGGGTTAAAACACTTACTGATTGTCATTTTGAATACTTTGGGGGTGTAGTTTTTATAATGGGGTCATTTGTGGGGTATTTCTAATATGAAGACCCTTCAAATCCACTTCAAACCTGAACTGGTCCCTGAAAAAAAGCGAGTTTCAAAATTTTGTGAAAAATTGGAAAATTGATGCTGAACTTTGAAGCCCTCTGGTGTCTTCCAAAAGTAAAAACACGTCAATTTTATGATGCAAACATAAAGTAGACAAATTGGAAATGTGAATAAAAAATTATTTGGAATATCCATTTTCCTTACAAGCAGAAAGCTTCAAAGTTAGAAAAATGCAAAATTTTCAAATTTTTCATCAATTTTTGGGATTTTTCACCAAGAAAGGATGCAAGTTACCATAAAATGTTACCACTATGTTAAAGTAGAATATGTCAGGAAAAAACAGTCTCGGAATCAGAATGATAACTAAAAGCATTCCAGAGTTATTAATGTTTAAAGTGACAGTGGTCAGATGTGCAAAAAACGCTCTGGTCCTAGGGTGTAAAATGGCCTGGTCCTTAAGGGGTTAAAAGGAGTCTGGAGGGATAAAATAAAACTGTTTGCATAAAAATCTGACTGATCACAACTTCCTGATGTCGTCTCAATAAAAGAGAATGTCAATGCAACCAATTAAAGGGGTGCTCCGGTGGAAAACTTTTTTTATTTTATTTTTTAAATCAACTGGTGCCAGAAAGTTAAACATATTTGTAAATTAATATAGAAGAGTTGGAGAGGCTCTTGTCCGACTACCCACCAAATAAACCCGGGCTGCCTAATTAGACACTTATACCCAAGGTGTCAGATTGTAGTTTGTCTGTAGAAATATATATATTAGGGCTCAGGGTTTGAGACAACTGGACAGGTTGTGTTTAAAGTAATATTTCAATTTATTGATTGTATATAATGTGACAATTGAATATTGAATAAAATATTGATATTGATAAAATATTACTTTATATTACTTGAAATTTTGATATTTGTAAATTAAGCCACTAGAAAGGGAGAGAGCACACCGTGCAGCTAAACATGCAGATATACGATACCGCTGGTGTACACTGGCTGCCTCCGGACCCGATAAGTAACAACGAAGCACCTGCGGGGTGCACACACTAGATAAAGCATCAAACAATACAATGTAAAGAGGTAGCGTGCACTCACCGCGGGTAAACAGCTGCAAGCCCGAGGTCCGGGATCACCACGACATAGACGGAGACGGTAAGGGGCGCTCAGAGGCCTCTGAGCGCCCCTTACCGTCTCCGTCTATGTCGTGGTGATCCCGGACCTCGGGCTTGCAGCTGTTTACCCGCGGTGAGTGCACGCTACCTCTTTACATTGTAATATTTGTAAATTACTTTAAAAATCTTAATCCTTCCTGTATTTATCACCTGCTGTATGCTTCAGAGAAAGTTGTATTTCTTTATTTTCTGTCTGACCACACACAGTGCTCTCTGCTGACACAGAGTACAAGCAAATCGTAATAGCAAACCTCACAGTTTCTCATACAAGAAGATGTGTTAGCAGAGAGCACTGTGGTCAAACAGAAAATAATTATACAACTTCCTTTGTAGTATACAGCAGCTGATAAGTGCTGAAAGGAATAAGATTTTTTTTTTATAGAAGTAACTTACAAATCTGTTTAACTTCCTGGCACAAATAAATTGTTTTCCACTGGAGTACCCCTTTAAGCTCCAGAGTAGAGATGAGTGAAGTTACAGTACTTCGATTCTGCACGGCGGTTGCTGACTTTATCCTGCATAAATTAGTTCAGCTTTCAGGTGCTATGGTGGGCCTGAAAAGATGGATACAGTCCTAGGAGAGAGTCTGCAGCCCACCAGAGCACCTGAAAGCTGAACTAATTTATACAGGATAAAGTCAGCAACCCCAGAGCCGCGAGGTTCGTGCAGAATCGAATCACTGTAACTGCTACTCCCAGAGCATCGGTGAACAGCTTTGGTTGCATTTTTGCTTATAGTTTGAGTGCCCCTCTTTTAAACAGGGTATCATTCACCATAATCTGTGGACCTGTTGCAGTTATAAGCAAAAGTAAAAATATGCCAATTTACAGAAACTATCGATGGGGGCGTTCTCCTTACTCATTGAGTGTCGATCGAGCCTCTTCATTACTATTCACTCCTCCTTCTTCTGGTGACGTTGCTTCCTGCAGCCAAGCAATTCAGCTGCACAGCCACAGATACAGCAGCAAGGCCGGTGACTTGTCTCACCACTCTGATTTTCCTTACAGAATTAATTTAGTGCAAACTACAAGAGTTCTGTAGTGAAACTTCCGGTGCAGAACCTGATTCTGACAAAAGAATGAACAATTTCATTCTTTCAACAAAATCTCCCCTTAAAAATCCATTAGTCAATTGGACTTAGTCAAGTGAATTGCAGGGGTTAATTTTCGAGGCAAATATCATGCAAAATGAACCTCGATTCTAGACAGCTCAGATCTGCTGACGAAATTCAGTGGGCCCTTACTGGACTGACTTTCCCTTTGGATAGTTTGTTGACAAGCCTTGCAGGAGCGGGACTGCCCACTGTCCTAGTAACAAATATAAGTTAGAGACAAATGAATATTACTTTTGACAACTTCTATGAAGAGAGAAGAGTTTGTTTCCCTGTTATTTGTGTACGTTTTATCTTTATTTACCGAATACAAATAAATAAATACATTTTACATAAACTTCAGTCATGAATATTCATCACCAATGTACACAAATACTTCCTGAACAAACTTGGCTTCTAGCCTTCTGTATTCACATAAGATTATGCTGAAATTAATATTTTTGTTTGCTGACCTATTGTTTCATTGTATGAAAGACAAGGTTATTGAGACATCTCATATTTGATATTTGTGTGTTTTTATAGGTATTTGCTCGTCGTGCTCTCAGTAAAATCAGCGAGCTTAGTCAGCTTGAACATATGAGCGATTCCTCATACAACGAAGAGACGCAGAAAGCTTTTAGAGAGTCCACTCTTAAGGTAAACAAACATTTTGCCTGCTTTAAGAAGTGAAGTGATTGTAGGTGCTTGGCATGAACTACAAGCTCGATAAGATATTCATAGGCACACAAGTGAGAGAACAAGACATGTAATACTGCCTGTGGGGTTACTTATACGTATTATAGTAATCTTGCTTCTACTTAATGCTGCTGAAGCATGAAGGAATGTATTTCATTTCATAGTAGCTGCCTTTCTCCTAATACATACACAAAGTCTAGACAGGAAACAGAATGTGTAGAAATTGACACGTTTAACCCCTTAATGACCACGGAACTATATTTACGTCAGTGGTCGGCTCCCGCGATATACCGCGGGGTCACGTGGTGACCGCGTGTGATATCGGGTCAGTCCCGACATGTAACTGAAGCCGGGACCCGGGGCTAATAGCGCGCAGCAGCGATCGCGGTTCCACGCGCTATTAACCCTTTAGACGCGGCGTTCAAAGTTGAACGCCACATCTAAAACTAAAGTGAAAGCTTCCTGGCTGCTCAGTGGGGCTGATCGGGACCACCGCAGTGAAAATGCGGGGTCCCGATCAGCTAGGACGCGAGCGGAGGGTGCCTTACCTTCCTCTGGCGCGTCCGATTGGCGATGGATTGCTCCAAGCCTGAGATCTAGGCTTGAGCAATCGACCGCCGATAACACTGATCAATGCAAAGCTATGGCTTTGCAGTGAACAGTGCCTGCAATCAGGGTATGCAATGTTATAGCCCCCTATAGGGGCTATAACATTGCAAAAAAAAAAAAAAAAAGGGTAAAAAAAAGCTAATAAATGTGATTTAACCCTTTCCCTAATAAAAGTTCAAATCACCCCCCTTTTCCCATAAAAAAAACAAACAAAACATGTAAATAAATATAAACATATAAGGTGGTGCGTGCGTAAATGTCCGAACTATAAAAAAATATATATATCATTAATTAAACCACAGGGTCAATGGCGTACGTGCCCCATACGCAGAAAAATAAAAAAGTTATAGGGGTCAAAAGATGACAATTTTAAACATATAAGTTTTCCTGCATGTAGTTATGATTTTTCCAGAAGTATGACAAAATTAAAGCTATATAAGTAGGGTATCATTTTAATCGTATGGACCTACAGAATAAAGAGAAGGTGACATTTTTACTGAAAAATTTACTGCGTAGAAACGGAAGCCCCCAAAATTTATAAAAATGAAATTTTTTCTTCAATTTCGTTGCACAATGATTTTTTTTCCGTTTCACCATAGATTTTTGGGTAAAATGACTGATGTCACTGCAAAGTAGAATTGGTCACGCAAAAAATAAGCCATAATATGGATTTTTAGGTGCAAAATTGAAAGAGTTATGATTTTTAAAAGGGGATGAGGAAAAAACGAAAGTGCAAAAACTGAAAAACCCGTGGTCCTTAAGGGGTTAAAACTTCTTACTATATATCCTTAATTTTGTACAACAGTTCATTTGTTTATTTGTAAGATATAAATTGCGAAAAGTGTGAAGGATCTTGCAGTGGGTTATGCTATTATTATCTGGATTATCTAGTACGAAGAGACAACAGCACCCAGTCATGGACAGTGAACCCTTTAGTCTGGTGTAACAACCTTCCTCATCAATACTGCATCAAAAACCATGGAGGCATTTTGATTCCCCCACTAAACTGATGTCACACTGTTGATGCTCTGAAATTGATTTGATTTATTTTGTGACAAAAACCATATAGAACCAAGAAACTATGGTGCTCTATTTCCATGCAACCAACAAAATGTTTATTGTTTTTAATTTGTTTTATTAGTTGTGTTACATCCCTATCATTGAGCACTACAGTGTACATACAAGTATAACTCCAGAATGTCAACAATAAATGGATTGTTAAAAACATTATGATATTCATTTAAAATAGAAAAAGACTATTGCTGCAAAACCTTACCATGTTTTAAGTTTGTTTTACATAAAGGGGATTTGTTGCATTTTAGCAGTGTTTTTTTTAAATAAAAAATTCATTACATTTCATCGCATTTTGGTTTGTGACGTTATTTGGATAAGTAGTGTGCTCTGGGTATGGCGTTTTTCCTGTAGGCTTTTTATAGGAATTGAATAACACCAGGAAAATGCCATGAAAAAACAAACCAAAAAAAGACGCAAGCATTTCAATGCACTTTTTACATTTTAAAACCCCATATATGACTGTATATTGGAGACCATTTAGAAAGTTATAGGCTGACCCTAGTCAGTCTGTTTATTTCACCCAATTTCCAGTTTTTTTTTTTTTTTTTAGTAATGAGCAAGCTCTATCATTGGTAAGCAATCCCTTACATTATCAGAGTGCATTACCAGCAATGTTATCACCTGTTTTATTGTATTATATCGAGGAGGACAGATAACTGCATTCTGGAAACCACAATAATGGCTAGCTGCCATTCAGAAGCCCTGATCATTAATGCGTAGAAGCTCATGCCACAGCAAATATTTTAGATGTATGCTTTTCCTAACCCTTATTATAGAGCTAGTTATGGAAATGGAGAATTATTCCTAATAGTATTGCTCATGGCAGGCTGTTCACCATTTTAGAGCTACATAATATATACACAGCAGTGTCAGCTTGCAGCTATTTCCCACTGTTCCTATGCAAACCTAATACTGTATACAGTACAGGAATAATATCAATTTAAAATAGCCCATATCATTGTGTCACCACAGAGAAATGACCCTTGGTATTGTGCCAGTCATGCCAGTGTGCTACTGTTGTCTACTTCTCTAACATAAACTTACATGCAGTCAGCCATTTCCCACTTTAGGGGTTATCAAATAAGTTGTTTCATACATAAAGTCTTTTTTTTTTCCATTGTTTCTAGCATAAAAAATACTGTCGCCATTTTTTGTTTCCATGTGTCTCCCTTGGTGCTGCTGCTAATCTGGACAGAATTAGTTTCCTTCCACCTCTGGCAGCTGAAATTCTAGTACCTCCTTACTTTTCTGTAGCAGTTGTCTTCTACACTTCGTTATATAAATCTATAAATTAATATGATTCCTTATGGTAGACTTAACCCATTGGCCCAATTTTATCAAACTGTGTGAGAGAAAAAGTGGAGGGATTTTCCCACAACAACCAATCACAGCTCAGATTTCACTTTACTAGAGGTCATTAGCTGTGATTGGTTGCTGTGGAAAGATCCCTCCACTTTTTTTTGACTCAAAACAAGTTCAAGGCAACCAATAACCTGAATGGTAATAAGAAATTTTCTGTACAGTGGAAATAGCATACTACCACAAGGTCCTTGAAATGTAAGTAAAAGAGAAGTTCCAGCATCTATGATTGTGCATGTCACATATCTGAAGCTTATAAACACTGTACGCTTTTGGCTATTCCGTTGCTTGCTATTCGATTTTGAAAGGGAAAGGATGCATACCTGTTGCAGTGTGTATACCTACCAACTACATTTTTTAACCATTGGTGTTTCTGCACTGCTTAACTTTCTTCCTATAGTAATTTTTGTAGCTCTAGATCAGAGCACTAGTATAGAAGAAACTTGTCTAGAAAGCTTCACAAAGGTAAACCTGTCAGAAACTCCTTCTGACCACATATTATGTTGTGAAATAGTTTTTTTTTTCTTTTTGTGTGTATTTTTGTTGTTTTTTTTTTTTTATGAGAAAAAGTTGGTCTCCACAACACCCTTAGCATAATGTATGCTTTTTTGAGATTCCAATAGAATACTTGGTAGAGTGGCTTAAAGGTGAATGGTGAGACATTAGTGAGCAGTTTGTAATCCTGGTTCATAAGGGTAATGGGCTAGTAGGTAGAGTCAAGTCTTTATTCGGTTTCAGTAGAAGGATAGTTATAAAGACAGTGAATTTTGGGACAATGATATGTTGCTTGTAAATGGTATTAACCCCTTAAGGACATGCACTCTAAATGTACGGCGCTACATAGCGTCACTTTGTGCATTTACGGCGCTGCTGTGATGTGAGTGCAGGAGCTGCCCGAGCTTCATTCCCGTCGGGTCCCGGCGGCTGTCAGCAGCTGCGGACCCGCCACTAATGGCAGACATCAGCGATCGCGCTGATGGCTGCCATTAACCCCTCAGATGCTGTGATCAATACAGATCACGGCATCTGCGGCAGTGCGACACTTAAAACATTTTTAAAAAACCCCTCCCCAAATAAAGTTTTAAATCCCCGTTTTCGCCATATTAATACACAAAAGTGTAAAAAAAGCTAAATAATAAACATTTGGTATCGTCACATGCGTAAATGTCAGCCATATAAAAATACAATGTTAATTATCCCCTGCGGTGAACGGCATAGAAAAAGCAATCAAAAAGTCACATATGCACAAACTTGGTACTAAAAACAAACTACAGATCATGATGCAAAAAATGAGCCCTCACACATCCCTGAATACGGAAAAATAAGTGGGTCAAAATAGGGCAATTTTAAACGTACTGATTTTGTAAAAAAAAGTTTGAGATTTTTTAAAAGCAGTACAATAATAGAAAAGTATGTAACCATGGGCATCATTTTAATCGTATTGACCCAGAGAATAAAGAAAACATGTCATTTTTACCATAAATTTTACAGTGAGAAAACGAAACCCCCCCAAACTTGCTAAACTATGATTTTCGTTTACATTTCCATACACAAAATTTTATTGGGGGGGTTTACCATTAGTGATGAGCGAACTTACAGTAAATTCGATTCATCACGAACTTCTCGGCTCGGCAGTTGATGACTTATCCTGCATAAATTAGTTCAGCTTTCAGGTGCTCCGGTGGGCTGGAAAAGGTGGATACAGTCCTAGGAAAGAGTCTTCTAGGACTGTATCCACCTTTTCCAGCCCACGGGAGCACCTGAAAGCTGAACTAATTTATGCAGGATAAGTCATCAACTGTTGAGCCGAGAAGTTCGTGACGAATCGAATTTAGTGTAAGTTCGCTCATCTCTATTTACCATACATTTTAGGGTAAAATGAGTGTTTTCTTTACAAAGTGCAACCGGTCACGCAAAAAACAAGCCCTCATATGGGTCAGTGAATGGAAATATAAAAGAGTTATGGATTTTAGAAGACGAGAAGGAAAAAACAAAAACGCAAAAATAAAATTGGCTGTGTCGTTAAGGTCAAAATGGTCTGTGTCCTTAAGGGGTTAAAAAGGGCCATTAGGTAAGGGAGTAATTCCCAGGAAATAGCCAAACTAAAGAAAGTACACAAATTTCATAAACATTTGCCTTGTTATGAAGACGTAGTACAGCAATGACATCCTTGAGGACACAGCAATGACATCCTTCAGGACATAGCTTGTAAAAAAAAATAATGAGGCTAGTAAGGGAAGTCCTCTAACAAAAACAATAAATTATAAAACAAAAAACAAGATGGAGCCAGAGCAAATGGAATTGTCCATAAGATCAGAAAACAACCCTCTCCCCTCTGCAAGTTGAAGTGTTTCCTGATGGAGCTGGATCATAAAATGGTGTGCGATTATCAGTGGTGACCTGTAGGCGAGCTTGGTATAGCAGTTGGAACCTGTGGTCATGTTCGTACAAGTATCTGCATATCCATTTCAAGGAAATCGAAGTATAGAAATCTTAAAAGATCAAGAATTTGATGTCCTGTGTGGCTAGGTCCTCAACTTGTCGATAGGCTGTTAAAATGAGTTCCTTAGTTTAAAAATGAATAACACATGCAATGACCGGCCATGGGGGAGGCAGGCAATGGTATACTTATGTTAAAATTATAAAAAATAAAAAAAATTGTAAACAGCGACGGGAATATGGCAAGAGATACAGCATCTAATAGAAAAACTGTTTTGTCTGTAGGAAGATGTGTAACATGGCTGTGTGCACAAGGCCTAAAGCAAAGTATTTAGAAAGTTATGAAGCATTTTATTTAGGTTTTTAATTGTGAATTGTTGTTTAAAACAAAATTTCCTACCGATGTGGTAAACTGATTTTATGGGACTAACTAAATACCTTCCTTGTCAGATGGCAGTAATGATCTTCAAGAGAGCAGTGTTTGAGTCCAGAAGAAAACCAAAAGGCATTCTTCGTCCAAAGCTGAAAAATAACCTGAAAGACGCAGAAAAGGTTAGTTTGGTAAACTCAGAGTCCACATGAAAATACCAGCTCTCCAATCCCCTATAATGTGCCCGGATCGGTGTCCAGCCAACACCAGCAACGAAAAATAAAAGGCAGATGATCCAGCACTATTTCCATGCAGCTTTATTAGGAACACAGCACACAGGTAAAATCAGCCTGAACTCAGACGCGTTTCGAGCGCATGCGCTCTTTGTCGGTGATGTCACAGGTACTACCAGGTGAGGTTAAATACCTTTTGCTTGTGGGAGGGAAGGGAAAGAAATCCCATAACCCCACCTCTCTCTGGAGACGTGTGACATAGTTCACATAAGTAAGAACAAACAAAGTTAAAATATGTGTAATAAAACCAGAAGATGAAACATACATGCAATAATGTAGCTTGATTGTTCATAAAAACATAGGAATTAAATGTCACGGAAGGGGGTTCAAAAAATAGGTATAAATGCTTTTAGTAGTGAAACAGCAGTTCTTGACGGACATTTAAACCCGTCGGAGAACGAGTCCCCAATGTGAACTGCCAATATGCTTCACGATCTGCCAATTTTTTCCTAATGCAACCCCCTCTCGTGCCCATTTTAACATGTTCAATGGCAAAAATTCGAAAGGTGTTTAATTTACCGGCATGTGCAAAATGAAAGTGTGCAGATGCAGCAGATCTCTGTCTCACTGCTGTCATAGTACTGTCATTCAGATGTTCCAGTGCTCTTATTTTCAATTTTCTTGTTGTGTATCCCACATACTTTAAATTGCACTCTGTGCACTCTATCATATAAATTACATTACTGTAGTTACAGTTTATGTAATTGTTGATAGAGTACCTTTTGGTGCCATCCGAGCTCTCGAACTGAGTCGTCTGTTTGACATACTGACAAGTACGGCACACTTTATGTCCGCACTTGAAAAACCCTTTCCTTTCTAACCAACTGCTATTTTTCCTGTTCTGTGAGGCAACCACACTAGGGGATAATTTATCCCCAAGTGTGGGGGCCCGTTTGGACACTATTCTGCAACCTTCTTCTAAGATTCCAGCCAGCGTATAATCCTGTTTCAGATAATGTAAGTGTCGCTGTACTATGCTTTTAACCTGATTAAAGTAAGGTGAATAGGTAATAGCCAAAACTGGTTTTTCGGTTCTGGTAGATGATTTATTGGCATTATTTGGGTTTAATAAATTAGCTCTTTCCTTTTTGGCTACTTTTAGTTCAGCTTTTTTAAGAGTATGATTGGAATATCCCCTAGATTTTAATCTTTGTTTTAATTCACTGGCTTGTGTGTTATATACATTTGTATTTGTACAATTTCTTTTAAGTCTAGTTAGTTCCCCGACTGGAATTGCTTGGACTGTGTGTATGGGGTGATTGCTGTCTGCTCTCAGGACCGTGTTGCCCGATATGGGCTTTCTGTACGTGGAGGTCTCAATAATTTGGTTCTGGGACCCTCTCAACACTAAATCCAGGAGATGATTGCTGAATGGAATGAAGCTATTACAATTTGTTCAAACCGCTTCATGAATATTATCATCAAATATGAATCTAAGAAATTAGAGACATTAACGGAGGACATCAACAAATTACAACAAGAACTGGAACCTTATAAAGGTATGAACACTTATACTGAATTATTGAATGTTACAAATGAACGTATTGCTAAATTGGAAGAACAAATTATGGAAACCAAGAAGATTAAGTTGCAGAGGGACATTAGAGACTTTGAGCTCAAACAACAGTATGAGTGGGGAAGGTGGGAATCATATGAGCATACACCTAAATCTATCTTAAAGAGAAATAAATTCCAGAGGAAACGTACACCTCACCACAAGGTTACATTCAGCTCATCAGAAATGGAATCAGATGGCGAATCAGATAACCCCACCACCTCTAATTCCACTCCTGGTCAAGCCACATATTACAAAAAGTCAAAAAACGCCAAACGCAAGGCAAAAAACCCAGGAGGGGGGGGAGAAAACACACCAAACATGGACACTCCCCGCTTGAGGAGTCAAGCTCAGAAACAAGTGGGGTAATGAATATGTCCAGTAGAACTTTAACTGATGATCAAGTGTCTCTACTTTCTAGGGGGCTGAATTTCTCTCCCACAAATGAATTAAATATTTTTTCTACTCTATGTGAGATAAATAAATTTATTCGCAATATCACGGTTAAAAAGCATTTCTTGGATAGCGTATCGGATGATGCAACCCAGGTTGCATCAGAAGATACTGAGAATTTGACACATAATGTATTTCATCAACTTTCTTTTTCAGATCAAATTGTACTTAAAGAGTTGCAGGAATTGGAATGTAACAATCCTTATGATTTTGGTGTTACTACTAACAAATGGCATGTGAACAAAAATCCTGGCTTTTATCCATTATCCTCCCGTACAGAGGGCATGAATAAATTCCAGAATGAGGTGGAAAAGGATCTAGTTGCCCTAGGCAATAGCACTCCAACAAGACAACCCAAATCAGACAACCTGACCAAAAAAGAACGTCATGCATTGAAAGAGCTAGCATCGTATGATGACATTGTGATCAGGATGTCTGACAAGGGGGGCCTTGTTACGGTAATGGATAAAGAAATGTATATCTCACAAATCAATGAGTTATTAACTGATACTAAAACTTATAGGAAATTGGATCATGATCCCACCTCCAAATTTCAACAGGAACTTAGCAAATTACTAGAGGAGGGCATAGCATTGGGAGTCCTTTCAGAGAGAGACAGGGACTATTTGTACATAGAACAACCTATTATCCCGGTACTGTACACTCTCCCCAAAACCCAAAAGGGCATTATTCCTCCGCCCATGAGACCTATCGTGTCCGGCAATGGATCTTTGCTGGAGCGATTGTCCACATGGGTGGATCGGCTATTACAGCCATTAGTACAGCGAGTCCCCGGATACTTGAAAGACACCAGAGATGTGTTAAAGTCGTTTGAAAATACGGAGTGGGATCCAGGGTTCGCATGGCTTTCCTGTGATGTGGTGTCATTATACACCAGTATACCTTGGACCGTTGCCATGCGGGCCCTGAATCACCATCTCGTTACCCATAGCAACTACTCTCCGGATTTGTGTGAATACATCAAAATGGTTGTTTGGTTCCTCATGTCCCGCAATTATTTCACTTTTGATAAGTCCTTTTTTGTCCAAGTCAGTGGCGTTTCTATGGGGGCCAGACACTCACCCTCACTGGCTAATTTAACCATGTCGTTTTGGGAATCACAATTTATTTATACAAATGACAATCCCTTTAGGAACAGCATACAGTGGTACGGCCGATTTATTGATGACCTCCTCCTTATTTGGAGGGGGGACATCGCGACCGTGCCGCTGTTTGTGGATTATTTAAACAATAATATGTTTAATTTAAAATTTACCCATTACGTGAACCCCACTAACATAACTTTTTTGGATTTAGTGTTGAGAGGGTCCCAGAACCAAATTATTGAGACCTCCACGTACAGAAAGCCCATATCGGGCAACACGGTCCTGAGAGCAGACAGCAATCACCCCATACACACAGTCCAAGCAATTCCAGTCGGGGAACTAACTAGACTTAAAAGAAATTGTACAAATACAAATGTATATAACACACAAGCCAGTGAATTAAAACAAAGATTAAAATCTAGGGGATATTCCAATCATACTCTTAAAAAAGCTGAACTAAAAGTAGCCAAAAAGGAAAGAGCTAATTTATTAAACCCAAATAATGCCAATAAATCATCTACCAGAACCGAAAAACCAGTTTTGGCTATTACCTATTCACCTTACTTTAATCAGGTTAAAAGCATAGTACAGCGACACTTACATTATCTGAAACAGGATTATACGCTGGCTGGAATCTTAGAAGAAGGTTGCAGAATAGTGTCCAAACGGGCCCCCACACTTGGGGATAAATTATCCCCTAGTGTGGTTGCCTCACAGAACAGGAAAAATAGCAGTTGGTTAGAAAGGAAAGGGTTTTTCAAGTGCGGACATAAAGTGTGCCGTACTTGTCAGTATGTCAAACAGACGACTCAGTTCGAGAGCTCGGATGGCACCAAAAGGTACTCTATCAACAATTACATAAACTGTAACTACAGTAATGTAATTTATATGATAGAGTGCACAGAGTGCAATTTAAAGTATGTGGGATACACAACAAGAAAATTGAAAATAAGAGCACTGGAACATCTGAATGACAGTACTATGACAGCAGTGAGACAGAGATCTGCTGCATCTGCACACTTTCATTTTGCACATGCCGGTAAATTAAACACCTTTCGAATTTTTGCCATTGAACATGTTAAAATGGGCACGAGAGGGGGTTGCATTAGGAAAAAATTGGCAGATCGTGAAGCATATTGGCAGTTCACATTGGGGACTCGTTCTCCGACGGGTTTAAATGTCCGTCAAGAACTGCTGTTTCACTACTAAAAGCATTTATACCTATTTTTTGAACCCCCTTCCGTGACATTTAATTCCTATGTTTTTATGAACAATCAAGCTACATTATTGCATGTATGTTTCATCTTCTGGTTTTATTACACATATTTTAACTTTGTTTGTTCTTACTTATGTGAACTATGTCACACGTCTCCAGAGAGAGGTGGGGTTATGGGATTTCTTTCCCTTCCCTCCCACAAGCAAAAGGTATTTAACCTCACCTGGTAGTACCTGTGACATCACCGACAAAGAGCGCATGCGCTCGAAACGCGTCTGAGTTCAGGCTGATTTTACCTGTGTGCTGTGTTCCTAATAAAGCTGCATGGAAATAGTGCTGGATCATCTGCCTTTTATTTTTAGTTTGGTAAACTGTATTGTTTTGACCCTTTTTTTGGGAGTAATATCTTGGCACTTGTATTTGTTATTGTTCACTGTTCTTTTGAGGAAAAGAACAGAGCCATACCAGACTAGCTGCCATTCTGGGCTCATTATAATAGACTACACAGTGCCATAGACGATAGTCTGTAGGCTGATAAAAGGTACCATGGACAGTGGTGCATGCTATTACTAGTTTTCTAACAACCAAGTTTTCGAACAATTACAAATCTTTAGTTACCATTTAAAGTGGTACTCCGCTGTGCAGTGTTTGGAACAAATTGTTCCGAGTGCTGGAGCTGGTGCCGGGAGCTCGTGACGTCATATCCCCACCCCCTTACGCCCTGCCCCCTGAATGCAAGTCTATGGGAGGGAATGTTACAGCTGTCATGCCCCCTACCATAGACTTGCATTGAGGGGTTGGGGTGTGATGTCATGAGGGGGCGAGGCTATGATGTCACAAGCTCCCGGCACCGGCTCCAGCACTCGGAACAGTTTGTTCCAAACGCTGAGCAGTGGAGTACCCCTTTAAGGAGACCTCTTTAAATGTGGAGTTGCTCTATGGATTCAGGCACTTTTTTTTTTAGGTTATTCCATTCTCTAGCTATTAGTGCTATTAGTTTTGTCCAATATGCTACTGAGGTCATAGGTCGCCATGGTGGTGGTCACTACTGCGCTATTTGTTGAGAACTGAGCAGTGGTGAATTTCCCCTTAGCTATCTAGGCTGCCTGCAGCACACTAGGGCTGAAAATAATGGCACTGATAGCTTGAAACCAGAAGGCCTCAAGAAAAAAGAAAAAAACTCAGCAGTTTCACAGGTCCTCTTTAAGCATTTATCTTATGTAACTTGATCCTGCACTTTATATAGCACACTGGACATTTTGTGATTAAGACCACATTTATGCCCTGCTAGATGACAACCGTATTATAGTGTGATGGGTTTAAAAAAAGAACCCTCTATTGATGGGTTAAAAAGTACAACACTGCTATCTTAAAACAGATATTGCTATTGGTATTTCTATGGCAGTCCCCTAAAATAAGGGGCGGAAGTCCTATAGCATAGTTTCTGGCACAGTTGTTTCTTTGTTACACTTCCTTATTATTTCTTTTATATGTTTAATGCAGACCATTCTTTCTTCTCTGGGTAACTGCACTCTTTTTGGGTTGCACTTGTTTATCTATTTGTTCCATTCTACATGCAGTTAAGTAGGGGAATGATGGGTACTCCTATGGCTAACTCTATACTAATGCAGTGAAACCTGTCCAAAAGACCACCTCTTTGAGCAGACCACTTCCTTGTCTAGACCAGATGTAATGTGTCAGATACTCTGCCCACCATATCTTATGCATAGCATCCTGAAATAACATCCTAGTAATGTAGTCAAAGCTATACTTCACGGTCATTAACTATATGAGATTTTACTAGTTGTCCTGTCTGATTGTAAACTGATAAAGTCTACCAAGTCTGAAACATTTTTATGCATGCTGGAATTAAAAACTATAGATTTTGTTTACTAGCCACTTTGGCTCAAATTTTTCTAAAGTGGCTTAGGTAAATACATTTGGGGCATCTTTACACTGCCTAGTCTAAGTTTGCATTTCTGTTTCAAGCTTATTCCAATTTCTATGGCTTAAGTTAGCCCAAAGCAATGTGCCAATTTAGCATCGTCGTGGCATATGGTATTTGCAGTTTAGACCATACCACTTTTCCTGATAAACCTCACCCCTTGCCAAATGAGTCAAAGTTTCTGTTCTTTTTGGTGCATTCTGCTTGAAGAGTACCTGTCACCAAATAAAACTTTTAATATAGTGTTCCTTGTGTAATTAGTAGACACCTTCCCATTCACTTGCTTTTAAAATTATAAATATGTTTAAAATGTTTTAGGAAAAATGGCCACTAGGTGGCTCTGTTCTGTTCCCTGCCCCAATGAAAGGTGTATTCCAGTGAAAAACTATTGTTTTAAATCATCTGATGCCAGAACGTCAAACAGATTTGTAAATTAAAATAGAAAAATGTGGAGCTCACAACAGAAGACACAAGGTTAACTGTATTCCTCTCACCCAAGGAGAGATAGTAAAATAACAGGGGGAAAAAACAGTCCACAGTCCTCATTGTCCTACCCAAAAAATGAGTGTGTGATGGACATCAAATTCAATAGATATAAAAATGTAATAACATCAAATTTCAATATAATGACATCAAATTCCACAAATAAAAGAAAAATGTGATAAAATACTCCGCAGGGCCCTTGCGGTTTTTGTGGTAGCCGGACTATGTATCATATGGTGATTAGCCTGGGTTAGCTAACCCACTAATGTCTTTTAAATGGTAATAGAGTACACCTATATTATGAAGTTGTTCACACAAGCTGTGGAAAAGATTGTTCCAATATATGTCTCTATGCCGGCAATAGTTTATTTCCACCTGTTAAGAAAAGCATATACAGTTCCACCTGATAATGACAATAAATGTCCAACTATAATAGAAAATGTACAATTCCATTTTATAGCACAGAATATGTCCACCTGTAACAGAAAATGTACAGTTCCACCTTGCAACACAGGTTGATATTCCACTGTAGGAAAGAAGTATACAGTTCCACCTTTTGCACCAATATATCGTGGGCTGCCTGCGGGAGAAAGATTGTTTGGTACTGAGTGCCACTCACCGCTCCACATTGGGGCTTCTGTCTTTACTCTATTGCTCCAGCCAGATTTGTAAATTACTTCTATTTAAAAATCTTAACCCTTCCAGTACTTATCAGCACACTGTATGCTCCACAGGAAGTTATTTTCTTTTTAAATTTCTTTTCTATGCTCCACAGGAAGTTCTTTTCTTTTTAAATGTATTTTCTGTCTCATCATAGTGCTCTCTACTGATACTTCTGTCTGTCTGTCCAGAGCAGGAGCAAATCCCCATAGCAAACCTATCCACCTAATACAGCAGCTGATAAGTACTGGAAGGAAGAAGATTTTTTAAATAGAAGTAATTTACAAATCTGTTTTAACATTCTAGCACCAGTTGATAAAAAAAAAAAAAAAAAAAAGTTTTTCACTGGAGTACCCCTTTAATAAAGTGAGTATGGTCTCCTCCCGGCCTGGCAGGAGATCAAACTCAGGAAGTGTTTCTCTGCACTGAGCTGGATTGACAGCTGCACAGAGCCTCACTGAAAGCTGCAAAGAGCCTCACTGAAAGCTGCAAAGAGCCTCACTGAAAGCTGCAAAGAGCCTCACTGAAAGCTGCAAAGAGCCTCACTGAAAGCTGCAAAGAGCCTGACTGAAAGCTGCAAAGAGCCTCACTGAAAGCTGCAAAGAGCCTTACTGAAAGCTGCAAAGAGCCTTACTGAAAGCTGCAAAGAGCCTTACTGAAAGCTGCAAAGAGCCTTACTGAAAGCTGCAAAGAGCCTTATTGAAAGCTGCAAAGAGCCTCATTGAAAGCTGCAAAGAGCCTTACCAAAAGATGCACAGAGCTTGAGGTCATCTATTCGTCACAGCACTTAAACGATGTGAGGGTGGAAGTGGTCCCCCAGCAGGCTTCAGTGATGTCATGCCTGCTGGGAAATGCCCACTTTCTCCTGCTGGGAGATTGCACTATGTGAGCAAGAATAAAATGAAGATACAGAGCTTTTTAAAGCCCTGAAATTTTTTTTAAGGGTGAGAAGAGTGTTAGGGGTAGTTAGGGAACATATCCTAAGTTAGTTTAGAAAAGTTTATTTGGTGACAGGTACTTTTTAATAAATGTGTCTTATTTGCTGTGTGCAACAAAATTTGAAGCCAGATTTATGGTGTAGCAGCCTTATCTGTGTGTTTATTTTTAGCAAAACTGCTGTTTTTTCTCCTAGTTGCCATGGCCTCGTACTAGCACAGAACGACTGCTGGTAGAGATGTTTGGAAACAATGCAGCCCAGTTCCTTGCCATTCTTGAAGCCCTGACAGATAGTAATAGAAGAATTTTGCAAGCTGGACCACCAGTTCCTGATGAACCAGAAATACATGATGTGATTGCAGAGCTTTGTTTTGCTGGCATTGATATCCTTTCAGGTAACAAATGTCTTTATTAAGGTTTCTATTAAGGTCTTTATTAAGGGTTTTAAGGTTTCTTTAGTGTTGTTAGTGTTGAACATTCCCCATAGCACCATAAATTCTTATTCTCCTGAGTCCTCTAGAATTAACATGAAAACCGTCAAATCCTGAGGCATTTTAAAGGCAAGGGGGACTGCCGAGGGGTAATCATCAAATATATAAGTTTATGTACATAATAAGTTTATGTACATAATAACACCAAGGTACATCATGAAAATCACAAAATACAAATTTATACAAAAGTAATCCAAAGTTTCATGACTGTACCTTGGCATGAACTGCTCCACATTCTCTTGTTTATTGATTTCAGTGGGTAGTATGTGGTGCTTTTCTTGCAGGAAAGAAGAAAAGCAAATAGTTGACCCTTCTTATTTGGCTAAAGCTTAAATCTCCAAGGCTGTTTCAAACAACTTCCTGCCATCTGATAGTCTATGTAATCTATAGCACATTTGTGAATCACTTTATTTGCCAAAAAATACTCCTTACTCTGGAAAAATTTGGCCACTATGTGTCTATCTTCTCTGCATTATGCTGTTGTTAGAGGAATTATTTCTTTAGTGACAGCTAGCTTAAGACAAAACACAGGAAATGGTGGGGGATTTGGCATTTACTATGTGCAGGAAAGAGGGAGAGAGCTTCGGCTTTGTACCTGCAAGCTGAGCCTGTCTGTCAGCTTAAGATGATCCACACTTTTAAATCAAGGCTTCCCTCTCATGTCTGACCACCCATACACACATAAAGTTCACAGCAGTTGTCCCTTGTGTAAATACCAATGTACCTTCTGCTGTATGTACAAATTGCTTTGATGTGATCTCCCCTTCCTCTCATTTTAGGTACTCAGTAGCAGCAGAGTGGAGTGCTTAGTGTAACTATTTTCTTGCTGTGCTGCTGCTGCTTTTTTTAATCAGTTCGTTTTTGTTAGAATTTAAAAAATATTTTCCCTCCACTAATGGAGACTAAGATTATTCAGCAGGTTCAAACCCCATGGCCTCTCCATGTATGCCGCCGAGAAGGAGCAACGTTTTAAAGAGGGAAGGGCGAATATGGCATCAAGGGCGAATATGGCATCTAGGAGTTTCAATCCGTGGACTCCATTTTAGAGTCTGCTTTGCATTTTTTATATGTCGGTTTATCTAGTTTAATAATTTAATCTAGCGGTTTCCTTTATTTCTGCTCATACTGCACATTTCAAAGCCAGTGCATTAGTAACGACTTCTCCCTCCACATGCCATCTTCAGTGCAGTACTTTAAAATGGGTTTTACCCTATAGACAAACATTGCCTGCCTGTTTGGTCTAGTGCACATTGCATGCACTAGGTCATGGCATACCAGAGAAATGTATGCACTGAGCTTTGATGGGCAAGATAAGTAAGGGAAAGGAAGTACATATCTACATACTACTGGCAAACAGCCCAGCTCTGTTCCTGCCCCCTGAAATGGAGAGAATTAAAAATAGCTTAACACTATGGAGGGAACTCTCAGGGGCTTAAAAACAGCAGTGAGTGGAAATACCTTGTCACCACTCTTAAGGGTTAATCTAACAAAACCATCATATGAAAATATTTTGAAATGACAGGTACACTTGTGACATATTTCTAGAAGATTTTATTTTAGAGCTGCAGAAAATGTATAATGCATATGCACATGCCCATAGGAGACTATTAGTCACAGGAACTAGAAGTGGTGTAACTGTATTAACATATGTAGTCTGGAGGCACTCGATTGGAGCGGAAGGAAACATTGGTAATGTGTTCTCTTGTCTATCACTTGCTTTAGGGGGAGGCAACAAAGGTGAGCGCAATATGAGAAGTACTCCCCAAAGTGAGCTATGTAAATTGCTTAAAGACTCCTCTCTGCTGGAACTAGCAGTGCAAGGTAAGCGTTTAACTTTTTTTAAATTTTAGTTGGATAAAAATAAAAAAAAGAGAACAGACCAGCACTTCAAATTTTCACAGTAGAAAGGCTTGAAATAGTCTGCAGATGGGAGCTGAATCATTGCAAATGATACATTGTAAATGAATAGATTCTTTTCTACAGAGAAAATTTGTGTAAGGTTTGGGTTCACACCACGTTTTTGCAATTTAGTTCCCGTATCAGGTTTTTGATGAAAAACTGATTCCTCAAAACCGTACTAAACTGTATCAAAACGTGTGTACAAATTTTAACCAATATACGGTTAAAAAACCTCATACGGTTTGAAAAATGATGTCCGGTTGCATCCGTTTTTTAAGAAAAAAAATATTCATTTTTAATTTTTCACTGCATTATGAATGAAGTTTCACTTGTTTGATTGAAATTCCAAGAAAAAAACTGTGCAAAGTCAAAAACCGTATATTGCAAACCGGATAGAACCATACGCACATACGGTTCTCTACGGTTTCCATTGACTCCCATGTGGGAAAAAAATGAATACGGTTTCAATATGGTTTTTTACCCGGACCAAAATCCGTGGTAGGCTACGGTTTTGGGTTCAGAAAAAAAACGGCCAAAACTGTACAAGATGCAAAACGGATGCATAGTTTGGCATACGGTTTTCAATGGAGAGTCAATGCATACGGTTTTCAACACGGTTCCATACGGTTTTCAAATAAAAACGTATACGGGAACTGTATTGCAAAAACGTGGTGTGAATGCACCCTCAGGCTAGAATTCCACTGAGGTTTTTCATGCAAAAACGCGGATAAAAACGCCCATTTTGCCGCACAGCGTTTTTTCTGTGAAAAAACACCACAGCCAGATGTTAGCTGCAAGCCAATAGTGAACTGCAAAATGCCATTTGGTGTTTTTCATTTTGGCATTTTTTTTTTTATCTTTTGGGTGTTTTTCAGCTCTTGGGCTCAGAGGCTGGTTTTCGAAAATGTCCTGAGTATGTTTTTTTTTTTTTTTTTGGGGGGGGGGGGGGGGGGGGGATCTTGGCGTTTTCCTCCCATCAAAATCTATGAGAGTGAAAAAACGCCCAACGCCAAGCAACAACAGCCTAACGTTACCAGGGTGGGCGTGGACCATTGTTTTTGGCCCTCCCAAGTCTAAATAACGCCAGCCTGTTACCGCCTAGGCCCGGGAGGTGCCGGGAAGAGCCTGTCGGTACCGGCTCTTCCCGGCATCCCGGTGGCGGTGGGTACCGGGGTAATGATTGGGGGTTAACGCCAGCTGTTTTTGGGGCTAAAGCTAAGCGCTGGCTTATGAATGGATTCCGTCAATAAGACAGCTTCCACTACTAAGCCTGAAAATTCTATAAAAAAAAAAAAAAAACACATTGGGAAAATTATTTTATTTTAAAAATCACTTCCCTACAGTCCTCTTTATCCATTTTATTAAAAGAATAAAAATCTAGTTCATCCTCAGTAGTCCTCCGAATCTGCCGTAATCCTCTGCATACATGGATCTGAAATGAGAAGAAAAAAGAAACACAAAAAATTGGTTAGGACATTTTTGCCGCTGTCTGCTGGGGAGTGCGCCCATAATGCAATGTCTTCCCAAACAGAGAGCCTCCAATTGTTGTAAAACTACAACTCCGTTTTGGCTGTCTGGGCTTGCTGGGAGTTGTAGTTTAGCAAACAGACAATGTGAACAGAGCCTCACACCCTTACCAGCCTGGCCACCGTCTGTAGCTCCACCCCCTAACATCATCACTAGGGGGCGGAGCTACACGGACCCAGCAGGGAGCGAGGGAGGTAAGCGGACCTCGTCTCCTATATACACTATATAAAGCTATCCATAGATTGACTGATTTGAAGTAGGTGCCCTATGGCAGCCAACAAGCTGTTGGAAAGTAAGGTGCCCACATACTGTGGCCCGAGGCCCCTTTGCTGTCTATAGCGGCCCTGTTTGTGATGAAGAAATAATGCTTCAGAGCAGATTGCATCACAGTCTGCATCTGTGCTTTGTACAATTCTAAAACTGGATGTTATTCATATATATTAACCCAGACTTTAGCCAAAGCAGCAGACTAGGCAGACTAAAAAGCATGTAACATAACTGATGGCTTAATCGTGCCCAATAAGATAAATGTACTGCAAGAAGAAATAAATCATTCAAAAACAAATGTTCGCCAAGCATCCTCGAAGATTCACAAGATGCCAGACACCGCCAAAGGCAGCATTACATTGTCTAAAATTAGTTTAAATGTTCCTACTGCCAAGTACAATTCACAATGGGACTCATGATATATTGATAACAAAGTTGTGAAATGCAAGAGGAGCTATCAATTGTGCTATATGTGTATTTGGAGATCTACATTGTTTGCCTCTTTTGTGTTTGCTTCAGAAAAGGATGCTGTGTCTGCAGAAGCTGTTGTGAAGTTTTCAAAATTGGCGTTTAGCTATGAACACTGGGAAGCATTTGATGCCATTATAGCTCCATTATATTCATTTCTACAGGTAATAACATAAAACAGCCAACGGCTGTCCGGGCATGCTGGGAGTTGTAGTTTTGCAACATCTGGAGGTCCGCAGGTTGAAGACCACTGCTCTATAGTATTTTGATCTACTTTGCATTATTGTGTTTTATGTTAACTTATTTCATGTACTCATGTGAAAACAACCAAAGGTAGAAAAAACTGGGCTATACAGTACAGAAAGAAATATGCTTTGAAATATGAAAAGTAAAGTAAAATGCAAACTTGGAAACACATTACAGTACTTACTTCTGTAGTAAATGCCATATGTCCAGAAAAGTAGCAGCAAGTTTCCAATATTTTTCTCTGGTGGCACAGACATTTAACAAATAAGATCAGACACCAACAGACACTATGGGGGACATTTATAAAACCTTGCTTTAGTCCTCTTGTTTTTAGTTTTTTTTTTTTTTGACTGCCGTTTTGCTTACGTGCGACAAATTTATTATTATGTTGCACTGCCTTAATAAATTTGTCGCGCTTAAGCAAAATCTTGAAATCGACCACAGGTGATCAAAAGTAGGTGAGGTATTTTATTAACCTCCCTGGCAGTCTGATTATGTGTGGAAATTTGTACCAAAAGTGGTACAATTTTTTGCATTGAAATTTCACATCTCCCCCGTCACATCCCCCCTCCCTTGTCACATCCTCCCTCCCTTGTCACATCCCCCCCCCTTATCACATTCTCCTACCCCTTGTCACATTCTCACCCCTCCCTTTGTCACATTCTCCCCCCCCCCCCCCCCCCCCTTAACATTCATCCCCCCTTCTCACCTTCAAACCTAGTGTATTTTCTGTCGAATAAGTCCTTTCCCCTTCAGCCAATCACTGGCTTGACACGTGACACCACTGCGGCCGTTGATTGGCTGAAAAGGGAAAGGTCCTACAAGATGAATAATGAAGAGAGCAGGGACGGGAGCGCACTGAGGGGAACGGCATCTGCAGGGACCGGGAGAAGGTAAGTAGAAGGTTATTTTATTTTCTTCCTGTTGGCCTTTTACACTTAGCTCAGTGTTTTCAACCAGGGTGCCTCCAGCTGTTGTGAAACTACTACTCCCAGCATGCCTGGACAGCCTTTGGCTGTTCGGGCATGTTGAGAGTTGTAGTTTTGCAACAACTGGAGGCTCCCGGGTTGGGAAACACTGACTTTTAGTATTTGTCTTAACCTGCTCTGGCCGGCTCCTTCCACGGGAGCCGACCCGAGCGGATAATCGCATGTTTTCCCGGGGCCTGTATCGCTATATCGCAAAAAGCAAAAATCACGATTCGATTGCTTTTGCGATATATCGTGCAGCCCAGCCGGCAACTCTGCAATTCTACCCTGAGCGTGACTCAGGGTTACCGCTCCTGGCAGGGAAAATTAACCCCGAGTCATGCTCGGGATAACCGCTAAGGTTAAACCAGGATTTTCCTGGTGTAAATATAAGAAAACTTTTACTTTATTGCGACTTTTTTGCGACATTCGCATTTTATAAATCTCTAACTACCGTAAGCTGATTTGTGAAAGTTACTTACAAAAGCTGAAATCATTATTTTTGCTTTTCTCGCTCTGAGGAAGGATTGTCGCAAAGAAAAATGTGTAGTCGCAGCTGCGACTTTTTAGCGACAAATATAAGAAAAGAAAAAAATGGGTAAACACTTTTATGAATATCCCCCTTTATAAACAGTAGTATTGTCATCCACCTCTTAAAGGGGTATTCTGGTTTTATACATCTTACCCCCTATCCAAAGGATAGGGAATAAGATGTATGATCACCACTCAGGTGGTGTGTGGTGTTGCAGCTCAGCTCCATTAAAGTGAATGAGGCAGACTGCAATACCACGCACAAGCTGAGACAGTTGTGGCGCTGTTAGAAGAAAGCTGCTGTGTTTTTAAAATTCTGGATGACCCATTTAGGCTCTTTTACATGGGATGATTATCAATAATATGAGCTTTCATGGGACTTCTTGTTCCCAATAATTTGTTTAAAAGGGACAGTGATCAGTTAATGTTCAGGGAAAACTCTTCTTTGTTGGCTCATAGGATCCTTTGTGCAGCACTTAAAGGGGTACTCCCGTGGAAAACTTTTTTTTTTTTTTTTTTTTTTTTTTAATCAACTGGTGCCAGAAAGTTAAACAGATTTGTAAATCACTTCTATTAAAAAATCTTAATCCTTCCAGTACTTTTTAGGGGCTGTATACTAAAGAGAAATCAAAAAAAGAAATGCATTTCCTCTGATGTCATGACCACAGTGCTCTCTGCTGACCTCTGCTGTCCATTTTAGGAACTGTCCAGAGCAGAGGAAAATCCCCATAGCAAAGATATGCTGCTCTGGACAGTTCCTAAAATGGACAGCAGAGGTCAGCAGATAGCACTGTGGTCATGACATCAGATCAAATGCATTTCTTTTTTGGATTTCTCTTTAGTATACAGCTTCTAAAAAGTACTGGAAGGATTTTGATTTTTTAATAGAAGTGATTTACAAATCTGTTTAACTTTCTGGCACCATTTGATTTAAAAAAAAAGTTTTCCAAAGAATTACCCCTTTAAATCTTCATTGGTCGCACATTGCTCTTTGAAAATGGGGAATGTATTGCTGATAGTGATGATATTGAAGGGTCATGCAAATAAAGGTTCAGTTATTGTAAATGGTATAGGGACCTGCTCGGCCCGTCTGAAAGAGCATTTAGTGCCTGTGAAGGGAAATCTAAATGCTTCAGCATACAAAGACATCTTGGACAGTTGTATTCTTTCAACTTTGTTGGAACAGTTTGGTGTGGAAGAACTTAACTGGCCTGCACAAAGCCCTGACCTTAACCCCATAGAACACCTTTGGAATAACATACAAATCAGACTGCAAGCCATGATCTCTCATCCATCAGCAGTGTCTGACTTCACAAATGATCTTCTGGATGGAATGTTTACAGAAGAGTGAAAGCTGTTCTCACTGCAAAGGAGGGACCAGCTACATATTAATGCCTATTGATTTTAGGTGTAATGTTAGTCCATATTATGTAGCTTATGCCAGTGCTAGATGAGGATTTTGGTTGCGATCTTGACCTGAGTCATATGGTCAGCATGTTAATTTAAAATCACTGTATGACTTCATTCATCGCTATAGAGCTATGTCACACAAGAGATGGGGCAAAACATATTCCTAAGCTATACACTTGCCCAGTCAGAACTGTTGCGCTTGTATAGACATGCCTATTTAGTTTTTACTAAATAAAAAAATAATTCATAATATAAGTTTCTTAAACTAGGACAAGGAAAACAAAAAATGGAAGAAGGAAGAAATGGATCTTCGCATACTTATTGCTGCTCAGCCTTTATTGTCAGGAAAGAAACATAAGCACAATGTACAAATTCATGTGAAGCAAAATCATATGGCTGAGTTCCCCAACTACCTTGAAATGATTGGACTACAAGGTAGGTGAAGTGTCATACTAGCATTATTATTTTATTAGTCTTTTAAGGGGTTGTCCGGGCATTAAAATGTATCCCCTATCCACAGTTTTGATTGGTGGGTTCAGGTGCTGACACCCTCACCTGTCGCTAAGATGACAGACGGACAGAAGCGCCCAGCTCAGTTCTGTGCCACTTTGTTTCTGGTCTCAGTGTGCCATCAATATGACGCGTTTTGCACATATGGTTCATCGTGGATACTTTGCTCACAAAGAATTTGTGTTGGTGGGATATCTACCCCTCAATATAATTACTATGTGAGATACATATTGAGTTGGTATTTTTTGATACTTTTGCTATTTCCTTGTTTATCTTGTATTGACATTAATCTTGATTTACATTTATGAGAACTGATTTTCTTTCTTGCAGCTATTATAGTTTTTTTTTTCTTTTTAAGATACCACTCAGCTGTATTTCTCTGCTTTGTTTGGGCATAAAGATGTGTATGATTTACTTTTACACTTGTCTAGCTATTATTATCCTTATCTTTTTTTGTGTGGATGTTGATATCTTTAATAAGCAAACAAAAAAGTTTTATTGGCAAAAGTTTTTTTATTTTTTATATTTTTTTATTCATTATTATAATTGTACATAATGGTCCTATAAGATTTGTTTAAAGGGTACCTGTCAGATCCCACAAATAAAACAAAACTATTATATGTTATTCAGTACCTTATCCTGATCATGTACATGTAATTTTTATGTCTCTATCACTCATATTTTTCTAAAAAATAGCATATTAATATTGGTCACTGTCTTTTCCATTTTGTCAATGGGCGGGGGCGTGTCCTTCTCTTGCCTTCACTGTGATGACTCCACCCCCTCCCTCACTTTGCTGACTTACTGCTCTCGGGAGCTTGGCAGCCCTGCTCTGTAACCCTTTCCTCTCAGGATTTATGCTGTATACACAAACATACACAAGCACACTTAAAGGGGTACTCCTGTGGAATATTTTTTTTTTTTAATCAACTGGTGCCAGAAAGTTAAACAGATTTGTAAATTACTTCTATTAAAAAATCTTAATCCTTTCAATACATTTTATGGGCTGTATACTACAGAGGAAATGCTTTTCTTTTTGGATTTCTCTGATGTCACGAGCACAGTGCTCTCTGCTGACCTCTGCTGTCCATTTTAGGAACTGTCCAGAGCAGCATATGTTTGCTATGGGGATTTTCTCCTGCTCTAGACAGTTCCAAAAATTTACAGCAGAGGTCAGCAGAGAGCACTGTGGTCGTGACATCAGAGAAATCCAAAAAAGAAAAGCATTTCCTATGTAGTATACAGCCCCTAAAAGGTACTGGAAGGATTAATATTTTTTAATAGAAGTAATTTACAAATCTGTTTAACTTTCTGGCACCAGTTGATTTAAAAAAAAAAAGTTTTCCACGGGAGTACCCCTTTAATGATTATCGGAGATTTCTTGTACTCTACCTCCAAAGACAATATTGTGAGTGTATAACTTACATCTTCCTATGTCATTCATGTGTGTCATCCTTAGGCAGTCCTGTAATGCCAGGACTTATAGTTTTGGAATAGTTGGAGGTACAGTGTTTTGATGAATCTTTTTTTGCAGCAGTGTTGCCTTCAGCTGTGTGCCTGCAGCTTTTGCAAAACTAAAATTCCCAGCAAGCTCAGACATCCTTTGGCTGTCCAGGCATGCTTGGAGTTGTAGTTTTGCAACAGCTGGAGGCACATTTGGTAAAACTCTGTATTACAGCAGTGTTGCTGCAAACTGTGTTCCTCCTGCAGCCTTGTCAATCAGCCATCTCGTGTCAATGACCCTTGGACATGTTCATGCTGCTGTGGGACTCATCATTGTCCCATGAGGTAGGAGGGACCCCTAGTGGTGGGATTTTCAAAGGCAGTTTTCTTTAATAAAATGGAAATTCTTTTTTAAAGAAGTATATTAGAAAACTTGTTTTACCATATGTACAACATATAAAAAGTTTTTATAGCTGACCGTGCCCATTTAAAGAAGGGTAGTTATTATGTTTAACACATGACCTTTAAAATAGAGCCATTGTGTTCCTTTTTTGGTGTAATGTCACTATGACAAATAGTATAGAATTTCAATGCGTGACAAAATCTATGATGAAAAACAGTGCTTAAAAATTTGTGAAATACTTGCCCATTGTGTTAAAGGAAAACTCTGATGCTCCCAATTAGAAATAAAGTAATCCCTAAATGTATCCTAGGCTTGTACCTGTTGATAGAGCCCACTATCGCGCTAATCAGTCCAGCAGTTCCTCCGCTATGCCCGTCCAAAGCTCCTGTCACTTCCGGGTTCAGTGCATAGGGATTGTAGTGTAAAAGACTACATCTCCCACAATGCCCTAGCATAATTTCCGGTCCGCTCCTGCCCTCCCCTGCTTTTCCCCAGCTCGTCCCACTCCCCAAATTATAATAAATGCCTCCATTGGCCTCCCATCTCCATATCCCCACCCGTCCAAAATATGTCCTTCCTCACATGTGCCGAATATGAGCTTTACAATACACAGAATACATGCAAACATTAGCAGTACTACAATCTAAGTCAGCCTGCTATGTGCCATGTTTCCAGCGCCGACGCTACTGTATGGAGATAGGTAACTAAACTGTGCAATTCATTTTGTGAATTGGCGTAGTAGCTACGCTAGCGTAGATAGGGGCTTTCCTATTGGCCCAGGCAGAACACATGGCGGCTTTGTGACAAGGATGAAAGATGGGCGTTTGCAGAGCTGACCAATTACAGCTTTGCAAACACTGAATACATGAATATTTATGAACGGGGGCGTAGCCGACTCTGGACAGGGAGGCAGGGAAAAGCCGCAAAGATTCATGGGACTGATGAGTCATCGGGCTAAACATGGCGGACACGCGCTGCAGAAAGAAGGTCGAGCGTCATCAAACCAGGGAGAACTACTCAGCTTCCGGTTGCCGGAAAAATGCAGAAAAGTCCATGATCACTTCAGAATTGTAAATGCAAGTACATGGGTAAGTTATATAACTTTACTAACTGGTTACTTGGCACAGGGAATGCTTTGCATTGGAGTACTCCTTTAAGCAGAAATGGGCAGCACGGTTTATACTGCACTACAAATGTGCAGTTTTATGTACCAACTCTTTTTTTATACGTGGGAATAAGTGACATGTAACTTATTTGGAAAGTTTTCCAGAAATGCAGAATGCCAGTTAGCACCACTGAATGGAGCAGTCGGCGTCTGTGACTACAGTTAAATGTGCTTTACAAAATTTCAAGGTATGCTGCAGAAATTTGAGGCTACCCTTGGAATTTCTGCTACACATCGCACATCATATTTTTTGCCATCAGGATAGATATGCCGCATGAACATTCTCTTAGGTGTTGGTAACAATGATAGATATTCATTAAACTATTTTGCTTACTGTAAGTATCATTCATATCCAGTGAAACAAATTATGTCACAATGTGTCAGCAATATTTTGAATTACTGTATGGTATGAGTTCACAATTAAGAGTGAATAATAACCACTTCAACCAAAATATAACCTATTTGTATTATTTATATTACTTAACTCAAATCATGCAATGCGGTAACATTACTGAGTTTTTCCACAAGATGGCGCCCTTATAAAGGAGATCAAACAGAGTTCTTCAAGTAGACTGTTTCAACTTGTCTAATATATTCACTGTTTGCTTCTCTTTGACTCAAAATACTTACTCTTTTAACCCTTTTGAATATTTTCTAAAGTGTTTTAGTCCATTCTAAGATTCTGTCTCAAGTATATGCATTAAATAAGTTCTTTGTGGGTATAAAAAAGCCAAGAGTAAGAAGGTGAAGACGCCTCATTAAAGCGCAGTGTGCACCTCCTGTCAAACTGATTAACGTTTTCCTTTCTAAGGGGACAACCCGACAGGTTAAAATATGCATGAGATTTCCTAGTGATTATGCATCGTAAAAGATTAACCAGCGCTCAGAATCGGCCGACGCTTCTTGTGTACTTTACTGATTTTGTTTGTGATTTTTTTTTAATGAAGAAGAAAGGTGTCTGCATACAAAGCTCCTCACTCTCCAATATACTAGTACATCTTTCCATAAATGTCTGTAAAGCAATAGCTATATACAAGTGTCATTTTAAATAAAAGGGTGATTGAGGAAACCATAAAAAACGCTTTATGGCAACACTTCTGAAGGATGTAAAAAAAAGAAGTAGTATTTGCCATTTGTAAAAAAGTAAATCAATTACAACATGTGCAGTTATCTATGGTTCATTGTTGATCACTGTTTTTTTTCTTGTTTTTTTCTTTACTTTACAGGTGAACCAATAGACAGCAAATCTTCAGATGATCACATAACACTGGCAGAGACACTGTACTCTTGTGTGTGTAGCTGTTCACAGGTATTGTGTCTAACAGTATTACTACTTGTAAACATGATAGCCTTACTACACTTTTATAAAAAAATCTCAATCCTTCCAGTAGTTATCAGCTGTTGAAGTTGAGTTGTTCTTTTCTGTCTGACAACAGTACTCTCTTCTGACACCTCTGCTTGTCTCAGGAACTGTCCAGAGTAGGAGCAAATCCCCTTAGCAAACCTCTAATTCTTTGGACAGTTCCTGAGACAAGCAGAGGTGTCAGCAGAGAGCACTGTTTTCAGACAGAATAGAACAACTGATAACTACTAGAATAGAGCTGATAACTATTGGAAGGATTAAGATTTTTTAATAGAAGTAATTTATAAATCTGTTTAAAGGAGTACTCTGGTGCAGACTACTCCTGCTCCGTCCTGCCCGGGCTGCAGAAAAAATGAAAATAAACCATCACTCACCTTCCTGGGTTCCCGCGGAGCGCCACTACAGCTGATCGGTCCTCCGGTCCATCTTCTTCATACTTCCGTGTGAATGGAGCGTCACATGGCGCTCAGCATATTATGGGCCGAGGCAGCACATCATGGCGGCCGGCGATAGGCTGAGCACCATGTGACGCTTCGTTCACACGGAAGTATGAAGTAGATGGCCTGGAGGACCGATCAGCTGTAGTGGCGTGGCGCTCCGCGGGAACCCAGGAAGATGAGTGATGGTTTATTTTAATTTTTTCTGCAGCCCGGGCAGGACGGAGCAGGAGTAGTCTGCACCAGAGTACTTCTTTAACTTTCTGGAGAAATTGATATAAAACATTTTTTTTTTCCTGGTATACCCCTTTAAATAGGCACTTTAATTAAAACACATTTTTGCTATTGCACTCCTTATGATAAATGAAAACTCTTTTTTTTAAAAATGAAGTTTTCTATGTTTTATTTGTGTTTAAAAAAGCTGCCACTAAGTGTCTTCCTACTTGTCCTGAGCACATTTTCCCCCATCTCTAGCACAGACTTTGGACTCCTGCTGGCTTGGTAGAAGTCCAAAATCAAGAAATGCAGTCAGTGCTGAGGGGATGGTGTGTGTGTGCAGCCTTAGTCAATCATAGCTCATCTCACACTGAACTGCTCTGGGCTGTGTGTAGCAGAGTGAGGCAGGAAATTCTCCCCTGAATGGCTTGAGATGATTTCACAGCCTGCTGGATAACACCCCTTTCCAGTCTGTGAATTCTGAGACTGAGCAGAAACTACAGAACAATATCAAGGTAGAAAACTAAAAAAAATAAAAATAAAAGCAGGAGGTGGTTTATCATGATGGGGGCAGTGAACTGGGAGGATTATAAAATGTAACAAGATCATGACAGGTACTCTTTAAAGTATAAAAATCCACTGCAGATAACTGAAATATTCCATCCCATGTAGGATCCAGGATTTTTTAGTATAGGAAGTTGTTTGGAAGAGTTGGTAGTCACGGTCAGTTGTCGTTCCCTGACAATAAAGGAGTTGTTTTATAGAGTTAGAGTCAACGTGGATATGTTTCATGCTGCCTGTGGTTCAAGCAGTATAAATCTAGTGACACATACCCTTCATGTAGATAATTCATATGCAATTATTAAAGTTATTCCTCTTCAATGAAAAAACAAAGCTATAAAAGGATGTTTATAATCGGTCCATAGCTTTACCTCCATACCAGTTGTGTGAATTTCATGTCATTAACTTACCGTATATATTCGAGTATAAGCCGACCTGAATATAAGCCGAGGCCCCTAATTTTACCCCAAAAACCCAGGAAAAGTTGACTCGACTATAAGCCTAGGGTGGGAAATACATCATCCCCCCATGTAATCATCCAGACCCCCGCCATCTTCTTCCCCTCCCCTTCATTATAACCGCCTGTCAATCCCTTCATCAGTGGTCTTCAACCAGGCATGCTGGGAGTTGTAGTTTTGAAACCTCTGGAGGTCCACAGGTTGAAGACCACTGCAACCTTCGTCATCACCCCCCCCCCCCCCCCCCTTCATCATCACCGCCTGTCAATCCCTTCATCAGTGGTCTTCAACCTGTGGACCTCCAGAGGTTTCAAAACTACAACTCCCAGCATACCCGGACAGCCATCGGCTGTCCGGGCATGCTGGGTGTTATAGTTTTGAAACCTCTGGAGGTCCGCAGGTTGAAGACCACTGCGGCCTTCGTCATCATCCAGCCACCCCCCCCCCCCCCTTTTGTTTTGTACTCACCTCCCCTCGGCGGGACGTTAGGGTGAGCTGGTCCGGGCCATCTATGCTACAGGGACCGTCCGGTGGGGATGGTTAGTCGTTGCCGTCTGTCCATTTTCACCGGGGGTCGGCGCCAGAGTAGTGACGTTACCTTGAAGATGACGCACAGGGACGTTGCGTCACTATTCCGGGGACGGTGCCGAAGCGCGGAGAAGAGGTCCCCCTGTGAAAATGGACAGCCCGCAATGACTAACCATCCCCACCGGACGGTCCCTGCAGCATAGTTGGCCTGGACCAGCTCACCTTAACGTCCCGCCGGGGGGAGGGGAGTACAAAACAAAAGGGGGGTGGGGGTGGCTGGATGATGACGAAGGCCGCAGTGGTCTTCAACCTGCGGACCTCCAGAGGTTTCAAAACTACAACACCCAGCATGCCCGGGCTTGCTGGGAGTTGTAGTTTTGCAACATCTGGAGGTCCGCAGGTTGAAGACCACTGATGAAGGGATTGACAGGCGGAGAGTATAAGCCGAGGGGGGCGTTTTCAGCACGAAAAATCGTGCTGAAAAACTCGGCTTATACTCGAGTATATACGGTATACAACCCTCTGGACAGGAGCCCAATGAAATCCTAGAACTCTTTCTTCTCCATCTTACATATAACAATAATCTTATCTCTAGTCACACAGATTTGGGCATGAGGACATTAACAATAAAAGTAGACATGCATTTATTTTTATTTTTTTTCCAAAAAGAATGTGAAATTTAAATGAGAAATTATTGAAAGCTGTGAGTGATAGATAATCCATTAAAGTATGCGTCACCGCAAACAGTCAGTAAGACTGACAAGAAATCAGTGAAACTTGACAGGTTTTGTCTAGGTCTGCATATAAATCAATCACAGGGACTGCTTTGTGTACTGTAAATGGGGATTGCCATTCTCCTGCTATTGTGAGGGACACAAAGCTCTGTTGGGCTGCATTTATTGTTTATGGGAAAAAGAAAATAAATAAATAAATAAATAGTTTAAAGGGAACAGGGCAGTCAAAATAACCACAAGCTGTATGTGTATATTTTTGATTTTTTTTCTTCTACTGAATATTTGATCAAAATAGTGCAAGGAATGTATCTCAAAATAACGTTTCCTGATTTTGTAAAGGGTGAACAATGTTATATTTATAACTTATTAAAGTGCATTTTACCCTTATGTTTAAAAAACAACTGTAGAAAGGAATCCTGGATGTTTCCTCTTTTATAAATTTATTCATTTTTTTTTATTTAATTTTTGGCAGTAGTTGATGACAATAAATATGGCTGCCATTGCAGCTTCCATGAAAGGTTATCACCAATCTTTTGCAAAGTAATGGATAACATTGTGATGCAATTCTGGATGATTTTTCAATAGATGAATCATACGTTTAGGAGTCTTGGAAGCATCAGTGATAACCCCAAAAATGCTCTTATTATGTTCCTACCTTATTCTCCCCAGCTTTTTTCATGGTCAATGGGATATATATATCCCTACTACTTTTTGTCCTCTTTTACTTTGCCCTTATTTTGATAACTAGGTATCAGCTACAGTTTTTGCTCTTTGCTTGTTTAATTTTCGTTTCATGGATACTTGTTGGGCAGTCAACCATATAACCTGACAATGCTCACTATTATATTTATCTATGACCCCATTCTCAGACTCTTGAATCAATATGGATCTGAGTGGGTTCCCAGTCTTAGCTGAATAGTTACATAGTTATTATAGTTGAAAAAAGACATATGTCCATCAAGTTCAACCAAGGAATTGAAGGGAAGGGGTATGGTTGGATGAAGGGGAAATGCCGATTCTGTTGATGTCTGGTCTGATGACTCATGGGTAATCTTTTAGCTAGAAATGAAAGCTCCAAAGCACTAAAGCTGATCAGACTGATCACAGTCTGTGCTTTTGATCCTGGTATAGGTGGCAACTGGCCTTTTGGGCCAACATTCATCGATGTGAAGCACCGAGAGCTCAGGCATAGAATCCAGGTAGAGGCTGGGGGTTTAGCTTGTAGAGTACATTTGTAGTCAATAGTCAGGGGACTTGTCAAGGTGGGCAGCACAGGCTCAGAAGTCAGGGACAAGCCGAGGTCAAACACAAGTATATAGGCAAGGTTTAGAACAGCAGGCAAAAACATGGTCAGGAAACAACCTGGGGTCAAACACAGTAATAGAACAGCATACAAATGAATACCTTCACAGGACACTAATAGGCTAAAATGTATTGCTCTGGCATGGTGTGGCTAATAAAGCTGTCTGAAATACCAGGTAATGAAAAATGTTTGGCTAAGGAAAATTTTGGGTCTGTTCACTTGGCCTTCAAGAAATGGAGTGTGCAAGTAACCTATGGCAAAGTCAGGAACAGTTGCATAAGCTAAGTAGCAGGGAGAAGCACAGAATAGGCCATGAGAAGAGAAAGAAACACGGACAGGATGAGCAGTATAACAGTGGAAGTAGACTACCACTTGATCAGTTGAGTGAATTTATTTCTAGATATAAATTTCATGGATTATAATTCAAGGATGTACTAATGTATCTATCTGTATTACCTTTGCCATATTTTGTTGTACTGTGATTGGCATCTGCACCTTTTTGTAAGACCTACTCTTTCTATTTTCCAGGATGTGCAGCCTGACAGAGATATTGTCATCGATGTCATATTATTTCTGTGGCAAAAGTGCAAAGTTGGAGTGCAGCGAATGCAAACTGGATTAGATGGATCCAAGTTTGTACAAAAATGTGAAATGAATAGCAAGGTGAGTGTGACCCATTGTAGAGTAATTGTGTTTGAACACCTTTTCACAGAATACATATAAAATTACTCTGCATAAAATCTACATACAAACTCTTTAGTCAGATCCTAAAGGCATGCTCCTGTCCATCTGTCTCCTACTTCTTGCTAATACACATTTTTAGCATGAAGTAGGGAAAAAATGGAATACACAACGTCAGGATGAAACCACACTGTTGTGTGTTCTTCCAAAAAATGTTCCTGCTTTCTTTGTATTAAAAGAAAATAAGGGGTTGAGAGATTGTAGAGAATTTGACTGTAAATAATAGAATTGTAGTGCCAAAATAGGCTTAGGGTATGTTCACATGTGAATAATACACTGCAGGTTGCCCGCAGCTGGAATTCCTCTTGAAGATTTCCTCTACAGCAGCAGAAAATCCGCAGTGGATTAGTTACGTATGAATGTACCCTTATACTTTTCCTTAGTCAGCTGTACAGTACCTACAGACTACATATACTTACCCAATTTGTAGACTGCTGAATCATCATGTATTGATAATGTAATGTCAAAGACATAATCAAGAGATTCATAAATTACATTTTTTATAAACTATTTACATTTTTCTTCCAGTGGATCTACATTCTATGTCTCATCTATGAAGTGATGCAACGCTCAAGTTTCATTCATACAGATGCTCTTATATTAGGAGAAGCTGCTTTGAGATTAGCAGGGATCGCAGAAAGTATGGCTGATGCCATTATGAAATGGGGGAAAAAGTCAGGTAAAACATCAATTTAATAAGCTGTTATTTAAAGGTTATGGCTAGGTTCACACAGTGTAAAATGAAAACAAAAAAGCTGCTGTTTTTTTTTTTTTTTTTTTTAAGAATCAGTTAATTTGTTCCAATAAAGTCAATGTCAGTGAGTCAGTGCACACATTGTATAAAAAAAAAAGCATAATTCGAAGTAAGTTGGAATTACAGCCTTTTTTAATGCAATCTTGTGCTTATGGTTGTTTTTTTTTTTATAGACTTTAGTAGAACACATAATTAGATGAAAAATTGCTGCTTATACCTATTTTACTGCAATTTTAGTTGGCGTAGAGCTTTATTCCGTCTACAATAAAAAGCTAAGCCTTCTTTAATACAAATTGCTCATATAAAATAATATCTTAACAGATTGTTTCTTCTTGTAGAATTTAAATCTCCTTAGAAGTCCAATTGTAGAGTGTTCACTGTTCTATTGGGTAACCCCCCTCCCCCCCCCCCACCAAACAACCTCCAATTGTCTAAGGTCCTGACAGCACATTTGGAGCCCATTCTATACAAATTCTGATATACGTTAGAGCTTTTCTTCACACATAAAGCAGCTGTAGAAACTGTTCCACACGCATGTTCTCTATTTATAGGGTCGACAACTAGGTAGCTCCTCTCCAATTTAACCCTAATGTTTATAGACGACCTATCACCACTCATGACATATATGCCTCAGTAAATCCTGGAATTTCCCATGTAATAATTCTTCTGGAGAATGTTTGCATTGTGCTGTTCTTACATAGGTCTTCCTGAATATTTATGAATAACTGGGTGTGTCCCTCCACAGTCTTCTAGTGTCACCACTAGTTGTCACTGTCAGATTATGTAGAGACACACATCTGTAACACCCAGTTGTCAGTGTTATTCCTACATTTCCATAGGGAATAATAGAATACTGACACAATGCATTGTTTCAGAATTGTTTTATTATGGGCAATGCAAGTATTTATTAAAACTGACATGTGAGGAGAGCTTTAGTTTTAAGTGTTGAGTTCGTCTTAACTTTCTAAATGTCAGTTTTACAAAGGAGGGTTGTGGGTGCCCACTCCTTTACTGTTATGGAAGGAGTTAACATCTGAGTGTGTGTAAACACAGTTCTGCTTTGGCATGGATTAGAGAATGCACCGATTAGTACAGGGGTCATAGAAACCAGCCAAATAAAGGATGCATACAAAGCTGATAATTCGTGGCCACAGTAAATCCATAAATGTTGAGTGGATTTTTAACACAAATGTATTTTGCCATGCTTATTGGTACATCACACTAAGAATCATTGGCCATATATTAAATTATAAAATAATTCTAATGATGTTTCTGTGTATGTGAGGTTTGGCCTGCAGCCTATACTTTTAGGGAGTGCATACACAACAGGAAGTTAATGATGGACTGCAGATAAACTACTAAGAATTTAATTTCTTCATGGCTTATTGTTCTAGCTTTTGGATCACTTTGGCATATTGAAGAAACGCCTAGTGAAAGTTTCTTAGAACTATTAGTACTATATTGGTGGTGCTTAAAGGGGTACTCCGCCCCTAGACATCTTATTCCCTATGCAAAGGATAGGGATAAGATGTCTGATCGTGGGGTCATGCCACTGGGGACTCCTGCAATCTCGGCTGCGGCACTCCAGACATCCCGTGCACAGAGTGAACTTCGATCCTTGCCGGATGACTGGTGATGCTGGTCGGAGGCTTGTGATGCCACGCCCCGCTTGTGACTTCACGGCCACGCCCCCTCAATGCAAGTCTATGGGAGTCATAGACTTGCATTGAGAGGGCGTGGCCGTGACGTCACGAGCCTCAGATGCTGCACCCAACGCGCTAAACGAATGCCGGGTGCAGCAGGGATATCGCGGAGGTCCCCAGCGGCGGGACCCCCGTGATCAGACATTTTATCCCCTATCCTTTTAATAGGGGATAAGATGTGTGGAGGGGGGTGGGGGGAGTACCCCTTTAATATATTATGCTATTCTGTAAACTTCTCGGATTTAACATGGTAAGGGGGATTACAGAAAATATAATGATGGGCTAGCTATAGGTTATTTGTGCTTGAGGAAAATTGCTTGATGTATCAATGCATTTTGAGGACAAAAGTTGTGTAAGTTTTTACTAAAACACTTTGTCCATGCACAGATGCACATATATAATAGCTGGCGCTAATGGAAAGAATCACACTTGTGTCACTGCATATACTGCACTCAGCAAACATTTCAGTATAGAGTGTTTGCCATTCAAATAACCCTTTTGTGCCATGTTCATGTTTACTCAAATACAGGGGAAAGTATTGATTCGTTTTGAGTCTTTGAAACTCACATAAAAACAATTCAGGAAGTTCTTAAGGAGAAGTAACATAGAACTTTTCAGAGAGATGGCAATGTCACTGTGAATTTTCCTTTTTTCTGCTGAGAATAATGACTTTCTCAGCTCTAAAATATTGAAATCTCTATAAAGAACAAGCTGACTTCGATGCCAAAAGTGAACTTGCTACATATTACCTTCAACATTAATGTGAAGTTGGCAAAGAACATGTACCAACCTTTAGCCTTTTCTCGACTTAAAGTTCCTAAAATCTGCACAATGTCAAACAGGGCAATCCTGTACATTTTAATATTACTTCATACATTTTGTATCTCCTGTTCCGTGTTACTTTTTCACTTTTAGTCTAATTTATACATTGATTTTTCATGTAGTAAAAAGGTTTTAATTTTTGGCCAGAAGTTATGTGTTGTTCTCATTAAACTTGTCTTCTGTAAGCTTCTTTTTTAAATGCTTCAATGGCAGATTTAAAAACATATATACATCTGTGCACCATAATATGCCAGAATTTGATGACGTTTTAGTTTATTTTTATTTTTTAAAGAAAATATTGAAATATTACTGAAAGAGGGTGAGGCTTGCAAAAATTGCAACTTTTATGTAGACAACACTATAATAGACATAGACATGAGATTTTATTGACAGCTGTCACCATTTTTCAACAGTTCTTGTGGGCTGGGTTTTTGACCTGTTCAACCCTTGATCCCCACTGTGGTAAATCGTCCTCTTAGCCTTGAAAGCTGGTATCCTGCTTCGTTATACTGTTTTGTTGTTGTAGTGCCATTGACTTTCTGAGAGCTGTACAAATGAAATACAGAGAAATTTAAATACATAACAAACTGCACATTATGAAAAATTTAAGACTTAAGATACAGAAAGACTTGCACAGAAAGATAGGAAACCCGTGAGGCCTTACAGTCTGTAAGAAAAGGGAAAGGTACAGTAGGTGAGTTTACAAGTAGCTTATAATCGTTGTGTTTATAGCAGGTTAGAGGTTCAGGCTTGAGAAATCTTGGAGATTATGATGTAAAACACAAACTAGTGTGGAGTAGAAGGTTTTGCAGATTAGGTATGGGGAGCTCTAAGTATATTAGGACAGAGATGTATCATGGGAACAGGTTGTGGACTCTATTTAGAGAAAATAGTTTCTAAACACAGCTATAATGGCAACCTATAACTAAAAAAATAGGAACTGCTCAGAAAGTAGATTTTTTTTGTTTCTAGTCAGTTGCATTGTTCTACTTGGGAAAAGTAACTAAAATCGTAATGTAGGGCTTATTCACATTTTCTTTAGTTGTCAGACTCCAGTTTTAAAGGGGTTCTCCGGTGCTTACACATATTATCCCCTATCCAAAGGATAGGGGATAAGATGCCTGAACGCCGGAGTCCTGCCGTTGGGGACCCCCGGGATCTCGCATGCGGCACCCCGTTTGTAATCAGTCCCCGTAGCGTGTTCGCTCCGGGTCTGATTACGAACGACCACCGGGCCGGCGGCGTGTGATGTCACGCCTCCGCCCCCGTGTGACGTCACGCTCCACCCCTCAATGCAAGCCTACGGGACGGGGCGTGACAGCTATCACGCCCCCTCCCGTAGGCTAGCATTGAGGGGCGGAGCGTGACATCACACGGGGGCGGAGGCGGGACGCCACACGCCGCAGGCCCGGTAGTCGCCCGTAATCAGACCCGGATCGAACACGCTCCGGGGACTGATTACAAACGGGGTGCCGCGTGCGAGATCCCGGGGGTCCCCAACGGCAGGACTCCGGCGATCAGGCATCTTATCCCCTATCCTTTGGATAGGGGATAAGATGTATAAGCACCGGAGAACCCCTTTAAAGGCACTTTGACACAGAATGGTTCTGCTGCAGTGTGCAACCACATGTAAATAGATTTTTGTGTATTTATACATTTAAAATTGTAGATTTGCCTAGGATCTGCGGGGCTTCTGCAGAAAAAAACTGCCACAGTGTGCATTTATTGCAGATTTGTACTAACCCCACTGAGGTCTATGAGGAAATCTGCAGTATATCCACATCAGAGCCACAACATAAAATGACATATACATTACCTGCACTGCAGGTGAGTTTCTTTGTGGATTTCCTTTCAAGCTTTTCCCACAGTACATGAAACCAATTTCTTAAAATTTCATTCATATTACTGGTAGTGGTATTTTACTCATGTAAATCTGTGGGGGTACTCTGCTGCCCCAGGGTTCTGAACATTTAGTTCCGAATGCTTGAAGTGGGCGGCAGGGGTCGTGACGTCATGTCCACGCCCCTTGTGCTGTCATGCCATGCCCCCTCAATGCAAGTCTATGGGAGGGGGCGTGACGCCCCCTCCCATAGACTTGCATTGAGGCGGCATGGCGTGACGTCATGAGGGGCGTGACCATGACATTGCGACCCCCGCCGCCAGCACCCAGCGTTCTAAATGAATGCCGGGTGCTGCACAGAAAAAGAGGGGGTCCCAGGGACCCCTGCGATCAGACATCTTATCTCCTATCCCTTGGATAGGGGATAAGATGTGTAGTGGCTGTTTTTTTGCCAATAAAAAAAATATATATAGTCAAGTATAGACTCAAGTATAGACTTGATAAAGGGAGGAATCCCGAAAGCTTGTCTCTCCAACATCTTGTTAGTCCAATAAAAAAGGTATTACAAGATACTGCAACTACAGCTGATTTCGCTTTTTGCATTACTGGACTAATACGGCTACTCCTAACTACTATATATATAAGCAGTTTTATGCAAATTGGTTAAGAAAATCTGCAGATTTATTTTTAAACCCTGAAAATAAAGAAACTTCTAATTTATCTAACGGCCATTGGAAAAAACGTCACAAGTACATAACCTGACCATTTTTCATAAGAACACTGTTTTCCGGCTAATAAAAAGAAGCTGACAATTTTACTGTGTGTGAACAAGGCCTAAGGGTGAATTCACCTGTCGCAGATTTGCCAGAGAAATTTCTGCAACTGCCCTATTCATCTACCACAAATGTGCGTCATGTGTGAACTCTCCCTAAAGCCATGTCCGGAAATAAACACAAATACGTCTCAGAAAAGATTAAAATGTGTCTTAGAGTAACCTAATCTAATCATTATGGACCACAAAAACCTTACATAAATACTAGTTACCTGACAGGTAAGATTTGCCATCATGTAGGTGCATGTGCTTATGCTTTTTGGGAAACCTAGGTTGACAAATGGGGTAAAATGAGTGCACTGTGGCCAGCTAAAGGAAGGATGGATTTAATTACCAGATACAGCACATTCCTAGGAGTGAGGAGGAATGTATTTGTGAGATCTGCTAAACACATTGCTGAAGTGAATTTGAACTAGGACCCTTTTGACCATGGCGGAAATTAGTTTTCTGCCGTAAGGATATTCTGCAGACAACAGGGCAATTAACCCACAGAGACACTGTGAACTTTGAGTCTGGAGAATCCCATTCTGGAGACCTTGTAAAATAAACCATTTAGCAATATAGCTACCAACTGAAATGTAAAAGTGACCCATGGAAAAAGTCATAGTACTACAAATTCTATAATCTGCATATTAACCTTTCAATCAAAGGACCTGTATGTATTATTTAACCCCGGGCAAATCTGTTTAGAGTTGTATTTGTAACTCATAATGCAGAGAAATAACAAGACACATAATATCGTTTTTTATGCGTTCAGTCGATAATTTTCTTTTTCATCTCAATTTGATAATAAAAGCTGGATAAATAGAAATCTATTCATGGCAAAAGCTAAAAAACATACAAATAAATTCACATAGTTCAAAATATTCCTCAAAATACCAAGATTGAATAAAATGGTTGATTATTAAAAGAATAGTTTTCATTATAGTTTATGGACCCACCAGTAAAAAAAAAATAAAATTTTTAATATTGGATGGGTGCAGGAAAACCAGATGTGAGAAATGTGCAAATCTTTACATTATATGTCTCAGTTCTACTCCTGATTTTGTCTAAAAATAGTGACCAAAATAAAGACCAAACTACTATGTGTGAACCCAGCATAAAAATTTAGATTTTTCAAGATAGATTGAAACTGATGACAAAATAATTTGTTATTGAAGTGAAATCTCTTTGAGAAGACAGCGCAGATCTACATTAAAAAAAGGTGGTCTTCTCAAAGAAAAGGACCTCTAAGCAAAATGTATTGTGGACTGAAAATTAATTACACAAAATTTGCTCTATATAAGGGGGGTGTATTCTCATTTGACTTTTTAGTTAAGATAATGCTTAAAATAATGTTCTAATACATGAAGTACAAAAAAAGAGAAAAAACATGCAAGACCAGTTGTAAACAGGCTCTTTGAGAAACATGAAGACATCCACAGGTCTTTTGTGTAATAATCCTAGCTGGCACAGAATATCCAAGGGCAATGGCATTTTTCCCTGTTGAAGTAAACATTCGCTCTGTGCAGAATTGGCTGAGTTTAGTATGCATGGGAGAGCTATGAGAGCTAACTTTCAGAAAAACAAGCATCTAATGTATATGGCCATCTTAAAGGGGTATTCCAGGATTTTTTTTTATTTGACTATGCTACAGGGGCTGTAAAGTTAGTGTAGTTCATAATATAGTGTCTGTACCTGTGTGTGAAGGTTTTATCACAATTCTTCTGTGATTTTCCCTCCAATATTTATTTTTAACAGCATCCAAAATGACTGTTGTCTCCCAGGTTGCAATGCGGCCAAGACCTGACTCACTAGTCAGCTGATGACAGGGAGCCTGTCCGCTTCAATGGGTGGAGCAATCGCTTGGTGGGGTAGAGATCAGTCTGCAACTAATGCAACAGCTGTAGGCACCCTGATTGAAAACCACAGGTCTTTGAATGGATGCAGCTCATTTATGTTTCAATGGGTAGGGTGGCTGATGTGTGGAAGGGAGGAAAATGGAATTATGGGATTTGTAGGCAAAAGAAGAAAAGTCAAACAGGAAATACAAGTTCACAAAAAGCTAGCCACAGTGTTATGGTAATCTCACAACACAGCCATTTAGCCCCAAGACAAGTGCAGATCCTTCCTAAGCATGTCCATTACTGTCTGCCAGGTACATACTAAAATCACCTTATGGTGGAGAACCCCTTTAACATGACCAGCATTGAGACATGAATCGAGTTCAATACAGTGCATTTGTCTGGGCAGAGATTTATACAGGACTCCGTAGCTGAAGTTATGGCTTCCGATGATTTCAATTTTCTGTCCGCTAACACTGGCAGGAAGAGCAGCTCTGGGATAAAAACTGCTGTTTTTGGGCAATTAGATTAACCTTCTTAGCGGTTATCCCGAGCGTGACTCGGGGTTAATTTTCCCTGCCAGGAGCGGTAACCCCGAGTCACGCTCGGGTAGAATTGCAGAGTTGCCGGCCGTGCTGAACGATATATTGCAAAAGCAATGGAATCGCGATTTTTGCTTTCTGCAATATAGCGATACAGGGCCCGGGAAAACATGTGATTATCTGCTTGGGTCGGCTCCCGTGGCGGGGGCCGGCCAGAGCAGGGAAAGACAAAATACTAAAAGTCAGTATTTCCCTACCAGAGGGCCTCCAGCTGTTGCAAAACTACAACTCTTAGCATGCCCGAACAGCCAAAGGCTGTCCGGGCATGCTGGGAGTTGTAGTTTCACAACAGCTGGAGGCACCCTGGTAGAAAAACACAAAAAACCTTCTGCTCACCTTGTCCCTGCAGATGCCGTTCCCCTCCGTGCGGTCCGGGGTGTCCTCTCTTCATTATTCACCTTGTGGGACCTTTCCCTTTTCAGCCAAACACCGGGCGCTGTGGTGTCACTTGTCAAGCCAGTGATTGGCTGAAGGGGAAAGGACTTGTTCTGCAGCAAATACACTAGGTTTGAAATCTGCCCGGCAAACCTAGTGTGTGTTACTGCAGGACAAGAAAAGGTGACAAGGGGGGATGAATGTGACAGGGGGCAATGTGACAAGGGGGGGGGGGGGAAGAATGTGACAAAGGGGGGAATGAGATAAGGGGGGAATGTGATAAGGGGGGGGAATGTGACATAGAGGGGGGGGGAATGTGATAAGGGGGGGGGGAATGTGACATAGAGGGGGGGATGTGACAAAGGGGAGGAGAATGTGATAAGGGGGGGGGGGAAATGTGACAAGGGAGGGGGAATGTGACGGGGGGAGATGTGCAATTTCAATGCAAAAAAATGTTACCACTTTTGGTAAAAATTCCTAGACATAACCATACTGCCAGGGAGGTTAAGGAACGGTTACAGTATATTAAAACTCGGTGTTGTAACATTAAATATGTGCAATAATGTGAACGAGCGTTTACATAGTCTTCAGGCCCTTTCATTTTTTATTTTTTTTTGTTATGTGCTTGGTGCTAAAAAAAAATAAAAAATAAAAAAAATAAACATCAAAAACAAACTAAATACTGTACATAAATAAAAAATTTTTTATTAATCTTGTTTTTTCCCCATCATTCTGCACTCAATTCCACATAATCATAAAATAAAAGCAGAATGTTATAAATCTTTGCTAATTTATTTGAAGGGAAAAGGTAAAATATGGCGTTGACATAAGTATTCAAACCTTTTCCTCAGTATTTAGTTGAAGCACCATTTGGCAGCTAATACCGCTAATACCAGTCTTCTTGAATATGATGCCACAAGATTTGCTCATCTTTATTTGAGAAATTTCTGCCATTCTTCTGTGAAGATCTTCTCAAGCTCTGTCGGGTTGGATTGGGTCCCTCAGTGAACAGACATTTTCAGGTCTCTCTAAAGGTGTTCAACTGGGTTCAGGTCAGGGCTCTGGCTGGGCCACTCATGGGCATTCACAGACTGCCCTTTAGCCACTCCTGTGTTGTCTTGGCTCTGTACTTAGGGTCATTGTCTTGTTGGAAGGTGAACCTTCAACCCAATCTGAGGTCCAGAGCACCTTCATTCAACTTCATTCAACTTTCTCTCAACCCTGACCAGTCTTCCTGTTCTAACCGCTGAAAAACACCCCCGCAGCATCATGCTGCCACCACCATGTTTCACAGTAAGGATGGTATTTAGAAGTTAATGAGCAGTGCTTGTTTTCCTCCAGAACTGATTCCTAGAATTTAGGCCAAAATGTTCAATCTTGGTTTAATCCGACCGGGGAATCTTGTTGATAGAGTTCTGCATGGTTGACCTTCTGAAAGTCTCTTCTGCCTCAAATACTTGTTTGGCAGGGCAGTCAGTTCTAGAAGAGTCCTGGTTGTTCCAGACTTTTTTACCATTATGGAGGCCTCTTTACTTCTGGGATCTTTTAGTGCAGCAGATATTTTTTTTGTACTCTTCTCTAGACCTGGGCCTCCACACAATCCTGTCTCTGAGCTCTACAGGTAGCATTGTCAGCTGAGAGACCAGCTAAGAGACAGCGTTGTGTTTTTCCAAATCATGTTCTGTCAACTGAATTTACCACAGGTGAGAAACAGGAGCCCCCAGAGCTAAATTTCAAATGTCATAGCAAAGGATCTGAATACTCTCCCTTAGTGGACACCTCCCAGTAGAGGACAGTTTTTAATTCCCCGATAGAGTTTAATAAGACTTAATGTATTTGCACCCTCCAAAAAAAGGGGACATTCCCAATAGTGGACGCGGACACACCCGTAAGGGGACCATAGGGGACAAAACACTCCCAATTAGGGACAATTGGGAGCAAAACACTCCCAATAGGGGGCAAAACATTATCAATAGGGACAACCAAGCTTATGTGCCTGCCCTACCTACACAGGGCTGCCGTCAGGGGGTACAGCCAATACCCCAGTAAGGGGGCCAGGCTACCCCCCTGCAGAAGCCCCAGCACAGAAGCAGTAGACAAATGTTTAAACAGTGGTCTCCTGCTTCTGTACGTCTGCTGGCCACGTCATTAACCCCCTCCTCTCCTGATCCCCCCTTGCCACTTTATTCCCCTGTGCCAAATCATCCCCCCTTTATTATCCCCTGTGCCACTTGATTTCATCTTGATCCCCCCCCTGTGCTATTTAATTCCCCCTTTATTGCCCTCTGTACAAATTCATCACCCCCTCTTTACCACCCCCTGTGCCTTTTTATCCCACTTCATAAAGAGGGGGGTGATGAATTTACACAGAGGATAATAAAGGGGGAATGACATGGCACAGGGAGGGGGGATCAAGAGAAAATGATGTCGCACAGAGGGTATGGGGGTGGGATAATTTAGCACGCGGGAATAAGATGGCACGGGGTATAAAGGGGGTGAAATGATACGGGTGGAGGGAGAAGTGGTGATTAAACGGCACTGGGAGATTCTACTGTAATATTGGTTTTTATCATGTTTTATTGGAAATTACACTCATGAGTGAGTACAGTACAGTATTCGGTCATTTAGGAAGAATTTTGAGCCTTTTTCCCAATAAGGGAACTATCTTTCTATAGTGGACATTTTTTTTTTTTTCCCGTGAGTGTCCGCTATTGGGAGACTCTACTGTATATGTATGAAATGAAGTTTTTCTTTTTTAATAAATTTGAAGAAAAATTGTGGAGTATTGAGTGCAGATTCATGTGGAAACCTAAATTTTTGTTTTTGTATTTTAGCACAAGGCTTTAACCCCTTAAGGACGCAGACCTTTTTCACCTTAAGGACTGAGCGCTTTTTCGCAATTCTGACCACCGTCACTTTAAGCATTAATAACTCTAAGATGCTTTCACCGAATATTCTGATTCTGAGTTTGTTTTTTCATGACATATTCTCCTTTATCTTGGTGGTAAATTTTCGTCGTTACTTGCATCCTTTTTTGGTGAAAAATCCCAAAATTTCATGAAAATTTAGAAAATTTTGCATTTTTCTAACTTTGAAGCTCTCTGCTTGTAAGGAAAATTGATATTCCAAATAAATTTTATTTTTATTCACGAATACAATATGTCCACTTTGTTGGCTTCATAAAATAGACATATTTTAACTTTTTGAAAAAATTTGAGAGCTTCAAAGTAGAGCAGCAATTTTCAAAAATGTCATGAAAATAGCAAAATCTGAAGGGACAGATGTTACAGAACTACAACTCCCAGCATGCCTCCAGGGGTGGGCAGAACGGGGGGGGGGGATTTCCATGGCAACCCACTTTCCTGAGCTGCCATTGGTCCGATCATCCCTATTTTCCGGGTGATCGGGTCACCAGAGACCCGATCAGCCCGGAATAGCAGAAAATCGCATGTCTGAATTGAAATGTGATTTTCTGCGATTGCCGACATGGGGGGGGGGTCTCAGGACCCCCCTCGGCGATGTGCCGGGATGCCTGCTGAATGATTCCAGCAGGCATCCCGGTCCGGTCTCCAACCGGCTAGCGGCGGGGACCGGAATTCCCACGGGCGTATGCATACGCCCTACGTCCTTAAGGACTCTGGATGCAGGGCGTATGCACGTCCTTAAGAGATTAAACTCTTGGGGATGAAGGGCGTACCTGTGCCGGTAGTTGTGCCGCTCCCCTTCTATGACGCGCGCTCAGTAGAGGGGTGGTCACGTGGATAATGCCGGACATCACCGATCACTGCATTAACGCTTTAGTCTAAAATGTTAAAAACCACTTCCTAGTTGCTTAGTGGTGCTGATCGGGACCACCGCGGTGAAACCACAGTGTCCTGATTAGCAGAGAGGATGGCGGGGGGGCCCTTACCTGCCTCCTCGCCATCCGATCTGTGCCTCGATGCTACAGTCAGCCATGGCAGGCTGGAGCATCAGAGCCTGATAACACTAACCAGTGCTATGCTATGGCATAGCATTGAACAGTGTATGCAATCTGAAGATTGCATGTAATAGTTCCCTATGGAGAATATAAAACTGTGTAAAATAAAAAAAAATAAAAAAAATAACCCCTTCCCTAATAAACAAATAAAATAAAATAAATATGTTAACAAAAATAAACATATGTGGTATCGCCGCATGCATAAATGTCCATACTATAAAAATGTTACGTTACTTTAACTGCACGATCAATGGCGTGTATGTAAAAAAAAAAAAAAGTCCAGAATTGCGTATTTTTGGTCACTTTGTATACCCCAATAAAATGTATAACAAGTGATCAAAAAGTCCCATCAAAACAAAAATGGTACCTATAAAAACTACAAATCACGGCGCAAAAAATGAGCCCTGACACATAAAAAAGTTATAGGGGTCAGAAGAGGACATTTTTAAGCGTGCTAATTTTCATATAAAAAGTTACAAAATTTTTTAAATGAAGTAAAACAAATCAAATCTTTATATGTTTGGTATCATTTTAATCATACGGACCTACAGAATAAATCTAAGGTGTCATTTTTTACCGAAAAGTGCACTGCGTGGAATTGAAAGCCTGCAGTTACAAAATGGTGTTTTTGTATTTTTTTTTTCAATTGTGCCCCACAAATAATTATTATTTTTTGTTTCGCCATAGATTTTTTGGTAAATGGATTGATGTCATTACAAAGTAAAAATGGTGGAGCAAAAATCAAGCCCTCATATGGGTCTGTAGGTGGAAAATTGAAAGCTTTATGATTTTTACAAGGGGAGGAGGAAAAAACGAAAGTGCTAAGATGAAAATTGGCACGGTCCTTATGCCCTTCAGACGTCACTGAAGCCTGCAAGAGCTGTGCCTCGCCATGCCCCGCACGCACTTCCTGAGTTTGTTCTCTTGTCAGGCCGGGAGGAGACCAAACTAACTATTTGACTTGCTCGGGGAACAGTACACAGTTTTTTCAGTCACATTAAAAAAACATAAAGGTTGAGAATTTTAACAAGTAAATAACAAAGTGTCTTATAATTATATACGGAAAAATATATTAATAGTTTAGTTTGATGACTGGTATTCTTTATTATAATAAGATGTGAAGAAAGTAATACATTCTAAATGCATTGTATATATGTTTCATTTAGGCAGGGTTGATGACCAAAAATATAAATATTATAGTGCCTATCAGTTTGCATTTATTTTGCATATATATATATATATATATATATATATGATACGAGGGGAGAGAAAAAGATGCAGGGGGCACTCCCTGAGAAAGTATATTCACTGATGTGCACCCTCCACCACACCAACAGTGATATACCGACCTTGCAAGTGCCGCACTGGGACCTGTGCAGCCCTAATGTTAGATGAGCTGCAGCTCTCCCACCGGCATCGGACTCCTAAGTAAGAAGCCGATATGCAATGTAGGGAGATTATGTGGGAAAAAGCCGGTACAATGGAGGCGCTGCTCAAGTGGTGAAATTACAGGAATACTCAGGCGGTGCAGGATAACAAATTTTTATTGAAAGTATTGGGCCAACGCGTTTCGGCATCTACTGATGCCTTCCTCAGGTCCACTTAACAGTTCCCAAACTCCATTGGTGTTCAATGTGAGAGAGCTGAATAATGATCCTGTCCGGCGTCTGCACCGCTGCTGGTATCATATGATACCAGCAGCGGTGCAGACGCCGGACAGGATCATTATTCAGCTCTCTCACATTGAACACCAATGGAGTTTGGGAACTGTTAAGTGGACCTGAGGAAGGCATCAGCAGATATATATATATATATATATATATATATATATATATATGTAATATTTTTTAAGAGTGATATTCAATATGTTGTATCACATTAGAATGCTGAAAAATACTGAAAATGTTAGTTTTGTCAGAATTATATATAGCATCTTGATGTAAAGGCATTTTCTTCTCAAAGCAAAGTGGAATGTATTAATAAAAGAATGTGTTGTAATATTATCGTTTTATCCTGAGGGATTATTTTCCAATGCTAATCATAATCCTCTTAATTAGTTTATAAAACTTCCTTTAGCCATAGTTCTGTATTTGCATTTTGCTTATATACTTCCCTCAATAGGATGGAGATTATTAGGAGAAGTAACACATACTTTTCATCTTATTCAGACAGATCACATGAAAAAGTTAATGCAGATGTGCGTACTGGGAGACATAAACCTTTAAGTATGAAGGTGAGCAGATAAATAATTATTGTATTTAGAACACAAAGCTATTGTGTATATAAACTGTGTGTGAAGGAAAGAAATTCATTCATAATTCTGATCTACCTGCTAGCTAGATTCACACTACATTTGAGGTATATGTATGTACTGAATGGTTTAAAAAAAATGTCAAAAATAAAAATAAAAACCATGTATACCAGCATAACAAGAAAAAAAACATAAGAAAAAAAAGATATACAGTTTTATTTTTAACAATCGGTGAGTGGCAGCTGGATCCAACTATTAACATCCAGTTCCATCCTGTTGTGGCATTATATGTTTTATAGGAGTGTTCTTTACAAAAAGTGTATGTTTTTGGTTCCGTTCACACTTCACTTTATGCTTTCTTTGGAGTTATATGTCTAGAGTATTTCGCACTATACTTCTGACTTGAGTATCTAATGTATTTTAGTAAGTAAATTCTCGGCACTCAAAATTGCTTGCACAAAATCTTCACATGTTTATTCCCACACTCAGGAAATTCTCACAAAGTGGTATGCAGAGTGGGGGAGATTCTCAAAGAATTTTGCACCCAAAAAATCAATTTCATGCAAGAATTTTGCTGCGAAAAGTATCGACCAGTATAAGAGCTTTGTGCTGCAATTTATACTGTCCATGGCAGTTTTGTAAAAGTCGGCGTGTCCAAGTATATTGTCTGCTTTACATAATATTTTCAAAGGGGTGAGAGTCCAGTTTACATAAAAAATTTCACACCAGTGTAGAAATCAGAAATTATTGTTTTTGTTTTCTTAGTTTTTTTGGGGAAAAGGTGTTATTTTAGTAATTATTAACCCCTTAAGGACGCAGCCCTTTTTCACCTTTAGGACTGAGCCCTTTTTCGCAATTCTGACCACCGTCACTTTACAAATTAATAACGCGAAAACACTTTTACCGAATATTCTGAGATAGTTTTTTCGTGACATATTCTACTTTATTTTGGTGGTAAATTTTCGGCGTTAATTGCATCCTTTTTTGGTGAAAAATCCCAAAATTTAATGAAAATTTAGAAAATTTTGCATTTTTCTAACTTTGAAGCTCTCTAATTGTAAGGAAAATGGATATTCACAATAAATTTAATTTTTCTTCACAAACACAATATGTCCACTTTATGTTCGCATCATAAAATGGACATATTTTTGCTTTTTGAAAAAATTAGAGGGCTTCAAAGTAGAGCAGCAATTTTCAAAAATGTCATGAAAATTGCTAAATCTGAAGAGACAGATGTTACAGAACTACAACTCCCAGCATGCCTGGACAGTCGAGGCATGCTGAGAGTTGTAGTTTGGCAACATCTGGAGGGCTACTGTTTGGGCACCACTGTAACAGTGGTCTCCAAACTGTGACCCTCCAGATGTTGCAAAACTATAACTCCCAGCATGCCCAGACAGCCTTTGGCTGTCTGGGCATGCTGGGAGTTGCAGTTTGGCCCCCCTAGTGGTTGCCACAGTAAAGATCGATTTACTTTCACTTTCAATTCCCCACCCCCACTGTTGATTCCCTACCTGATCAGGATCCAGCAGGCTCCAGCGAAGATCCCAGGTCCCCAGGCATCTTCTCCTGCAGGTACGGCCTCCATCTTCTTCCCAGAGCCCCTCAACATCCAGGGGCGGGCAGAACGGGGGGTTGCCATGGCAACCCCCTGTCCTGCGCTGCCATTGGTCAGAACTCCGTTCTGAGTAATGGCAGAGGATAGGAGTAGATCGCGGCTTTGCGACCTCACTCCTATCCTTTAGGCTGATCGGGGCTGTTGCTGACAACTCCGATCAGCCCTATTTTCCGGATGATCGGGTCACCAGAGACCCGATCAGCCCAGAATTGGAGAAAATCGCATGTCTGAATTGACATGCGATTTTCTCCGATCGCCGACATGGGGGGGTCTCTGGACCCCCCTGGGCGATGTGCCAGGGTGCCTGCTGAATGATTTCAGCAGGCATCCTGCTCCGGTCCCCAACCGGCTAGTGGTGGGGACCGGATTTCCCACGGGCGTATGGATGCGCCCTCGGTCCTTAAGGACTCGGAATGCAGGGCGTATCCATACGCCCTGCGTCCTGAAGAAGTTAAAAAAAAAAGAAATAATTATTATTGAAAAATGTTATAAAAAAAAGATTCTTTTTTTCTTTGGTCAATGCACCTGCACCCACATTTAAGCTTAGAAATGTTTTATTTATACAGTTATCGCTTGTCTGGGCACTAGTTACCATGGAATATTTTGTGAGATGTTTCCGCCAAAATTTTCTGGGATGTAAAATTTGGTACAAAAATCTGCAATTTTGGCGCCCAATTGCAGATTTTGTCGCAGAAAAATCCAATATGGCTGCAAAAATTATTTTTGCTGCGAAAAAAAACTAAAGTGGCGCGAAAATGAATTTTCACATATTTTCATGTTTTCCAAGCAGCACAAAAGACCTTTGAAAATATGAGGAGAAAAAAAAAAGGTGTGAATAATATGGCTGGAACGGAAATTACAGTAGTTTTTGAGAATCTCCCCCAATCTGTTTCAACTATTGGTAAAGCGAGTTCTGTGTTCCACTTTGGGAGAATTCCCTCAATTTGTGAATAAACACATGAAAATTTTGTGCACATAGTTTTAAATGCTAAGAATTTTTACTTACCTGTGGATTATCGGATCTCCGTGCACCACGTTAGTAGGAGCGCCAACCTAATCTGCAGTGCATCTAAAGTATTTTGAACTCTATTGGTTTTGCTTACTGTCTCCCTCTGTGTTTCTTTGGGTCTCCAACTTCCCTGAGTGGTGGTAGAGTTATATGATATAAAGGGGTTATCCAGCCAAAGACATCTTATCCCCTATCCGTGATGGCAGGGGGCCCGCCGCTGGGACCCCCCGCGATCTCCGTGCAGCATCCACTTTCTATGCGAGGTTAGGTCTCCAGTCTCAGGAAGCTCTTTGTTTCCTGCACTGGGGACGTGACGTAACGCCACGCCCCCTTGTGACGTCATGTCAAGCTGTGGCAGAAAGGGGGTAAAAGAAAGATATGAGAAATGAATCAGAATAGAAGTTTAGATCTATTAAAGGTAAAAAAAAAAAAAAAAGTATAAATAAAGCTGTATTATTGGGCAGACATTGTGTTTTTTGTACCCTATGAAAGTTCTGCATTGACTTTCTTATTCAGGACTAAAACATTTATGACTATGCCCTCACTGTATTATTAAATTGTTGAGGTTCTCTGCTACTGCTTAAAGGGGTACTCCGGTGCTTAAACATCTTATCCCCGATCTTGCACGCGGCACCCCATTTGTAATCAGTCCCCGGAGCGTGTTCGCTCTGGGTCTGATTACGGGCGATCACAGGGCGGGGGGCCCAGCCCCGTGTGATGTCACGCCTCAATGCAAGCCTACGGGAGGGGGCGTGACAGCTATCACACCCCCTCCCGTAGGCTTGCATTGAGGGGCGGAGCGTGACATCACACGGGGGCGCAGGCGTGACGTCACACGCCGCCCACCCTGTGATTGCCCTTTAATCAGACCCGGAACGAACACGCTCCGGGGACTGATTACAAACGGGGTGCCGCGTGCAAGATCACGGGGGTCCCCAGCGGTGGGACTCCCGCGGTCAGGCATCTTATCCCCTATCCTTTGGATAGGGGATAAGATGTCTAAGCACCGGAGAACCCCTTTAAGGAGAGCCTTCCTTTTAGAAGTTACAGCAGTGTGGATCATCTTATTTGTCTCCCCAGTCTTTATTGCTATAGCATTTTTTTATTTTATATCTTCTATACACCTGTATTGTCTATTATTATGTTCATTTTAAAAACTACTAAGTTCCTCTGAAAAAGTTTATATTACATTGAACCTTTCTACATAGTTTTCTTTCTTTTTTATTATATTTTATTTGAGTGCCTTATGCAGTTGGGACAAATAGCTCCATTAATCTTATTGAATTGGGAATGGAAAGCCGGGAGCCTAGGTAATTTAATTTATTACATGGGCCACACAGAAATTAATTTTGCAATTCTGTTATAGTAAAATGAATTTGTCAATTGTTGGGTGAGAATTTATCAGAAAATTTCTTAGGAGAAAATGTTTTGTATTAAAATAGGTCAGGTAAAGATTATCTTTCATCCTTATGTGGCATATTATTTTTCTTGTAGAAAACCCCTCTGACACAGCTGTCTTTTGCATATGAAACCCTAGACAAGGCAGTTAGGGGATTATCTGTATCCCGATCTGAAGGCATTAGACATCATGAGGAATCATTATTTGACCACTACATCAGAATGGTAAGACCGAAGAAGTACAATTTGATAAACTTGTAGTTATGTGAAACAATGGACTGTAGAATGTTTCTTTGAGGAAAAATCCCAGTATAGAATTCTGTGATAGGGTAGCGTCACACGTGCTGTATTTTTCTGCGTATTGGCTCCTTCATATTTTCCTATCCATTAAAGTCAATTTGCAGCAAAGTACGCAACAAAATACGGCACATGTGACCCTACCCATATTCTCCTTAGAGGGGCTGTTTGTAAGTTTTCCATAATCTAGGGCTTTTTGTACCAGGGCCTCACCAGTCACAACATGGTAAAGCTTCATTCCAATTGTTGTAGTTCATCCTAGAATTTCGTAAGTAAAGCAAAGTGTTGTAGCACTCACCGTTGCAGAGTTGCCATACTTTATTAAAATCAGGAAATCAGGTCACGTGTTTGCGCATGTTCACTGCCACTCCATTAACTCAATGCTGGTGATCGGTGGTCATATGTAGGGACCCAGGGTTTTGGTGAAGGTTCTGCTTATTTCTAGATGTTGGACGAGTTTAACAGAAAGCCATATATTATTTAGACTTCTTGCTTACTGAATCTTTAATGTTTTGTGTATTTTGGTTAAGTCCTCATTTCATGTTTGTTAGGCTTATAAACCAATTAAAATGTAGTGACACAAATGAATACTAATCTATTATCTATATTTTTGTGCTTTCTTTTAGCTGGGTGCAAAGAGACAACATGTAGAAAACACACTTAAAGTGCAAAGCAGTTCTTCCAAACCACTTGTAAATAATGCGATGATGATGGATTTGCAGCTTGAGCTAATTGTAGCCCAGCTTCGGGTGTCAATCAAAATCCTCCGTCAAGTAAAAGGTAGGAGATGTGCTTGTGCTATATCTGTCTAAAATACAGAACTGCTATGACATTCATAGCAAAAGGAAGAGTTTGATACATTTGTAAAGAAGTTAATTATATCAACTTTAGACTTTAGCTCTAAAACAGGTTTGAGGGGGTGTGGTTTGCATGGCTGACTGAGAGGACATGCGAGCGCTGAGCTCCTGCCATCCTGAGCACCATCCTTACAATATCTCTGCCATCCTGCTATTTTAAGGCTCCAGTCCCACTTGGCGGGACCCCCACCACCCCGGGGTCTCCTGTGGTGCCCCCATTGTGACCGTCGGTGGAGTTTGAGGTGCGCCTCGAGGCCTGTGGTGTGCTAGGCCACAGAGCCTGGGACTCTCCGTGACCTATCCGGCCTGCTTCCTCCCTTTGCGGTGTTCCTGAAGGAGACTGGGGACGTCCTTACCTGCTCCGACGCCTTGCTAGGGTGGCTCCTGGTGTCCGTTCCCGGCGGGGGAAGCTGGTGGGGTCGGCGATCTGGCCTGCCGCGCTGCCCGGCCTTCATCCTGCAGGACCCGTCTCGGCTTCCGGTCTGGTCTGTGGCTGGCGGGGAACGACGGCCTGTGTGAGGAAGCGGAGGCGGCCGGCCCTGTCTCTTCTGCAGTCTCCGGTGGAGAGAGCGGTGCGGAGTTGAGAAGAGGAGTAGCTGCACCGCTGTCGGAGCTGCGGGGGCTCTTGCCGGAGTCCCTGCGAATATAGTGAGTACAGCTCTGTACTGGGGGGGGGGGAGCGGGACTGACTGCTGCCTCGGGAGTACGGGTGGAGAGACTCCCAGAACACTTGTGCTGTTGAACCTGCAGAGGTCCACTGATCTATTGGAGGGACTGCTGGAGCCACCTCACTGGACTGTCACTGTGATTTGGGGGAGCCCCCCCCTTGCCCCCTTTGCCATATTTGTGTTGCTGGACTGTTCTCCCTGTTTCCTGTGTACTCCCCCACCCCCCTGCTGGTGACATTGTCTGTTTATTAAGCTGCTGCTTAGTTGGTGGACTATCCGGTTGGACAGACCTCAGTGACGCCTGTTCTACCATATTGTGTGCTTTTACTATTACATTGCCTGGACTTTGTTATGGGTCGGAGAAATAAGGAGGGAGCAGGCCCCTCACAGCAGGGGGCCGGTGGGTCCTCTTCGTCTGGGACTAAGATGACGTTACAGCAGGAAGTGGCGGCTAAGCTGGAGAAATTTGCACTGAGGCGACAACCCCCTGATTCACCTGCTCACTAAGAGGCCCCTCTTCCTATGGTAGATATGGGGACCCCCATGGACCCTATGGAGGACTATGATACTTTTCTGCAGGCTTCTGTGGCGGAATCACATGTATCGCTGCCTGGTACCCCTCCTGATTTGTTTGGGCTGGTGGCTGCTGCCCCTACTGCGCCTGCAGTTGAACCTACTATGGCTACAGTATTTGCGGAAATACAGAGGTGCAACTCTACCCTCTCCCAACTGACTGCTCAGGTGCGCAGTCTTAATGCGCCATGATTTGCAAAAGGTGGCGGAGCGCACCTCTGCAGTGGAGGGACGAGTTAGTGATGTGGAGGATACAGTGGTTCCTTTGGTCCGGGACTCTACTAGACACAGTCAGGACATAGCCATGCTCAAAGCTAAAGCAGATGATCTGGAAAATCGTCTGCGTCAAAACAATGTGAGGACTGCCTGAAAAGTGTGAGGGTCGCTCTCCTACGGAGTACATGGAAAATTGGCTCAAGGAGGTGTTTGGAGCTGCCAATCTGACCCCTCTCTTTGCTGTGGAGAGGGCCGATCGAGTTCCCATGCGACCGCTTCCTCCTGGTGGTCCGCCGAGATCTATGCTGGTGAAACTCCTTCATTACCGTGACAGGGACCTGGTGCTTAAACTGGCTAGGGAGCAACAGCCGGTAACCGTGGACAACCATGTTATATCCTTCTTTCCGGATTTCTCGGCGGAGGTGCAGAAGAAACACGCCTCCTTTATGGCTGTTAAAAAGAGACTGCGCTCCCTGGATATTCAATATTCTATGCTATACCCTGCAAGGCTGAGGGTGGTTGCTTTAGGAACCACCCATTTCTTTGACGGAGTGGATGCTGCGGTCCGGTGGCTAGACACGCATGAAGTTCAGCTGCGCCAGAGGGCCCGTAGGGGCTCACCAGAACCCGCCCCGGATTGATCATATCTTGAACTGGCTAACGTGGCACTTGTGTGAACTGCTGATGTTGTTGGTTTTTCTTCCTTGAACTGCCACTCTCTGCGGGGGGGTGGATGCTGAAGTTGGGGTGGTGGGGTTGGGGGGGGGATTTGTTTAGTGGCTCTATACTTCATACTGTCTGGTAATGCTTGTGTTCATCTTGTGGGGGTGGGGGGGGGGGGGGGTCTGTTGGGTTGGGATGTATTGCCATAAGTTCAAATGAGATATGTTAACATATGACTATTTGCATGAGTGCTCTGGCTGCATGTTAATGCTTGGCTGGCTGGCTGACTGGATGCAATATGCCCTCAACCTGGTCCCAGTATCCTGGTATGCTTTCTGGTTCTGTTTGAAGTGTGGTAGTGGCCGTTGTGGGTATGTTTGCGCTCCTAGATGCCGTGAGCCACGGCGCATAGAGAAGATGTGTTGGTATGTGAGTTTTGGGTGTTGGTTTGATGTTATTTGTTTGTTTGTCTGGTTTTCCGTCTCTCCCTCCGCTACTGGCTGCTCTACGAGACTGCTCCCTTTGAGAGTGCACATGTACTCCTTGAGTATGTTTCTTGTTTTTGGGGTTGTTACTTGTTACTGGTTGCATGATGGCGGTCTTTAATTTTATAGGATGGAATGTTAGGGGGTTGGGAGATGTTTCCAAAAGATATGCTGTTTTTAATGCGGTGAGACACTTTCAGCCGGCTGTCTTATGTCTCACTGAGACTCATTTGACGGGGGACACCACTGAGGTTCTTCATAGGGCCTGGGTGGGTCACTCGTTCCATTCTACATTCTCTTCTCATGCTAGAGGGGTCAGTTTATTGATCCATAAATCTATCCCGTTTAATGTCCTCTCCTCTAGCATTGACCCGGAGGGTAGATATGTTTGCCTGCTGGCGGAGGTGTCTCGCCGTATCGTGATCATTGTGGGTGTGTACATCCCTCCCCCTTATAGCAGTAGAGTCATGCATTGGGTTTTCTCTGTAATTTCGGGTTTCCCTGTGGCCCCTATCCTTATCTGTGGTGACTTCAATCAGGTCCTAGATGCTTCGGTGGATAGGTTCTGGGGACTGCAGCCCCCCCCCCCCCCCCCTTCTAGGCCGACTGGACTTGCTACCTCACTGTCTGAGGTTGACCTATTTGACTTGGCGCTGTCGCAATCCTTCTGAACTGCAGTACTCTTGTCACTCTACTACGCATGGAACCCTTTCTAGAATTGACTTGGCGATAGGTGACGGGGACATGGCTAGGATGGTTAGACATATAGAATATTTGGCTAGAGGGCTCTCGGATCATTCCCCCATCAGGCTTACACTTGACTTTACTGACGGTGCTGGAGGGGTGCGCCCCTTGTGGAGACTGAACCCGTTCTGGCTACAGGTGTTGACTACTGTGGAGATTATTTCTGCTGAAATCCGGGACTTTCTTGCCCTGAATGTGGGTTTGGCTTCGGTCTCTACAGTGTGGGACTCCCTAAAGGCTTATCTACGTGGACTGTTCATACGGGACATTAGAATTCATAAATCTCTCACTAAGGAAAAGGGCGAGAAGTTGAGAAAGGCGGTGGTTGGAGCTGAGAATGTGTATGTTTCGGCCCCCTCCCCGGGGACTGAGACTGCCTGGTTGAGGGCCCAGAGTGACTATAAAACGTACCTGGAGGAGGCGGCAAAACATAAGCGTTTTTTTGTTAAGCAACGTTATTTTGAAAGTGGTGAAAGTACTGGTAAACTGTTAGCCTCCATTGCCAGGGCACAGCAGGGGATGTCGTTTATTCATTGCCTACGGGATGAACAAGGTCATGAGTTCACTGATGAATGAATGCTGGCTTTCTATAGGGACGATTATTCATCTTGAGCATCCTGCACTGAGGAGGCATTGGAGGCGTATGTACGTGGGGCTAGGTTGCCTTCCCTTACTCTGGAGCAGAGGGGCGAGCTGGACTCGCCCATCTCTCTGGAGGAACTAGAACAAGCCTTAAAGGAGTAGTCCAGTGGTGACTCGACTACCGCTGACTCGACTACCCGCAACAGATGTGGCAGTAATACACCAGAAAATTTTTTATACACCTCACTCGGGAGGCCATCAGGGCCGGGGGCCTTCTCGTTATTAGTGTCTTTTAAAGGAGTAGTCCAGTGGTGACTCAGTGGTGAACAACTTATCCCCTATCCTAAGGATAGGGGATAAGTTGCAGATCACGGGGGGTCCGACCCCTGGGGCCCCCCGCGATCTCCTGTACGGAGCCCCGACAGCCCGCGGGAAGGGGGCGTGTCGACCTCCGCACGAAGCGGCGGCCGACACGCCCCCTCAATACAACTCAATGGCAGAGCCGAAGCGCTGACTTCGGCAATCTCCGGCTCTGCCATTGAGATGTATTGAGGGGGCGTGTCGGCCGCCGCCTCGTAGTAGTTTTTCACCACTGGGGTAGTCCAGTGGTGAAAAACTTATCCCCTATCCTAAGGATAGGGGATAAGTTTGAGATCGCGGGGGGTCCGACCGCTGGGGCCCCCTGCGATCTCTCTGTACGAGGGCCAGGCTCTCCGGCCAGATAGCGGGTGTCGACCCCCGCACGAAGCGGCGGCCGACACGCCCCCTCAATACATCTCAATGGCAGAGCCGGAGATTGCCGAAGGCAGCGCTTCGGCTCTGCCATAGAGTTGTATTGAGGGGGCGTGTCGGCCGCCGCTTCGTGCGGAGGTCGACACGCCTCCTTCCCGCGGGCTGTCGGGGCTCCGTACAGGAGATCGCGGGGGGCCCCAGCGGTCGGACCCCCCGCGATCTGCAACTTATCCCCTATCCTTAGGATTGGGGATAAGTTATTCACCACTGAGTCACCACTGGACTACTCCTTTAAAAGACGCTAATAACGAGAAGGCCCCCGGCCCTGATGGTCTCCCGAGTGAGGTGTATAAAATTTTTTCTGGTGTATTACTGCCACATCTGTTGCGGGTAGTCGAGTCAGCGGTTTTAGAGGGCTTCTTGCCACGCTCCATGATGGAAGCGATAGTAGTTCTTATCCCAAAACCAGGAAAGGATCCCCTATGTGCAGGCTCCTATAGACCGATCTCCCTTTTATGTGCAGATGTGAAGCTGCTGGCTCCGTAGCTTGCTAATAGATTGGCGGGGGTCATACTCTCTCTGATTCATGGGGACCAGACCGGATTTATGCCTGGCAAGTCTACGGTGGACAACATTAGGAGGGTGTATCTTAATTTACAGATGTCTCAGGAGGGTACGGGGGCACGCTCAGTCTTTTCATTAGACGCTGCCAAAGCATTTGATAGTGTTGAATGGAATTATTTGTCGGGGGTAAAGGGCCATGGGATTTGGGGATAGGTTCCTCTCCTATGTTAAACTTCTCTACCAAAGTCCGGTAGCCCGTCTCAGGGTAAATGGTAAGATTTCACCCTCATTTGCTCTACAGAGAGGTACCCGGCAGGGGTGCCCCTTGTCGCCCCTACTTTTTGCTATAGCCATCGAACCCCTGGCTTGTCTTTTACGGAGGTCACCGGATGTCTCAGGGTTTAGGTATGGGACTATAGAGGAACGAGTGGCCCTATATGCAGATGATATGTTATTGTTTATGGGGGACACAGCACGCTCACTGGCCCCAGTTATGTCTCTTATTGCGGACTTTGGGTCCTTCTCAGGGCTCCTCATTAATTGGGATAAGTCGGTCTTGATGCCTCTTGATCCTTTGCCAGATATCACTCAAATTGCTATTTCCAAAATACAAGTGGTCTCTAGTTTTAAGTACTTAGGGGTTAATATTACTCCCTACATACATGACTTTGTTCCTTGCAATCTCCTCCCCCTTCTAGACAGGAGTTCTCAAAAAGTGTCGGTGTGGTGTAAGCTCCCAATCTCGGTAGTAGGTCGTACTAATCTAGCTAAAATGGTCCTTATGCCTCAGCTATTGTATATCCTGCAGAATTCTCCGGTTTGGATTGCGATGGCTCACTTTCAGAGGATTCAACGAGTTTTCAGACAGTTGGTTTGGGGGGGCGAGACTGCCAGGATTAGGCTAGAAACGTTACAGAGGGGGTAAATTAGCGGGAGGACTTGCTCTACCGAATCCGTGGTTATACTATATTGCATCACAACTGCATCAGGTGAGAGGGTGGGCTGCACTATCTACATTGGGTCCTATAGGTCGGCTGTTTATGCTTAAGCACGGGGGCAGAATACCTCTACATATCTTGGAGATTGGGGCTCTTACCAGACCTTCGGACTCCTCCCCCACGACTCGCTTGTTGTGTAAGCTTTGGGGTCATGCGAAAAAACTGCAGGGCATACCTGGTTATCTTACCTGCACCCCGCTGTGGCATAACCCTGGCTTACCTGTTTTAAATTCTTTTGTTGATGCTGAGTTCTGGGGGAGGAGGGGACTCTGTGAACTGGGTCAATTAGCTGATCAGGGGGTGGTTCGGCCCTTTGAAGACTTGCGGGTGGAGTTTGCCCTACCACGCTCCTCCTTTTACCAGTATTTACAACTCCATCATGCCTATGAGTCTCAGAATCGGATGGGACAGTTAACTGTACATTCTAATGGGGTGTTAGAATCAGTTGTACGGAAGCGAGAATCGGCTGGGGTGATTTCCGGGCTATATGGGGAGTTACTTTCCTTTTATCATGCGGGCTTCCCTTTAACGGTTAGATCCAAATGGGAGAGAGACCTTGGGATTCTGACTGACGAGGAGTGGAGTATTGTACTGGCGCTTACCCCCTTTCTGTCGGTGTCTGAATCTTACCATCTGTCTCAACTGTTTTTTATACACAGAGTGTATAAGACTCCACTTTTCCTCCACAGAATTGGGGTGCGGTCTGACTCTACCTGCCCGAGGTGTGGCGAGGTGGAGGCACACCTTGTACATATGATGTGGTCGTGTCCTTGTTTGACTACATATTGGACTGGGGTGCTACAGCTCATTAGATTGGTCTATGGAATAACTATATCTAGGGACCCCAGGAAATGTCTGCTTGGGTTGATAGGATGTAGTCGGGAGCCTTCAATGGTGGAGATAGGGATTCTGAGAATTTTTTATCAGGCCAGGAAGCTGATGGAGCGCAATTTTGGATCAGATCCTCTCCTCCGGAGGTGGCTTATCTCATCACGCGGATAACGCATGTGGCTCGGTTGGAAAAAGGAATCTATGTCAAATGCAAAGCGGAGAAAAAATTTGATGGTATCTGGGGTCCCTGGGTACAGAGGTTTGATCCCCCTGTGAGGGCCACTTAAAGGGAGGTATGCCGTTGGTATGTAGTTATGTGCTGTGGGGATGGCTTGTGAGCTGTGGCGGTGGTGACTTGTGGATGTGCTTGCCCTCGTGCTATGTGTGGAGGTTGGAGTTTGTGTGACCTGATGGAAACTGGCTGGTGGTGTGCTGCTGCATGGGTATAGGAGTGTGAGCTTTACTTTTCTCCTGTATTTTTATAGTGGGATTGAGGGAGCAGGATTGTACTTTCATGCTATTAAGGGCTGAGGAGTTTATGTGGGGGTGGGTTGAGACGGATTTGTTCTGTGGGGGGGGGGGGGGGCGGGGAGTTGTTGGGCACTGTATGTTGCTGTTTAAATGTGTTATACTTTGAAACCTTAATAAAAATATCTGATTTAAAAAAAAAAAAAAAAACAGGTTTGAAGCAACAAAAACTGCTATCATTTTAATGTAATACACTGTAACTATTTGTGTAGTGCCTGTGATTTTATTTAGCTGTGTTACTGTGGGGTAATTGTCAAAGAGCACTTTGATTACTATTACGATGTTCTTTGTGTATCTTTTTGTGCAGTTATGACCCAGTCTGCCAGATACATGGGTCTTATTTGAATACAAGGGGCTATAGGTTTAAAGCAAATCTGTCATCAGTATCACCCGCACTAACCTGTCATATAGGCTTGTAGTGCGGCTGATACTGATCAAAATTATACTTACGGCGTCCGGAACCGCCACGCTGTTCCGCCATTATTTCTCGTTTTCGAGGTATGCAAATTAGGTCCTTGGGGCATGGGCTGAGCTTGGCCCCGAGCTCCGTAATCTTCGGCTGGGCGGGCGCTCTGCCCTGCTCAGCCATATGCATACTCTCCTGTGTCTCTATGTTTCAAATGCTATAGAGGGAGCTTTTCATATGCCAGCCTTAAGCCAAAGTATGCTAGAATAAGATGGGCCAGATGTATTCAGAGGAGCAAGTCTAATAAATTTGGCACATCGCTCTCATTGCGGGCATGAGTTGAATTAAAGGTGCTTGGCCATGGGAATCCATGTCCTCTCCAGCGATATCCCTTTTTTTTTAATGTGCAAAAACTGAAAAGTCATACATTTTTGCCAAAAACCTATCTGGTCCAAAAATGGTGTACAAGCATGATGGATTGCCCATTATGTCTCTATGAAGCATTTTACTTGTTTTACAATGTACCTGTCATTAAGAAAAACTTTAGATGTCACAAAGACATGTCTAAAGTTTTGATCAGATCAGAGGAATGAGAAGGGAGAAGCGTGCCATAGTGCGTTTCACTCCCCAGTGATCTACATCAAGCTTCTCTAGACAGCACCATAGACTTATAATGGGGCCAAAAAAATGGGGGTTAACAGCAAGCTGGGAAGTGAAGCGCTTTATGGCAGCCTTCTCCCTCCTTCTTGATTGGTGGAGATCTCAGCACTGTCTCTGTGACTTTGTCAAAAGTTTTTTAAATGACAGCTACCATTTAAGTGTAATACATGTGATGGAGTTAAAAGGGTCGTCCCACGATTACAATTTGTCACATATAACGATCTGATCCCCAGAATGGGGTTTCCTATCAGAATGTAACGGTGGGATGCATGCGTGTTGCTGCTTCTTTCATTCTCTTTGGGAACCTTAGAGTTATCTGAACACTGTACTGTGCTATGTCTGGCAGCTCCCATAGAAAATCAATGGAGCAGTGACGTGTATGCATCCCACTGCTTCATTTTGAGATCCTTTTCTGGAGATCAAGGGGGCGTTAGCAGTCAGACCTTTTTGATAAGATAGTTCTTTCCTGTTTTGAGAGGGACATCTCCTTTTAAACTCCTCTGCTTTCTAAACCAGTATTAGAGTAAATGACAGTCACACCTACTATAATTAATGGGGTATTCCAGTATGGCCAAAGAAAGTTTACTTTGCTGAAGCTGTAGAGAAATAAAAAAATAAAAAGCTATACTTGCCTATCCACTCAGCCAATCACATGCCTCATTGGGGATCTAGCGTTGGCTTCAGCTTAGTTAATATATGACTAATGTCTTTACAGCTGATGGCGAACATCTCAGGTCATCTAAAAGTTGCAAGAAAATCCAGGGAAGAGATGAGTCTTTACATTTCCGCACAGGTGAGGAAGTTTTTTTTTGTTTTAGTATAAAAAACATAAAACTAAAAAAATATGTATATATGACTGAGTACTCCATGACATAATTACATTGTTCTGTTATTGTGGGTTTTAGAAGCAGAAATACTTGATAAAATCAACAAGAATAAGCTCTCGAAAGCCATCTTCTTAATGCAGAAAGCCGTGCTGTTTAATACAGGACTAGACTGTTCCCCTAGTATGCTCCTTGAGGTAATGTTGAGTATTATTATTCTGATCAATGTTATTAAACTTTCTTTGTGTGCTAGCATTATGATTCCAGTGTATATGTTGTGCTACTGTCTGTTACAGTAATATTGATCTTTGGCTTAAATTATGGCATAATAACATTCTGCAATGTTACCTAGACTTTTCTATGCTTCTCTCCCAGCTTAACAATGTCTAGGACATATTTATTGTTCTTCCTTTGGACACGAGCAGTCAGAAGTACAATTTATTGCTTATTTATTTCCATGTTATTCTACTGGCAGGATTCAGAGAAATTGATTCAGCAAGCTGAAATTGAAGAAAATGCAGTCTACTTATCCTGCATTAAACAAACAGAGACAAAAGGTGTCAAAATGAATGTACCTCCCCCACCTATTTTACTTTGCAAAACAGAAAATTCTATGGTGTTTAAACCAGCTCCATTCACATCTGATACTAAGGTAAATTAGTTTGCAGACATTAGATGAGAAAATATTTGAAAAATTAGATCAGTCCGATTCGCCGAATTTTAAAAATAAAATCGATTTGATCCGAATAAATTCTCGGCAAATTTTTATTAGTAATGCATTTTAATAATGTGTTTAATAAAGTGTTTGTGTGTTTCACTTTTTTTTCAAATTATTATTTTTTTTACATTTTTTTAGGTAGTACTACTACCCCCAGCATGGAACACACAATTCCATGATGGGAGCTGTAGTACCTGTACTAATAGACAGATCACCCCGGGTGTCACTCCTGACACCCAATGCGATTGTCCTTTCTATTGCACTATACTCCGTCTGGCCAGTGATGTGAATAGAATTCACATCACTTATTCATATTTCCCGCAGAGAGCTGTGATCAGGAAATATGAATAATAGATATATATACAGCATATACTCATACTACAGTGGGACCAGAGAAGATCGTCCGGCCGCCCGCATCTATACATTATAGAGGACGATCGCATCGGGTGTCAGAAGTTACACTCGCTGTGATCTGTCTATTAATGCAGGTACTACAGTTCCCAGCATGGAGCAGAGTGTGCTCCATGTTAGGAGCAGTAGTACCTGCAGTTAAGGACAGATCAAAGCAGGTGTCACTCCTGACATCCGCTGCGATCATCCTATATATTGCAGAGATGCTAGTAATTTTTTATTCTTCAACTATGTCATAAGTCAACAGAGTCCTAAGATCTGTTACGTGATGGACACTTCCAGTTCTCAATGGCTACTATTCACATTAAAGGGTACTCTGCACCTAGACATCTTATCCAAAGGACCTCTGGGGACACCCGCGATCTCTTCTTCAGCACCCCCGTTTCTCAGCTGCACAGAGCGAGGATCACTCTGTGGCTGATGATGGGCGATGCAGAGATCGGAGAATCGTGACATCTCGGCTCTGCCGGGACGTGACATTACAAGGGGCGGAACCGTGACTTCACGATTCTCCGTCCTCTGCATCGCCCGTCATCAGCCACAGAGTGATCCTCGCTCTGTGCAGCTGAGAAGCAGGGGTGCTTAAGGAGAGATCTCGGATGTTACAGATCTGAGGACGATCTGAGGACGCTGTTGACTTATGACATAGTTGAAGAATAAAAGATAACTAGTAGGGGTGTGAATCGCCAAGAATTTGGCGATACAATTCGAATCGCGATACCAGTGTGGCGATTCGATATATCCCGATATATCGCAATACTGTCTAGGTGACGATACATCGCGACATATCCCGATACATCTCCCACCAGGGAGCATTCACAGATCCCTTTAGACGCCACTGTCAGCTTTGACAGCGGCGATCTAGTAGTCCAACGCGCACTTTTCTCATTTTTATCCCGTCCGGGCTGCAAAATAAAAGAAAACAAACTTCTCTTACCTGCCAACGAGCCCCCGGAGCTCCGTAACAGGTGTTCGGTCCCCGGGCTGTATTCTTCTTACTTCCTGTTAGCCCGGCACGTCACACGGAGCTTCAGCCTATCACTGGTCGAGGCGGGACATCGCTGCGGCCGGTGATAGGCTGAAGCTCCGTGTGACGTACCGGACTAACAGGAAGTAAGAAGAATACAGCCCGGGGACCGAACACCTGTACCGGAGCTCCGGGGGCTCGTTGGCAGGTAAGAGAATGTGTGTTTTCTTTTATTTTGCAGCCCGGACGGGATAAAATGAGAAAAGTGCACGCCGGACTACTCCTTTAATAGCCAGCCACGGCGATCGCCGCATGCTGGCTATTAGCGGTGGCCCCCGGGGCTGCTGAGTATGGAGCGGGCACGAGTCGGAGCCCGCTCCGTACACCCAGAGCGCCGCCGCGTCAGATCCGGCCTGCCCGGCTCCACAAATGTGGAACTTGTATCTCCTGATGCCCGGGACATGCTGTTCCGGGCGTCAGGAGATACAAATTCCACATCCCTAAAAGAATCGATTCAAAAATATTTTGAATCGATTCAGTATCGCCAAGTGAAAAAATCGCGATAATCGCACAAATCGATTTTTTCTTACATCCCTAATAACTAGTGCAGATGTGAACGAAGCAATAAAATCATGGTCAGTTTAAAACTTTTTTTCAAAATGTTTATTTTTCACGATCGGACATCTTATCCCCTATCCTTTGGATAGGGGATAAGCTGTCTAGGGCCGGAGTTCCCCTTTAAAGGGGTTTCCAGGAATAGAAAAGCAAAGCAGATTTCTTTAAGACAGTATCACATTTGTTGTAATTGCTGTGTGGGGTATTTTATCACTTCATTGTCAGCTGTAATACCATTAACAACCTGAGGACAGGGGTGGCACTATTTAATTTTTTATTTTAATTAAATCATCCCCTTTTCCTAGTCCTCGATAACACCTTTAATAGGGTCTATTAGGTATCCATCATTGTGTCTAGTATTTTATCAAACAGAATAGTGCTGCACACTGCACTTTTATTGTGGCGTTTTTTTTTTGTTTTTTTGTTTCACTAAATCAGCAGAAAATCCCCAAGCAGAACTCATTGAGGTCTATGTGATCTGATACAATGTGATCTGATTTCCCACTGCAGAAATCCGCTGTCCGCTCAAAGCCGCGGTGGATAATCCAACTGTGGGAATGTACTCTCACAAAAACTCTGATGCTGATGTAAACAAAGATATAAAAAAAATACTGATTACTACCGTATATACTCGAGTATAAGCCGAGTTTTTCAGCACTTTTGAAAACGCCCCCCTCGGCTTATACTCGAGTAAACTCTCCGCCTGTCCATCCCTTCTCTGTGGTCTTCAACCTGCGGACCTCCAGATGTTTCAAAACTACAACTCCCAGCATGCCCGGACAGCCGATGGCTGTCTGGGCATGCTGGGAGTTGTAGTTTGGCAACATCTGGAGGTCCGCAGGTTGAATACCACTGATTGAAAGGATTGACAGGCGGTGATGATGAAGGGGGGGGGAATGATGACTAGGGTGATGATGAAGGGGGTCTGGATGATGACAGGTGGGTATTATGTATTTCCCACCCTGGGCTTATAGTCGAGTCAATAATTTTTCCTGGGTTTTTGGGGTGAAATTAGGGGCCTCGGCTTATACTCGGATCAGCTTATACTCGAGCATATACTGTATATATCCTTAGAATGATAAGAAAAATATCTTTTCTAAGAGGTATTCTTAGAAAAGAATAAGCATAAGAAAAAGCAAAGCTTCCACTAACTAAAATAGTTTGCCTCTGTCCACTATTTAAAGTGTATTGCTAATGTATGGCTGTATTTAAAGGGTGTCTATGATAGTATGCATTGAAGGCACATGATATAAACAACTGACTACATTTTTACTGGACTCCTCATAGGACACACAGTGGATATCTGTAGATGAGCATACAGAACAAAAACTGATGCACAATATGGGAACACAAGGACAACCTGTTCCAGTAACTAAAGTGTTTCCATTTGACTGTAGGTCTTAGACCGTTAGGGAAGGGGACATGATGAGTAAAAAACAGCATATTTAGCTATGAGTTTTAATAATCTCAAATGGAATAGCCCAGAGTTATACTATTATTGTTGTACAAACCTATTCACTCCACTTCAGTCCAAAAGAGAAAAATAACATAAAAAGTTAAACTTGAAAAAGAGAAATGTGTTTGATCAGCACATCTGACACCGAACTAATGTTGGAAAGTGTATTTTTAGTGAGGTTGAAGTTACAAGTGGAGTTATATGCAGTTTGACCAAAATCATTGTCTGGATATGTGAACTGATCTTTCTCTCTTTTGAAATAAAAGTGCCTTTTATATTACTCTGTCAAAAAACTGTGTGTGGCAGCTATTCTGTATAATGTTGTGTTTTCCGGATAACAGCCTTTTATTTAATTCATGCCGCTTCTTGAATGTTTGCTCTTGAGTTGTCTCACTATTCTTACTATATCTTCCATGATAAATATGTTTAAATTATTTATAGGTGGCCTGGTACTGTTTATTTGGGCGAAGTGTAACAGGCCCCAACTTAAAAGTACGGCTAAATGATCATAATCTCTTGGGAACTGGAGAACAGGTAAATTCAAACTTTTTTGATTTTATATGTACAATACGAAATGGATTTTACAGTGTACAGCTACTGTATACTTTATTTGTTAGTTTCTAAATGGTTTCTTATTGTAAAATAGAACTTAAACCCTTAAAGGGGTACTCCGGTGAAAACCTTTTTTCTTTTAAATCAACTTGTGCCAGAAAGTTAAACAGATTGGTAAATTACTTCTATTAAAAAATCTTAATCCGTCCTGTACTTATTAGCTGCTGAATACTACAGAGGAAATTATTTTCTTTTTGGAATTCTCTCTAATGACATCACGAGCACAGTGCTCTTTGCTGACGCCATTATAATAATAATAATAACTCTTTATTTATTGTTGTCCTTAGTGGGATTTGAACCCAAGTCCCCAGCACTGCAAGGCAGCAGTGCTAACCACTAAGCCACCATGCTGCCCTTAGCATACATCTGCTATGCACGGTTGCTAAAATGGACAGAGATGTCATCAGAGAGCACTGTGCTCGTGACGTCATCAGTGTTCCAAAAAGAAAGGAATTTCCTCTGTAGCATTCAGCAGCTAATAAGTACTGGAAGAATTACCGTATTTTTCGCCGTATAAGACGCACTTTTTCTTCCCCAAAACTGGGGGGAAAAAGTCGGTGCGTCTTATACGGCGAATACACACCTATCGCGGCGGTCCCTGCGGCCATCAACGGCCGGGACCCGCGGCTAATACAGGACATCACCGATCGCGGTGATGCCCTGTATTAACCCTTCAGACACGGCGATCAAAGCTGACCGCCGCGTCTGAAGGGAAAGTGACACTAACCCGGCTGTTCAGTCGGGCTGTTCGGGACCGCCGCGATTTCACCGCGGCGGTCCCGAACAGCGCGACTGAATAGCCAGGTTAGTGCTTACAGGACACCGGGAGGGACCTTACCTGCCTCCTCGGTGTCTTCTCCGTTCAGGGATCCCCTGTATGGCCAGCGCTCTCCTTCCTCGTCATCACGTCGTCGCGTACGTGCGTTGGCGTGCGTAACGACGTGATGACGGCGACGGAAAGCGAGGATACCCGGCCAGCAGCAGAGACGTTCCAGAGCGACGGGGACAGCGATGGAGCGACATCCAGGGCAGCGGTGACGGGTCCGGAGCGGCGGGGACACGTGAGTATTACCTCCTCCTGCAGTGGTCTTCAATCTGACCAACGGCTGTCCGGGCATGCTGGGAGTTGTAGTTTTGCAACATCTGGAGGTGCGCAGGTTGAAGACCACTATTGGGTTAAAAATCTTTATTTTTTTAGATTTTGCCCCTAAAAATTGGGTGCGTCTTATACGCCGGTGCGTCCTATAGGGCGAAAAATACGGTAATATTTTTTAATAGAAGTAATTTACAAATATGTTTAACTTTCTGGCACCAGTTGATTTAAAAGAAAAAAGATTTTCACTGGAGTACCCCTTTAAAGGGAAACTGACAGCTTGTTCACCCACACTAAACCCAATACACTAGTTTATAGTAAACAGGAATAAAATGATGTATCACTTACTGAAATTTCTCCAGGCATTTAAAAGGTATAGCCCCAGTTGCTATAAAGGTAATTCAGTTTAGTGCGCAATGGTGGCATGAAGCTGGTTTGCCAGTTCTTTATGTCGCGCTATGCCCACCCATCCTTTGCATATTATTTTTCTTTACTGAGATGTTTCTATGATTAAATAGCTTAGGGTTTCCTGATCACACTCCTTTTTACAGTTTCTTGATATGCCCTCCCATTCTTGAGATGTGGGAGTTTATATTTTGGGAATCGTCAAATGCTGTGTAAGGGTGCATTCACACCACATTTTTGCAATACAGTTCCCGTATCAGGTTTTTGATGAAAAACAAGTTCCTCAAAACCAGACTAAACTGTATCAAAATGTGCGTATAATTTTTAACCCTTAACAACCGTAGACTGTTTGAAAAATGATGTCCGGTTGCATCTGTTTTTTAAAGAAAAAAAGTACCGTATTTATCGGTGTATAACACGCACTTTTTAGGCTAAAATTTTTAGCCTAAAGTCTATGTGCGTGTTATACGCCGATACACCCCCAGGAAAGGCAGGGGGAGAGAGGCCGTCGCTGCTCGCTTCTCTCCCCCTGCCTTTCCTGTGGTCTAGAGCCCTGCTGCCGGCCCTTCTCACCCCCTGGCTATCGGCGCCGCTGCCCGTTCTGTCCCCCTGACTATCGGTGCCGGCCCCATTGCCGGCGCCGATAGCCAGGGGGAGGGAAGCGGCGCCGACAGCCAGGGGGAGAGAAGGGGCCCTGTTGCCTCTCCCCATCCCCGGTGGCATAATTACCTGGGTCGGGTCCGCGCTGCTGCAGGCCTCCGGCGTGCGTCCCCGGCGTCGTTGCTATGCGCTGCACGGCGTGGCGCATGACGTCAGTGCACCGCGCCGTGCATAGCAACGACGCAGGGGACGCGCGCCGGAGGCCTGCAGCAGCGCGGACCCGACCCAGGTAATTATGCCACCGGGGATGGGGGGAGGCAACAGGGCAGCGGCGCCGGCAATGGGTGCCGCTGCCCCTTCTCTCCCCCTGGCTGTCGGCGCCGGGCAGCGGCGCCGATAGCCAGGGGGTGAGAAGGGCCGGCAGAAGGGCTCTAGACCACAGGAAAGGCAGGGGGAGAGAAGCGGGCAGCGACGGCCTCTCTCCCCCTGCCTTTCCTGGGGGTGTATCGGCGTATACACGCGCACACACGCACCCTCATTTTACCATGGATATTTGGGTAAAAAACTTTTTTTACCCAAATATCCTTGGTAAAATGATGGTGCGTGTTATAGGCCGGTGCGTGGTATACCCCGATAAACACGGTATACGTTTTTAACTGTTCACTCCATTAGGAATAAAGTTTCACTTGTTTGATTGAAATTCCATGAAAAAAAACTGTGCAAAGTCAAAAACTGTATATTGCAAACCAGATGGAAACTGATGCACATACTGTTCTGTACGGTTCCCATTGATTCCCATGTAAAAAATAACGTATACGGTTTAATACGGGTTTTCACCCGGACCAAAAACCATGGTAGGCTACGGTTTTGAGTATGGCAAAAAAATTGACAAAACCGTACAAGACGCAAAACCAGATGCATCGTTTGGCATACGGTTTTCAATGGAGATTCAATGCATTTGGTTTTTAATACGGTTCCGTACGGTTTTCACATTGAAAACGTATACGGGAACTGTATTGCAAAAAACATGTGAATGCACCCTTATCTGCATACAAGACCCTGTATGCAAAACATTCACATCCCCTGAATGTATTATCCCGCCCATCATCTGATAATCACTCCCATTATTAAAGAGATTATCCGCTATAAGGGGATTTTAGTTTTACGTTCTGTTTTATGCAAAATTGTTAATTCTGTGAAAGTGGGGGGAAAATGAAGGTCCGACAATAGGTGAATGTTAAATGCAGTTATTGATGAGGAAAGAACAGTTGTGGGAAAAGGGGAGGAAAAGGTTTGGCGAGATAGAGGAAAGTATGGACATTTTGGTAGTACTGTAAAATTGTTTTTTTTATTTTTTATCTTCTCTCATGCTCTTGGGGGGAGGTGGGTGGGGGAAATAAGAAACATTTGTGTTAATATTGTATTATTATTTGAGTGATGTTTTGTTTGGATAAATGTCCCAATGTATTGAAAGTACTAATATTTGAACAGATTGTATCATATTTTATTAAATTGCAATAAAGAAATATATATAAAAAAAAATCAGGTGATTTTAGTACGTACCTGCCAGACAGTAATGGACATGCTTAGGAAGGATCTGCGCTTGTCTTGGGCTAAATGGCTATGCTGTGAGATTACCATAACACTGTAGCTAGCTTTTTGTGAACTGGTATTTCCTGTTTGAGTTTCCTTCTTTGCTTACAAATTCCATTTCCTCCCTCCTACTTTTCAGCCACCCCACCCATTGAAACATAAATGAGATGCATCCATTCAAAAGGCCTGTGTTTTTCAATCAGGGTGCCTACAGCTGTTGCAAAAATACGATTAGTTGCAGATTGATCTCTCTCCCACCAAGCGATCGCTCCACCCCATTGAAGCAGACAGGCTCCCTGTCATCAGCTGACTAGTGATGTCAGGTCTCGGCCGCATTGCAACCTGGGAAAATCTGAGACATGAGTAATTTAGTATGCCGTTAAAAATGTATATTTGCGTGAAAATCACATAAAAATTTTGAGAAAACTGTCACACACAGTTACAGACACTTTAACGACCATGGACGTGTATACACGTCCAGGCAGGATGCACATTCCCGCACCAGGACAAGAATTACACATCCATGGTTCTCGTGGGTGCTGCCCAATGAATCCACGAGATCGCGGCAGGGACTCGGCTGTAACACACAGCCAGGACCCTGCCACACTGCCAGGACCGAAGTAAACTGGGGACCATAGAAGAGCGACCGAAGAAAACTTCAGGTCCTGGCAGTTTAACCCTTACAGCCGTGGTTGGAAGCAACCGCAAGCTGTATGGAGTTTTGACAGAGGCAGGGGGCTCCCTCTGTTTCTCTCCTGTAGCACCCCGCAACGATCGTGGGGTGCTGCATGCTACCTGGGCAGCCGGGGGTCTTTACAAGGACCCAGGTCTGCCCCGGTTATTGCCGGACGTGCCAGTGGCACAAAAAACGTCGAAAAAAGTGATGCTGACGTATACTGTAGCAGCTCCATTCGTTTCTGAATGAGACTGCTACAGTATACATTGGCATGCTTTTTTGACATGACAACGGACACCTATACTGCAGAAATGCAGTTTGAATGGAGTCTATCACCCAACCCCCCCCCCTCCAACAAAATAAACCAGTTTTTTCAAGATTTTTTTTAATTTTTTTGCCCAGTGATAGATATATTGGCCATGAGTGGGTGCTTATTCCCACAACATGACGGATATATCCATTAGGAACTTTAACTGTCACAGACAGCCGCATGTCACTGCTAGCCGATCAAGGACCAATCAGAGCGGTCCCTGGTACAGCCAATACACTTGTGTAGGGGTGCGGTATTGTTCTGACAGCTCCGATCCTTTGCAGGCATGGGGTGGGGTCTATAATTCATATAATGATGCCCTGAAAGCCAAAGGGGCTCCTCTCCTTCAGGGTCCTACCAGGTGGTCAGGCAACCAGATATGGCCTAAGTAGGGGTACTGCCCTGCCCGGGACGAACAGTGTGATAAAATATGGGGGGTATTTCCTCCGTTTCAAAAGAGACTTACCAAAATTATGTCCCACAAATAAAGAATTTGTGGGAAAAAAAGCTAATTGCTATTTTTTTCCACTGACTTTGAAATAATTCTAGCCACACAATAAGGGCTCAACATACTCACTTTTGCCCTAGGTGAATACTTTAGGGGGCGTTGCTTCGAAAATAGGGTCACTTCTGGGGGTGCAGTATTGTTCTGACAGCTAGAATGGTTCCAGCCAATCCCAACTCTCTGCGAGAAATATGAAAAGGTGTATATATATATATGTATCAGTGCTGGGGACCATAGCGGAGCGGCCGGCCACCTGCATCTATATATTTTACAGGAGGATCAAAAAGGGTGTCAGGAGTGACACCCGCTGTGATCTTTCCTTATCTGCAGATACTACTTCTCCCAACATGGAACACACTCTGCTCCATGCTGGGAGCTGTAGTACCTGCATTAATAGACAGATCGCAACAGGTGTCAGAAGTGACACTCGCTGTCTATTAATGCAGGTACTACAGCTCCCAGCATGGAGCAGAGTGTGCTCTATGTTAGGAGCAGTAGTACCTGCAGTAAAGGACAGATCACAGCGGGTGTCACTCCTGACACCCGATGCGATCGTCCTTCATCCTTCATCCCTGAGATGCTGAGCAGCTTTCACCTGCCCTCTGCATCTCTGCACTATATTCCGGCCATCCAGTGATGTGAATAGAATTCTCATCACTCATTCGTATTTCATGCTGAGAGCTGTTATTGGCTGCAACCATCCGGCCAATCACCACTCTGGGTGGAAAATATGAATGAGTGATGTGAATTCCATTCACATCACTAGCCGGCCGGAGTATAGAGCAGAGATGCAAGCGCTGTATAGAGCCGCTCTGCATCTCTGCTATATTATAGACGATCGCATCGGGTGTCAGGAGTGACACCCAGAACGATCTATTTATTAGTACAGGAACTACTACTCCCATCATGGAACAGTGTGTTTCGTGCTGGGAGTAGTAGTACTACCTAAAAAAACAAACACACACTTTATTAAACACATTATTAAAAGACATAAATAATAAAAATGTTAACTAAATTAATTATAAAAGATACATGGCCCCTTTCTTCATTTTTATTATTGACAACTACATTTTTAGTTCCCTGTCTGCCCACATAAATTGATCCCTGTTTAAAAATTTATTAAAATGTTGTTATAAAAAATATAAATTTTGTTAAATACATTTTTTTTCCATCCCTACTGCATCCTTTTTTTTTTTTTTTTCTTTGCACCCAGCAAATTTTGAAAAAGGTCAAAGGGGCCAAAAATGCTATTTCCACTCAAAGGCAAAAAACGCAAGAAAAAACGCCAAACACAGGAAAATGCTGTGGCGTTTTTTGGGCGTTTTTTTGGGGACCAGAAAAGTGGAAACTTAGCCTGAGGAGAAACAGAAAAAAGTTTTTGGGGGTTGTCCACAGGTCCCTTTTGAAATAAGGGTAATTTGCACCAAATTTTTATAATTTTTCTTCCTACTTAAGAGAAAAAATTAGGGTCAGTTCACACGAGCGCATCCACAGCGTACTTTACTCTGCGGATCCGCAGCTGAAGGACCCTCTGTATTCTGCCTTCACATGTGCCTGCTCGTAGCGGCAATACATGCAGACACACTAAAACGATGTGCGAGTCGCCGCGCATGCGTGGTGTACTCGCACACATTGCGGCCGCTCCCCCTGCTCAATGAGCCAGGCCAAGAGCTGCCGAGATGTGTGAGTATACTGCGCATGCATGCAACGACGCGCACATCGCACTGTGTCTGCTCGTAGCGGTGTATTGCTGCTACGAGCAGGCATATCTGAAGGCAGAATCCAGAGGGTCCTTCAGCAGCGCATCCGCAGCTAAATCCGCTTCGAAAATCCGCTTGTGTGAACGTACCCTTAGCTCTGCACCACTGCACATAGAAAACATAAAAAGAAATTCAGACAATGATTTATTCAGCACATTTGCTAATTTACATTAATTTATTCACATTGGATGCTACTCTCTCCTGCTGTGTTGTCGAATAACTTTGGTGAAATATAAGCCATTATTAATAAAAGTTGGTTAATGTCTCAAAGTTTTCACATATTTACAATAAAGCAGACAATATGAAATAATTCCCATCCAATGTTCTTATGATGGTGTAGAATTTTTACATTACTGGACATAACATCAATGGCTTCTTGAAAGCTAAGACCCTTCATTTTTTTTTATATATAAAGAGGTGATTCTCAGCACTGCTTGCAGATTTGCATAACTTTACCATTTCTGCGACTTCACAAGTATTATTGACTTCATTGTTATTGATTGAACATTGGGACATCTGATGTACATTTACATTTTTCCATGTTGTGACAGTTGTCCATGAGTTACACCATTATGTATTCACTAAATGCCTGTGTAGTAATGCCAACATATATTTCTTCTACAGATTCCTGCAAATGGTAATATCTCATTGGAAGTTAAAGATCTAAACACAAATGAGAAGTATATATTTGCAGTTGCAGCCTATGCAGCAGATGGGCGCCTTATTGGAGATGTTATAGGAGAATCAACCAAACCAATCCTTGCCTCTCTACCTTTGTCAGTACCTGCAACTTTTGCCTATCTAGCTCAGGTATAATACATGTGAATATCTGTGGTGACCCACGGTGATGGTACTCATGACTAGACTTAATACTTTACACTAGACATTTGCGGATTGGGTTGCCTGAGGCTTTCTGCCCAATGCCTTGGCTACTGGGGTCCCTTGGCATTTAAAACACTTCTCCCCAGAACACTATATTAAGTTTATTCTAGACATTTTCATGCTAGGCAACAGATATAGATAACATATTGACATACTGTTACCTCATATTGACTATGTGCATTACCTAGTATCAGGAGTACTTCCTGGCCAGTAAAGCACCCTGTGCACGAACACAAAAACATACAGTACAGACCAAAAGTTTGGACACACCTTCTCATTCAGAGTTTTCTTTATTTTCATGACTATGACAATTGTAGATTCACATTGAAGGCATTAAAACTATGAATTAACACATGTGGAATTATATACATAACAAAAAAGTGTGAAACAACTGAAAATATGTCATATTCTAGGTTCTTCAAAGTAGCCACCTTTTGCTTTGATTACTGCTTTGCACACTCTTGGCATTCTCTTGATGAGATTCAAGAGATAGTCACCTGAAATGGTTTTCACTTCACAGGTGTGCTGGTGTGGAGGAGGAGGTGTGATGGTGTGGGGGTGCTTTGCTGGTGACACTGTTGGGGATTTATTCAAATTTGAAGGCATACAGAACCAGCATGGCTACCACAGCATCTTGCAGCGGCATGCTATTCCATCTGGTTTGCGTTTAGTTGGACCATAATTTATTTTTCAACATGACAATGACCCCAAACACACCTCCAGGCTGTTTAAGGGCTATTTGACCAAGAAGGAGAGTGATGGGGTGCTGCGCCAGATGACCTGGCCTCCACAGTCACCGGACCTGAACCCAATCGAGATGGTTTGGGGTGAGCTGGACCGCACAGTGAAGGCAAAAAGGGCCAACAAGTGCTAGGCATCTCTGTGAACTCCTTCAAGACTGCTGGAAGGCCATTTCAGGTGACTACCTCTTGAAGCTCATCAAGAGAATGCCAAGCAAAAGGTGGCTAGAACCTAGAATATGGCATGTTTTCACACTTTTTTTGTTATGTATATAATTCCACATGTGTTAATTCATAGTTTTGATGCCTTCAGTGTGAATCTACAATATTCATAGTCATGAAAATAAAGAAAACTCTGAATGAGAAGGTGTGTCCAAACTTTTGGTCTGTACTGTATGACATTAGACATTTGGCATATGACATTTGAGTAGACTGTGTAATTTTGAGTGCTACAGTACTACTGTATGTGACTTGAAGTGTACATTACTTGTATGTGTACATGACTGTGTACATTAGTGTACTACACATACTGTTTATTGTATATGTATAAGATGCTTAGTCTCTATATCTGGCTGATATTTGCCCTTGCGTGGACGTTTGGGACCTACGCAGAACCATCTCTTGGGACTCAGGAACAGCAACCTCTTCAGGAGCTCTTGAGTCAGCTGGACTTAAGACAGGTTCTCCTCCTTCAGCAGCCGAAGTAGGTTGTAACTCTGGACTGGCAGGACTTGTACCTGGGGGTTCGGACATGGGTGAAGCAGGTGGTCTGGAGACTGGAGTATACTCTTGTGCCAACGGTGACAGGACTTGAGCCAGTGTGGTGACTAGAGTTGGTTGCACAGGCCCACAGATTGTCATGAAACCGAAGATTGCAGCTCGGGCAGGAGGGAACATGGGAACATCCATGAACGGGTGAACTCCCTCTCCGGGCATATCCTCCCTTGCAGGTTTGACTGGTGGTGAGGGAGGTATAGGGAGCACAGGCAGATCCTCCTTGTGACGTAACTTCATTCGATTACGATGAACGACTTGCAGTTCGTACCTGTTTTCTGGATTGCATACACATCTGAATCTGGATAGGGTACTGCGGTCACCGTATAGGGCTCCGTTTCCCAGATGGAGTCCAGTTTGTGGGTTCTCAGGAACTTCCGCAGCCAGACCTTGTCAACTATCTGGAGTGGTTTGGTGGAGGCATGACAGTTGTAGTCTTGCTGCTGCCTCTGTTGAACCTTGCCCATCTTTCTGTTAACAATATCTTTTTCTTCCTGGATCCTTCTTTGGGGGTCGGAGACCCATTCCATGGAAGCTTGCGGAGAGTTATTGAATGGAGCTTTGAGTCCAAATGTGCAATCTTTTGGTAGCTGGCCATGTCTGCCCATCATCAAATAGAAAGAGTGAATCCAGTGGAACAGTGCACTGTGTTGTTATAAATCTCCAATAGTTCGGGTAACAACCGAGGCCACTCTTCGCATCTGGACACAGATGCTGCTCGCAGCATGTCAATGAAGACTTGATTGATTCTCTCACAGAGCCTGTTACCTTGTGGGTGATAAGCAGTCATCCGGAATTTCTTGCAGGCATGAAATTGACACAGCTCCTGGAAGAGTTTGGCCTCAAAGGCCGTTCCTCGGCCAGTGAGAACAGACTCCGCACATCCTAAGTTTTGCACCCAATGGGAGTAGAACATCTGGGTCGTGGTTTTGGCTGTGAGATCTTTAACTGGCACGATAACAACCCACTTGGAGTAGCGATCCACCATGGGGTGATCATAAGTGCACCTGGATCGGGAAGGAGACAACTGGACATAGTCTAGAGCGACCGCTTGGTTAGGCCTTTCAGTCTGGATGGAATGGAGGGGTGCTCTGGCGTCCTTGGTGACGTTGCAGATGGCACACTCACTGCACCATTTCTCAATTTCGCTCTGCATCCCAATCCAGTAAAACCGCCACCTGACAGTGGCTTCTGTCTTGTGGACTCTGAAGTGTCCCGACTGATCATGGTAGGCATTAAGGACCATTGCAGCATCCCTTCGGGGAACCAGGATCTGATGAAGTCACTCACCTGAAACCGGATCCAAAGAGTTTCGGTACAACAGTCCCCAGTGTACGAACAGTCACTTCCTTTGTCGCCACAGACGCTTCAACTCGTAGTCACTCTGAGCCCAGCGTAGAAGGGTTGGTACCTTTTTCATTAGAAGGTAGTCCAACAGATCCCCCATGACTCGACTTTCGTCTTGCAGAGTCCTCCAGGTGTATAAATCTTCCTGGACCTTCTTGGACCTAGATTCACCCTCTTTGAGGTTGGTCACAGTATTCTTGTATGAATCTCTGGTAGAATGGGGGCATCTTCACGTCTTCCCACTCGTCTTTGACAGGTGGTTCTTTGCTGGGGGCCATTCAAGATAGTACATCAGCATTGACATTGGACTTGCCGCTTCTGTACTTGATGGTGAAGTCATAATTGACCAACCTTGAAGCCCACTGCTGCTCAATGGCACCCAGTTTGGCAGTGTTCAGGTGGGCCAGCGGATTATTATCCATATAGAAAGTGAATGGGGTGGCAGCCAGGTAGTCTTTAAACTTCTCAGTCACAGCCCATTTGAGGGCTAGGAGTTCCAGCTTGAAGGAGCTGTAATTGGCATCGTTCTTCTCTGCTCCGCGCAGATTACGACTGGCATAGGCTATCACTCGCTCTTGTCCTCCTTGGATTTGGGATTGGACTGCCCCCAAACCTTTGAAGCTGGCATCGGTGTACAGCCGGAACAGTTGAGTGTAGTCTGGATAAGCCAGGATGGGTGGTTCTGTCAACAGGTGTTTCAGGGCTTGGAAGGCTGTCTCGTTCTCCTTGGTCCAGTACACAGGTAGCTTCCCACTGTAGTTATCCTACGCTATACACCGTAAGTGGGCTGTTAGGGGTTCTGCAATCTGGGCGAAGTGAGGAATGAAGCGGTGGTAGTAGCCAGCAAATCCCAGGAAGCTCCGGACGGCTTTCACTGTGCGCGGGGTAGGCCAGTTCTTAACAATTTCTACCTTGTAGGGATTAGGCTGGGCTCGGCGCTGACAACGTGACCTAGGTAGTATACCTGAGGTTAAAGCAGATGGCACGTGGACGGCTTGATCTTCAATCCATGTTTGATCAACACTTGGATTATGTCCGACAGATGATCAAGGTGCTCCTGGTAGGACTTAGAGTATATGATGACATCATCGAGGTACAGTAGGACACTCTGGAAGTTTAAGTGGCCCAAGCATCGCTCCATCAGCCGCTGGAAAGTAGCAGGGGCAATGCACAGCCCGAACGGCATACTTTTGAACGCAAACAATCCCATGGGGGTCACAAAGGCTGTCTTCTCTCAGTCTTCCACAGCCATAGGCACTTGCCAATACCCACTGGTTAAGTCCAAGGTGGAGAAGTATACTGCCGACCCAAGGGCAGTGAGTGATTCCTCTATTCTTTGAAGAGGATAAGCGTCTTTTTGGGTGATATAATTTGTTTCTTATAGTCGACACAGACAGAACAAGGAGCGCCGCCCAGGTGCTCTGACTTTCCTGGATGACGTCTGCTTCATGTCGATTAACATCTTCTTGACAGTTTGGTACATGCCTGGCGTGACCTGATGTGTCTCTCTTTGATAGGTGGGGTGTCGCCTGTCAAAATCCGATGTTGGATCATGGACATATGTCCAAAGTCTGTAGGATGTTTACTGAAGGCTTCTTGGTACCTCCCGGCGACATTGATAACCCCGTTGACTTGATCCTTCAGGGTGGTCTCATCTCCCACTTGAAGTTGCGGCCACCAGGGTTCGGGGGGAATTTCCACAGAACCTGGAGTCACTTGAGCTGCTCATTGTCGAGACACTTTGCGTTCTGATAAAATGTCACTTGGTTCTAGAAGATACAACTGGGCCACTGGAGTGTACTTTGGTATGATGGTAGCCACACTTGACAGATTGACTAGTCGGACTGGAACTTTCCGATTAATAACTGTGACTAGACTCCTTGCTGCTCGAACTAGTGGATTATGGATTATCTTCCAACTGTATAGGCTCTAACAGGGCTTGATAGTCCTTGTTTCTCACTCCTGGATGTGCACGGCACCACAGGGTTGTCTCTGTGTTAGGTTGTAAGGTCACCGACCTGATGTCTTGAATCCGTACTTTGCAAACTTCTCCTCGTTGATTGGCAAACTTCTGCTCCTTTAAGTGGTGCTGCGCAGCCAGCTGGCCTGAGGGGGACATGTAGGGGAGAGAGGCATGCAAAGAATCTACTATGTCAGTAAAGCAATGTTTCATGATATTCATCTCCAATATGAATTCTGCAGTCCCCGTATCAGACACATCAGTTACAATCACACCCTGTCCCTTAAGCACATGTTTTCCTAATTGAATGGTGGGCTCCCAATATCCACGTCTGGGTATTGGTTTCCCGTTACCTGCCACTACCTTGAAATCAACACTGTCAGGTTCACACAACAAATTAGTATTCCAGTACTTGTAAAACATGTCTTTAGATGTAGTGGACACTTCTGATACGTTCTACAATGACTTTTACATAGGGGCAGGGGGTGACCTATAGTGAGAGTCCTGACTTAGATTGTTCTGGGTTTGGACCTGATATCTGCTTCCTTGTCCACGTCCTCAGAGGAAATCCATTTAAATCCCAACATTGTACCTTCCAATGTCCCGATTTGTTACAGTAGGTACAAAAGGGCCTTTGAGTCCCTGGGGGCCTATTGAGCAGATTATGGTGGGGGTTAACTTGACGAGGAGCAGGAGTGGATACAGGTCTCTTAGGTAGGGGCGGTTCACGGTTGGCCGGAGCAGCCTGACTGTCAAGTTCCTTCACAACCTGAGGATGCATTCACACCCTGTTTTTGCAATACAGTTCCCGTATCAGGTTTTTGATGAAAAACTGATTCCTCAAAACCGGACTACACTGTATCAAAACGCGTGTACAAATTTTAACCCGTATACGGTTTAAAAAATTATGTCCGGTTGCATCCGTTTTTAAGAAAAAAAAAAGGTATACTTTTTTAACTTTTCGCTTTATTATGAATGAAGTCTTGTTTGATTGAAATTCCAAGAAAAAAAACTGTGCAAAGCCAGAAACCGTATGGTGAAAACCTGATGGAATCGTACGCACATACAGTTCTATGTGGTTCCCATTGACTCCCATGTTTAAAAAAAAAAAGTATACGGTTTAATACAGTTTTTCACCCGGACCAAAAACCGGGGTAGACTACGGTTTTGGGTACGGGGAAAAAACTGACAAAACCTTACAGGATGGAAAACGGACACAACCTGATGCATCTTTTGGCATACGTTTTTCAATACGGTTCCTTACGGTTTTCACATTGAAAATGTATATGGGAACTGTAATGCAAAAAACGCGGTGTGAATGCACCCTGAGTCAATTGTTCAATGTCCTGTTTGACACTCTGAAATTCTGAGGCTGTGAAGGCTGGTAGGGTATTGGACACTGGGGCGGGAAACGGTGGTGGTGGTATGGGGCCGGCTTCCGCACCCAGGGGTTCTGGCATAGGGGCATAACTCTCTTTAGACTCAGTCTCTGGCTCTATAACCCAAAGAGCCAGTCTTTTAAAAGCAGAGAAGGACAGATTGGGATTTTGTACTGCTAACATCCTCAACTGAGCTTTGTCCCATTTGTTATGAGCCCCATCAATAAACCTGTCCTTCAATACTTTGTTACCTTGATCGGGAGTGATACCGTCTAACTTTTGAACAGTCTCTAGAGCATTTTGTAAAGCTACTGCATAAGCTCTGAGTCTCACCTGGCTTTTGTTGCCTCTCGTACAACCGGAGGCGTACCTCTGACAGAGAATGTGACTCAAATACCTGGTATAACCCCTCGAAGATCTGCTCTACCTTCTCGGAGGCAGGCCAGGTGCGGACTTCCTCAAGTGCTGGTCCTTGTAGTTGTCCTGTGAGCAGCGGTACCTGTTGATTAGAAGGGAGAGAGTAAAAACAAACAAGCTCTGAATATTCTTCTTGAAATCCCTCAGGGTGAAGAGGTTTCCGCTGTAGGTAGGAAGGACAGGATTCCCCAGAAATACTGGTGCGGTTGCTGGGGCACCCACATGATTGATATAGACTGAAAGTGGGACCGGCAGGACCCCTACCACTGGTATTGCAGATGTTCCCGCTGCTGGTGATGGAGGGGTACTTTCGCCGGGTTGATCTGGAGAGCTGGGTGCTGATGACATGTTGTCAATCTCTTTGAGTGCGCAGTCACTTTAAGAAGCTTTGAGTGCGTTGTCGCTTTAAGAGGATTTGAGTGCGCCATCACTTGAGTGCGCTGCCTCTTTAAGATGCCTGGCAATAGACTGTAGAAAATACCCGCACGGGTATTGGGTACTGAGGGGTTAATGTTAGCTGCCACCGGTGCTGGAGACTTGTTGCGGCAAATCATTGGTTTATGCAGAGTCTGCGCTGCAGCGGGTACTTGCCGGTATTCTGTAAAGCCGGACGCAGCCGCCGGAACCTTTACTATGGCTGCACCCTGTTTGGTCCGGTTGGTAAATTCTTCCCCTGTGCAACACAGGGCGGATTCTTAGTTCCGGCTCGCACACTGAAGAGGCGTCACTGCTGGGGACTGACTAAGCGGAGCTGGGACCGCTCCCGCGTGCGGAAAACACCGGACTCTGTTTAACCCCTTCAGGTACGGACTTTACACACTTAGCAATAACGATTAACAGTCTTTCTTTCACCTTCCTCACTACTTTATCCGTGCCACAGTAAAAACCGACTTTAGTAACACAGTCCCGTACACTTTCGTGGTGCACACTTTTTCGCAACTGCATGCGGTTTTCTATTAGACACTGTTCAGACTGGCGGGGAAGGACTTGCGGCAACTTGCATATGGCATACACCCGTATCCTGTTAATGGGTGGCCTGACTTGACTTAATGGTGAAGTGGTTAAGGCTGCGATTATAGCAGCTGCGATTCAGTTTAGATTTTAGTTATAATTTATGATACTTTCTGGTGTGTTATAGCCACTAGAGGCTACTTTGTCCCACCTACTTTTTAAAGACTGCCGAGGGGATGTTATCGTTTCATCTTTTTTATACCAGTTTTCAAGTGTATAGTCCATAACAAATTCCTCCTAAGTTTTTTATGCCATTTCCAAACATTTATGAAGCAAAAAGAAGAAGTATTTATAAAGTGCATTCAGAATGTTTTCAGACCCTCTCACCTTTTCACCTTTTTCACATTTTATGTTTTTTCCCATCATCCTGCGCTTAATACTCCATAATGACAAAGTGAAATTTGTCTTCAGATTTACCCACAAAATATTGTTAACCAGTGGACTTTTGGGTTTTCTGACATGTCTATATGTTTAGCACTAGGAATTTAATTTTTTTTCCCAATTTAAAAAAGGTTTTATTTATATGAAGAAAACATACAGAACATTTGTGTCAAGTATAATAGAAGTACACAACAGACCTGTTTGGTCATTCCAAAACAAGTAGATTACAATGCTCAAACAACAAGAACAAATAATCAGGAACTTAAAGGTGGCGTGTACTTGCGGGGCTATGGAAATGTAGCGGGAAATCATGAAAGCAAGAACTGGAGCCAGTCGTTGGGCGCTACTAAGGAGAGACATAAAGCCAAGTCGTATGAGTGAATAGCAACCATTATAAAGCCAAAATCACACAACAAACAATACAGGACAAACACAAAAAAGGATAAGTGGAGAAATAAAAAGAGAAGAGTGAGAAAGGGGAGAGACAAGAGGAGAAAACAAATAATAATAAAGTAACTGAACGAAAGAAGGAGGGGACAAAAGACCAGGGAAGCCTCAAGTAAACACCAACACCCTTGAATACACCCAGGCTAGGACAGAAAACTGTAACAATCAGATGAGCAGAATTGACTAGGAATTTAGTTTTTACAAGTTACACAAAACCCAAATATTGATCATATTGTTGCAGTTCTTAACAAATTTTACTGGCTATGCACTTTCAGTAACTGTTGGAAGAACCTCCCCACACACATGAACGTTTAGCATTGCTGAACATTCATCTTTCTTGATTTAGGAGGGTGGTAAGCCATAGCCAGATAGCTCTCGTGCCAGCTTTTTCTCTCCCAGAACAGTAGGATGGAAGTGAAAATCCTACACGTCAGATACTTCACTCCAAAGACATTATTTGTTGGTGGAAAGTTGAGATGCCACCATACACCTTAGGCGGTTGACCAGACCTACTGAGGGCAAGTTTTTATGTTGTAGGCAGAGGTATCTCTGTTGGCTTACATAGTAGGTGGAAAAACCTGTCCAAATTTTGTATATCCAGCAAATTATTTTAATTGTGTTATGTAGTTTGAATAATAAATTGAATCTTAATATAATTTACAGAGTGCTTATCATACTGGTTACTATAAAATGGCAAAGAAGGCATGCTCTGTATTGTGGAACTACTTTGTCAGCTCACCAAGCCTGGCAGAACAAAATAATTCTGAAACGAGAGGATCCCCAGATAGCCATATTACTCAGATGAGGTACTCTAAGTTATTATCTAACAATTGCAGTTGTATTTATAATACCATAGTAATTACTTAAAATGTTATCATTTTCACAAGTCGCTAAATGCGAATAATTTCCAGTTTCAGTAATTTTCTCCCTTTACTAATTCATGTGCTAGAGTCTATATAACAGATGTATGGGTATATTCATGTGCAGCAGACATTTCTGGGAATTTTCCTATACATTTATGCATACCCCTATGAGATAAATGTGAGGTTTGCTGACATTTTGCCTCCTTCATACACACTTATTTTTGCTTGTGAAAAAAAAAACCCATCAAATTAACATTTGTAACATGTTTTTTTCTGGCATTTTACAAGTCCTATAAAAAAAACGCTCATAGAAGTGAAAAACAGAAAACACCATACCTAGAGATCTTGCTGTATTAAAAATAAATAATCCCCCGCACACACACACAAAAAACATTTTTGTAGCTACTTTTGCACATCAAAAGGGTAGTTTCAGACAATGTTTTTTTTTTTGTTTGTTTAAAAAAAAAAAATACAAAATTTAAGCCAAGTTCAGAACTGCATTTAAAAGGAATTGGAACTATAAAGAAGGGACTTAAATTTCTCCTTTTGAATCCACTTTTGACTTTGACTCAAAGAACTGCAGTAGCATTTAAAAGCAAACAAACAAAACACTGTGTGTAGGTCTACCCTAATGGATGTTTTCATGGGTGCTTTCAGTTTCATCCATGTCTTGAGGAAGAGGTTCTCACAAGAGATCCATGGCTCAGGGCAAAAAGAAAAAATTACAGGCATAAGCCCCAGAATGCCGCCTTTGCTCTTAAGAGTAATGGGTTTGTTAGTGAAGAGAGAGAGAGAGAGAATTACCATTTTCAAGGAATTTGGTATAATAGTTGAAGCAGCATCATCTCTTATTATGTATTTATTGTTTAAAGAGTACCTGTGACCAAACTAAACTTTTATTTGTCACATTCACCGGGATGAAACAAGAGGTGGATCCGCTGGACCCACGTGGAAGGAGTAGAGAGCCGTACCAGGCAAGCGAAATCTAAGATGCCGCTGGTCTTCACCAGAGCCCGCCGCAAAGCAGGATGAACTTGCTGCGGCAGACAACGTCCAGGCCTGGCACGACTCGTCCAGGCGGGTTGCCGAGGTGACGCTTGGCTCGGAGTGATGGAGCTGGGATGCTAGAGGCAGACGGCCGACCAGGCAGGGAGAATAGCAGGAATAGCAGTTAGGTCAGGGGCAGGCAGCTCATGTTCGTGGTCAAGAAACGTAGCAAGGGTTCAGTACATGGTCAGGTCAGAAACAGAACAGTGGGAACTCTTTCTCAAAGGCACTGAGCACAAAGATCCGGCAGGAAGACATAGGAAGTGACATCCTTAAATAAGGGTGGTTCAGGCAAGAACCAATTAAAAGGACACTGTCCCTTTAAATCTTAGTGACTGCGCACGCGCACCCTAAGGATGAGACGCACGCGCACCAGCACCACAGGACGGCGCACAGGCGATGCGCCGCGACATTACAGTGATGCGGCTCTCGTGCGACCACGAGGAGGGAGCCGCACACCGGATACACCCCCGGGGAGAGGAGCCGGAGGGCGGAGGAGAGCAGCGGGGTGAGGACCGCGAGCTCGTCGGAGCAGAGGTACGGGAGAGAAGCCGCAGGCAACCCCGTGCCGGGCAGCGGGACGCAGCGTGGCCTCTGACAGTACCCCCCCCCTTTGGCCCCCTCTTCTTTTTAAGTTGTAGGAACTTCAAGATCAAGTCCTTGTCCAGGATGTTTTCTTCGGGTTCCCACGACCTCTCCTCCGGACCAAATCCCTTCCAGTCCACCAAAAAAAATCGTCTACCCTTGGAATATTTGGAGGCAAGGATCTGTTGAACTTCAAAAACGTCAGAGGCACCAGAAACTGGAGATGGAGTGACTGACTTGGTGGAAACCCGATTCAAGACCAGAGGTTTAAGGAGAGAGACATGGAAGGTGTTAGGGATTCGAAGGGAACGAGGCAGAAGCAACTTGTAAGCCACCGGGTTGACACGGCATAAGACTTTAAAGGGACCCAAGAAACGTGGTCCAAGTTTGTAACTGGGCTGTTTAAGGCGGACATATTTAGCCGAGAGCCACACTTTGTCGCCAGGAAGGAAGGCTGGTGGAGGTCTCCTCTTCTTATCCGCCTGGTGTTTCATACGGGAGGAGGCACGGACCAGAGACTGCTGAGTGTCCTTCCATATAGGCTGAAAGTCACAAACCAGAGCATCCACCGCAGGCACATCAGAGAGAATAGCGAGCGGTGTGGGGGGGGGGGGGGGGGCGATGACCATAGACAATAAAGAAAGGAGAATTGCCGGTAGAGCCAGAGTCCCGATGGTTATAAGAAAATTCGTCCCTCGGTAAGAGAGAGCACCAATCATCTTGACGTGCAGAGACAAAATGGCGGAGGTAGGTACCGAGGATCTGGTTCACCCGTTCGGCTTGACGGTTGGTCTGAGGATGGTAGGCAGAGGAGAAATCCAGCTTGACCTTAAGGCGGGAACACAGGGCATGCCAAAACTTGGAGACGAATTGGACCCCCCTATCCGATGTGATATGAAGGGGGAGACCATGGAGCCGAAAGATGTGATGAAAAAATAAGCCAGCCAGTTGGGAAGCAGAGGGTAAACAGGAAAGTGGAACAAAATGAGCCATCTTTGAGAACCGATCCACAACCACCCAGATTGGAGGAAAGCGGCAGGTCGGTGATAAAGTCAATGGCTATATGAGTCCAGGGAGATTCTGGGATAGGCAGGGGTTGCAAAAGGCCGGCTGGTCTTTGACGGGATGGATGCTGGAACACAGGATCCTTCCTCGGGAAGCGACGAGGTCTCGGTAGCTGGCGTTCTTGCCGGAGCTCCTCTTGCCTTTCTGCGAAACGTACGTCAATACGAGTCGCCAAGTGGATCAGGTCTGAGAGAGAAGAAGGGGAATCACGGGTAGCAAGAGCATCCTTGACTCTACTAGACAACCCCTTCTTAAAGGTGGCACATAGAGCTGCTTCATTCCTATCCAGCTCGGACGCTAAGGTACGGAACTGGACCGCATATTCGCCCACTGGGGCATCCCCCTGGCGGAGGTTCAGAAGGGCAGGCTCCGCAGATGAGGCTCGGGCAGGTTCCTCAAATACGCTCCGGAATTCAGAAAAGAAAGCTTGCAGATTTGTAGTGACAGGGTCTCCTTTGCCCAAGCCAGGGCTTTACCGGAGAGGAGACTGAGGACGAAGGCCACCTTGGCACGTTCGGACAGAAATTGGTCAGCCAAAAGTTCAATATGCATAGAACATTGGGTCGCAAAACCCTTCACGTCTTAGAGTCCCCTTCTAACTTGTTTGGCAAGGAAAGACGCACCTTTGGACCAAGAGCAGAAGTAGGAGACACAGGACCAGGAGCGGGTTCGGAAACAGAGTGACGCGGCTGTGGCTGCTGCTGCTGCTGCAAAGAGAGAAGCTGCTCCATCATGGCAGACAACTGGTTCAATTGCTGGGCCTGTTGAGCCAACTGCTGGGACTGTTGAGCCACTACAGTAGACAGATCCGCTACGCTGGGCAGAGGCACCTTGGCAGGATCCACGGCCGGATCTTACTGTCACACTCACCGGGATGAATCAGGAGGTGGATCCACTGGACCCGCGTGGAAGGAGTAGAGAGCCGTACCAGGCAAGCGGAATCTAAGACGCCGCTGGTCTTCACCAAAGCCCGCCGCAAAGCAGGATGGACTTCCTGCGGCAGGCGACGTCCAGGTCGCTACACCTGGCCGAGGTGACGCTTGGCTCGGAGTGATGGAGCTGGGATGCTAGAGGCAGACGGCCGACCAGGCAGGGAGAATACTCGTAGTCAGGAATAGCAGTAAGGTCAGGGGCATGCGGCTCAGGTTCGTGGTCAAGAAACGTAGAAAGGGTTCAGTACACGTTCAGGTCAGAAACAGAACAGTGGGAACGCTTTCTCAAAGGCACTGAGCACAAAGATCCGTCAGGGAGACATAGGAAGTGGCATACTTAAATAAGGGTGGTTCAGGCAAGAACCAATTAAAAAGACACTGTCCCTTTAAATCTTAGTGACTGGCCCTAAGGAAGAGACGTGCGCGCACCGGCACCACAGGAGGGCGCACAGGCGATGCGCCACGACATTACAGTGATGCGGCTCTCGTGTGGCCACGAGGAGGGAGCCGCACACCGGAGACGCCCCGGGGAGAGGAGCCGGAGGGGGGAGGAGAGCAGCGGGGTGAGGACCGCGACCTCATCGGAGCAGAGGTACAGGAGAGAAGCCGCAGGCGACCCCGTGCCGGGCAGCGGGACGCGGCGCGGCCTCTGACATTAATATTTTGCTCCCTATGTAATTATAAGACACTTTGCTATTTACTTGCTGTTAAAATTCTCAACCTTTCTATGTTTTTAATGTGATTGAAAAAATGGCCACTAGGTGGCTCTGTTCTGTTCCCTGCCACAAGTCAAACTACTAAAGGTGGGTGTTCCACATTATTAAGCAGAGCACCATTTTCAAGCAATATGGGAAAGAAAAAGTATCTCTTTGCTGACGAAAAGAGTGAAATAGTTTAAAGGGGTACTCCGGTGGAAAACTTTTTTAATGAACTGATGCCAGAAAGTTAAACAGATCTGTAAATTACTTCTATCAAAAAATCTTTACCCTTCCTGTACCTTTTAGCAGCTGTATGCTCCAGAGGAAATTCTGTTCTTTTTGAATTTCTTTTTTGTCTTGTCTACAGTGCTCTCTGCTGACACCTGATGTCCGTATCAGGAACTATCCAGAGCAGGAGAAAATCCCCATAGCAATCTGGACAGATCCTGATACGGACAGAGGTGTCAGTAGAGAGCACTGTGGATAAGACAAAAAAGAAATTCAAAAAGAACAGAATTTCCTCGTAGCATACAGCTGCTAAAAAGTACAGGAAGGGTAAATATTTTTTAATAGAAGTAATTTACAAATCTGTAAAACTTTCTGGCACCAGTTGACTTATAAAGACCGGAGTACCCCTTTAATGCCTTGGATGAGGTATGAAAACATTAGATATTTCACGAATACTTGCGTGTTCATCGCACTAACAAGAGATTTGGGCCTGATTCAGAGCGCAGACGGGTTTGTGCAGATTAAGGCAAATTGAGGAAGATTTCTGCCAGATCCATGCAGTGGATCAAGAGAGCAGCTGCTAAAATACCCTTACATAGCAGCAAACAGATATTTGAAGCTGCTGGTGCCTCTGGAGTCCCACGGACATCAAGGTGTAGAGTCCTCCAGAGTCTTGCAACTGTGCAGAATTTCTGCAATGGGCAGAAAAATACATGAAGACTAATTTTTAAACAGTCCTGTTCACTGATGAGTGCCGTGCAACCCTGGATGGTCTAGATGGATGGAGTAGTGGATGGTTGGTGTTGACGGCCACCCTATTCCAACCAGGCTTCGATATCAGCAAGGCGGTGGCGGAGTTATGTGGAGTTATGTGGACTTTCTGACTGACCACTTTCTTCCCTGGTACAGAAGGAAGAACTATGCTTTCCGTAATAAAATAATCTTCATGCATGACAATGCACCATCTCATGCTGCAAAGAATACCTCTGCATCAATGGTTGCTATGGGGATAACTGGAGAGAAAGTCATTGTGTGGCCTCCATCCTTCTATTGAGAACCTTTGGAGCGTCCTCAAGCAAAAGATCTATGAGGGTGGGAGGCAGTTTACATCCAAACAGCAGCCCTGGGAGGCTATTCTGACATCTTGCAAACAAATTCAAGCAGAAACTGTCCAAAAACTCACAAGTTCAATGAATGCAAGTTCAATGAAGCTGCTATCAAATAAGGGGTTTGAATGAAATAGCTTCTTATAACAGTAAATATGCTGCAAACGCAACAAATGACAATTTTCACTTCTTTACAACCTATAAAGTGTTTTGAAACTTACCGTACTGTGCGTAATAATTTGGAACAGGGCATTGTGAGTAATTTATGTTTAAAAAAAAATACTGTTATCATTAGAAGGTTTGTTCAATAACAAATGAATTGTACTCTTAATAGTTAATAACATGAGAACTATTCTGACTGTTATTTACATAAATTATTTAGGTAAATGAAAAATATAATTTGCATAATAATTTGGAACAGGGTGTATTCTGAGTTAGTTTAGAAAATCTGTTTTGATGACAGGTACTCTTTAATGCATAAACAAACCACAGAAAGGTCAGGTCAGAAATAACACTTGTCACGTTATTCTTAGCTCCGGCTTATTTTATTCTATGCCTTTCTCAATATTTTTGTGAGCAGTTACACAGCTGTAACAGTGAAATTGGGCAAGACCCAGTTTTTTTTTTAAGATCAATATCAAAGTCTCCCAGGACCACAGTAAATAATATGCAATGCTCTATGTATAACACAAAGAAGCTTGGAATCCATTTCTAATATCTTCTTTGTTTCCAACAAAAGGGACCTGGTGATGGTTTCCATGGTAACCGCAGTGGCCAGTATCAGCCTGCTGTGTGCGGGGAAGAATTTTTAATTAGTGCTGTCAGATTGTGAGTCTCGCTGTTTAGTAAATAGTCGCTTTGTCATAACTTATCTCTTCTACTCCTCATCTTCTACAGATAGTACTGTAGGCAGAATTAGCATCATTGTATCAAAATGTCTTGGAATTGTTCTCATATGAGTATTAGCATGTTATGTATAAGAATGGATGCGTTTATGCATAAGTAGTATCTCAGATTATATCTTTTTTTTCCCATAGACTGTGGAATGAAGCTGTAGCAAACTCTTCTCCCATACTGCTACAACTTTTCCTGGGAAGTATTTTTATACTCGATGATATAAACATAAAGGAAGGAGCACTTTTCTGTGACTCTGTTTGTGATGGTGAGCTTTCTCGGAAGGGACAAGTAAGTAATAAATTGATATTCTGCAATTAAATTAGACCAGTACACAGATTCTTAATAGTTAAACTAAAAAGGTAGACAATGTCCAGTATGTTCAGATGGGACAGATTTGTTTAAGAAATGTCTGTGATTGTTATTTATGTCTAGAATGGAGTTTGCATAAGCACATGATGTTGAAGCAACCCTATTCAGCTATATGGAAGGAATTTTCTATCACAGAAGTTAAAGGGGTACTCCACTGGAAAACATATATATATATATATATATATATATATATATATATATATATATATATTTTTTTTTTTAATCAACTGGTGCCAGAAAGTAAAACAGATTTGTAAATTATAACAGCAGCTGATAAGTACTGGAAGGATTAAGAATTTTTTTTTATAGAAGTAATATACAAATCTGTTTAACTTTCTGGCACCAGTTGATTTTAACCCTTAACGACGCCAGATGTAAATGTACGTCCTGGTGAGGTGGTACTTTTAACGCCCATGGTACATTTACGTCCTATACATAACCGCGAGCATCGGAGTGATGCTCAGGTCATGCGCGGCAGGTCCCAGCTGCTGATAGCAGCCAGGGACCCGCCGGTAATGGTGGACATCCGCGATCGCGCGGATGTCCGCCATTAACGCCTCAGATGCCGTGATCAATGCAGATCACGGCATCTGCAGCATTGCGGACACTAAAATGGATGATTGGATCCCCGCAGCGCTGCCGCGGCGATCCGATAATCCAGCATGGCAGCCGGAGGTCCCCTCACCTGCCTCCGCTGCCTTCCACGGGTCTTCTGCTCTGGACCAGCCCAGAGCAGACGATGACCGATAATACTGATCAGTGCTATGTCCTATGCATAGCACTGAACAGTATTAGCAATTGAATGATTGCTATACATAGTCCCCTATGGGGACTATTAAAGTGTAAAATTAAAAGTAAAAAAAGTTTAAAAAAATTTGAAAAACCCCCTCCCCCAATAAAAAAATGTAAATTGTCCCATTTTCCCTATTTCACCCCCAAAAAGTATAAAAAAAATATTTTATATACTTATTTGTTATCGCTGCGTGCGTAAATATCCCAACTATTAAAATAAAATGTTAATAATAGCGCTTGGTGAATGACGTGAACGTATAAAAAAAATAAAATCCAAAATAGCTGCTTCTTTTAATAAAATTTTATTCCCAAAAAAATGTATAAAAAATGTATTAAAAGTTTTATATAAGCAAATATAGTATCAATAAAATGAACAGATCACGGTGCAAAAAATAAGCCCTCATACCGCCGCTTATACGGAAAAATGAAAAAGTTATAGGTCTTCAAAATAGGGGGATTTTAAACGTACTAATTTGGTTAAACAGTTTGCGATTTTTTTAAAGCGCAACAGTAATAGAAAAGTATGTTATCATGGGTATCATTTTAATCGTATTGACCTAAAGTATAAAGAACACGTCATTTTTACCGTAAATTGTACGGCGTGAAAACCAAACCTTCCAAAATTTGCAAAATTGCGGTTTTCTTTTGAATTTTCCCACACAAATAGTATTTTTTTGGTTGCGCCATACATTTTATGGTAAAGTGAGTTATGGCATTACAACGGACAACTGGTCGCACAAAAAACAAGCCCTCATACTAGTCTGTGGAGGGAAATATAAACGAGTCATAAAAGAGTTATGATTTTTTTGAAGGCGAGGAGGAAAAAACGAAAACGTAAAAATAAGAGTCCTTAAGGGGTTAAAATAAAAAGTTTTCCAGTGGAGTATCCCTTTAATGCAACAAATCTGTCATGTGTGAACTAACCCTTAAAAGCAATGACATTTCCATTGATTTTTGTATTGTCCATTATGTTTTTTTAATGCCAAATTAAGCAATTTGCTAAATATTTTAAAGAAATTCAACCAAGAAGTTTCCACTATTTGGCTGCTACTAAGAAAAAGATAAGATAAGCCCATCAGACAGGCTTTCTGCTCTCTGTCAGTGTTAGAGATAGCAGTAGGAGAGGGTTACAAACCATCTCAGAGTGTGGATGTAAGGGAGAGTATACATGGAGGGCAGCTCTCACAGACTGTAGATAGAAAAGAAAACAGAGGAGCAGTGGAGGCAGAATTGTGGAGGCATTATTTAAAAAGACTTATGGAAAAGAAAAGGTGTGCACCATAAGTAAAAAGCAAGAATAAAAAAAGCTTTACAAAGGTTTCCATATCCTTTAAAGAGGTTTTATAGACAGAATAGTTTGTTGCCATTCACATGTTTCACTGATCTGGACTGTCCATAGCATTGTATGTTGAGTTACAGTGGTCCAGAAAAAAACATTGTACGTTTAAATTATTGTATGTTGAGGCCTTTGTAAGTTGAGGGATCACTGTAATTAAATAATAAATTAATTAAAAATCCTCAATTTATAGAAATGAAATCTTTTCAGTTTTTCCCACATAATCCCTCACCTGGCCCAAAATGTGATGTTTATAGCTCACTGTTTATGACCTTTAGCTGAATTTTATTTTGCTGGGCAAACATGCACAGTTGCAGCCCTATACGTTATAGGAGGAATGCTGGGAACATCAGAGGATTGGAACTAGGAACTGATAATTGAGGCTCAGCAGTGAGGGAGCAATGTAGAAAATGCACAAGAGGGTGATGGCTCAGGCTTTAGCAGCCAGGGCAGTATAGGGGGAGAACAACATTAAGCAGATATCAGCAGTGCATGATGGGAAATTTAGTCTGCTACCCACATGGGCTGCTACTGAAGTAATTATAATATGTAATATATGTGTTCAGGATGTAGGATAAATGTAATTATACATGTTCAGGATGTAGGATTAGTGTTATACTGTTGCTTTATGTATAAGTCCCTGAAGCCTTCCCGGAATACCCCTTAACCCCTTGTTTACTTTATTGGAGCTGGGCTCTTATACATGACAAAACTCAAGGACAGCTTTGGCTCTGTCTTTGGAAGAAAGATGAAATAACAGTGCATTTTTGCCACTGTAAAGCTATTTATGAATAATTTGGCAGCTGTGTGGTTGTGGGAGAAAAGTTCTATGAATAGTGGATGTTTTGTAAAAGTGTTAGGACCACTCACTCACAGGCAAGGGCCACTCACTGTCGTACAATTATAGCGTAGCAACAAAACATCCTGTTCCTCCCTAGCTATGCCAAGGAGCTGTAACTATCAAATGTAGAAGATTTAAAGATATATTAATATAAAGAATTACTTAGGCGTTATGTACATTTGGAAAGCAGGTTACCATCAAATAAGTGAAGCATTTATTAGCATATATGTCAGCGCAATGTTGTTTTGAATGGCTTCTTGTAGTAAGGAGAAACTCTTTTTTATGACTTTATTTTATGCATAAAACAATGTTGTAATTACCCCTTCCCAACCCCTGAAGTACCGTATTTTTCGCCCTATAGGACACACCGGCGTATAAGACGCACCCAATTTATAGGTGCAAAATCTAAAAAAATAAAGATTTTGAACCCAATAGTGGTCTTTAACCTGCGGACCTCCAGATGTTGCAAAACTACAACTCCTAGCATGCCCGGACAGCCGTTGGCTGTCCGGGCATGCTGGGAGTTGTAGTTTTGCAACATCTGGAGGTCCGCAGATTGAAGACCACTGCATAGAAGGTAATACGTGTCCCCGCCGCTCCGGACTTGTCACCGCTGCCCTGGATGTCGCTCCATCGCTGTCGCCGTCGCTCCGGAGCGTCTCTGCTGCCGGCCGGGTATCCTCGCTCTCCGTCGCCGCCATCACGTCATGACGTGATGACTAGGAAGGAGAGCGCCGGCCATACATGGGATCCCTTAACGGAGAAGACACCGAGGAGGCAGATAAGGTCCCTCCCGGTGTCCTGTAAGCACTAACCCGGCTATTCAGTCGGGCTGTTCGGGACCGCCGCGGTGAAATCGCGGCAGTCCTGAACAGCCCGACTGAACAGCCGGGTTAGTGTCACTTTCCCTTCAGACGCGTCGGTCAGCTTTGATCACCGCGTCTGAAGGGTTAATACAGGGCATCACCGCGATCGGTGATGTCCTGTATTAGCCGCGGGTCCCGGCCGTTGATGGCCGCAGGGACCGCCACGATAGGGGTGTATTCGTCGTATAAGACGCACCAACTTTTTTCCCCCAGTTTTGGGGAAGAAAAAGTGCGTCCTATACGGCGAAAAATACGGTACATTAAGGTCCTAAGTAGGAATACATTTCTACAAATCGATTTAAATGTACGTCCTTGCGATCCCCGGTGCTCAGAATTGAAGCACACAGCATCGGTGGTGGGAGTCGGCAGTCCGATACTGCCAGGCTCCTGCTGCAACTACTGAGACTAAAAATTCAGGTTGTGGCAGTGTAACATGATAGATGCTACAGTCAGTATTAAGCGCAGCATCTATAGGATTGACAGGGGAAGGGGGCTCCAGCATTCGCCCATCGGTGACCCCGCAATGCAATTGTGCAGTTCTGCCATGACAGCCGAATGCCATGACCATGATCTTTTTCCATAACTGTCATATACTTTAATGAAATCTCTCTGCTGGCCGCTTTGTCATCTTATAAGTATGACAAAAATGTCTGCGAAAGGAGAACCTCTTTAACGATTAATAATATAATAATAATAACAATAATAATTGACAGGTAGATCAAACTAATGTACAGCTTGTTGCCCTGGATGTGGACGAATCCAAATGGCTGGTGAACTAGGCATAATAAAAAGTATCACTACAAAGATTGCCGACTTTGTCCTACAGTCAAGGGTTTTATGAAACCTGAGAAACACACGTTTTGACCACTTTAGGAGTGAATGAAGTAAAACTTAGAAGTGCAGTGTAGTAATTTCTGCAGTTCACACACTAGAGGCTTATTACTGAAATAACACACTTGAGAAGTCAAACACAACAGGCAGTTAGTAGAATAAAGTTTATGTAATCCACAAAGAGAAATTTGTTTGTTTCAAAGTCATTTGCACAAAAGGAGATTATAAAAATGTATTTACATTTAAAACGGCAAAACACTTTTGTTTAGATTGTTAAAAGAAGGTCGACTCTGCTGAGCAAAAAATCTCTTTATCTTTAGATTTGTCGACTAGCTGAATGCGAGAGATTGTTAGTGGCTCTTGATGTTAGTACCTTGCTGAGTGATACCAGCTATGCCCTTCAAGCTGTTGTTCAGTGCTACGGTCTGATTGCTCCACTAATCTATCACAGGATCCCTTCTGTTGCAGTAGTGCAGGTAAGCAGAAATGTTCCAAAATAAATTTGTTCAGACGTGGTTGGTAAGCATTTCTATTTATTTCTTCAAATATAACAAATCACTTAGACAAAAGTAATGAGCCGCTTGTTCCAGGATGTTGATGTGCCTACTATAAGCAGGGAGTGAAGTTGAGTCTTTGGCATCTTCTTTTGGCACTAAGGACGCTTAGCATGAACAAAATACTCAGATGATATGTTTGTTGGATTTAGTTACCAGTGTGTTGATTATCCAATATAGGCATGACGTTCGTACTGAGATGTATTGCACACAGTATGGATAAACCACAGTACCTATGGAAACAATGTTTAGAACCTCCACTGACATCACAGTTTTCCCAGCATGCTTTTGCAGGGTAGTGAAACTGTAAATTGTCAGAGAAGACTCAGTTCCTAATAGTATATTGGATATGCCCTAATAGTCTTTGCAGACACATGTCTACTGTGGATTCTTCAAAGCACCTGCACCACTATTTAATATCTAATGTGCACATGTCGCTCCATCCATTTTCTCACAGTGTCATATTCACTCCATATGTGAGTACTTGCATATCAACATAAACAGTGGTGCAGGTGCTTTGAAGAAACCACTCTGGGCATGCATCTGCTAAGACTATCACAAATGGTCCAGTATGCCAGTATCTGGGATCTTGTATTGTCTGCCTGCATACAGGTATGTCTCTACAGGGGCATCTGTCAGGAAACACTCTCGTTCCTGTATATTCAGCAATCAGTTTATCAAAATCTCCATTTATACTACTATTATTACCTTTAAAGAGGACCTGTGGCTAACCCCAAAAAATAAGATGACCATAAAATAACCTTGGGTACCCTGACCTCACACCTTTTTACAGTGTGTTAAAACACTCTCTTTTTCTTTCTTCAGATATGTGAGTTTATATTTTCTCTGACAATTCAGTCATATGGGTGTGACATTAATCTTAATAATGGAAGTGAATATCAGGTGATAGGCTGGATTATACAGTTAGGGAGTGTATTAGGCATGCAAGCCATTCGGTGTATAACTTTCACACAACCCCTGAACATATATTATTTAAGAGACTGACTAAAGGGCTTATATAATAAACTGAAAAGTTTATTATATAAAGTACCTATTGTATCATGCTGTGACTCAGAAAGGACATGGTGGATTATGATCTGCTGGCACTTATAGTCACATTCATTCCAGAGCAGGGAAAATCTTGGTAAAATTGCAGATATTACATGTCACAGGTGGATAGAATGGTGAGACTCCAAGTATCCTTTAAGAGTCACTACCCAATTGTTAAAGGATGAGGGCTGCACTGATGGTATATAGTCTGTATCCCCTGGGGCACTTTCTGCTGACAATCTCCCGGCTTGTGGTGTGTGAAAGACCCTTGATGTTGTGCATGCAGTACAAACCAAGACACTGTGACTTAAAGGGTTCTGCAGCACAAGTAACTTTTACTATCATTTTTCCATATAATTGAGGCACAAGTCTTGAACAGTTAAATAAAAAACAAAACAAACAACAATACCTGAGGTAGATGGTACAGAAGGAGTTAAAGGAGTACTCCAGCCTGGGGTCGATCAGTCACATTGCAGCACAGCAATTTTCTGGCCATAGCGGTGTCCCCTCTTGGCCAGTGATTGGCTGAATGGCATTGTGACGTATTGAGCCCAGGCCCTGGTCTTCCTTGTGCCATTGCTCAATATGTCACATTGCTGCTAAACCAATCACTGGCCAAGACAATACACCACTAAAGCCAGCCATTCGCTGTTCTGCACTGTGATAGATCAACCCTCGGCACCTGCAATTGGAGCAGCGATACTGGGGGAGCACAGAAGGGGAGTACAGTTTGGGCATCTTAAAAATCAACACTATTGCCAGAGTAACCCTTGGACCCGTGTGAAGTGTAGATGTTTACTTGAACAGTTTCTGAGTTTGTAAGAATCTCTGAGGTCTTTAGAAAACTCTGTAGGTTGGCTCCCAACAGAACATGTTCATTTTGCCCGTCCGGAGGGCCACAAAGGCACAGATTTGGTAAGGGGCACTGGAATATTGTTATCCTCTCAGCCAAGTAGAGAGTCCAGAAGACCTAAGTCTTTCAGGTCAGGGTAAAATCAGTACACAGGATATTGTAGTTCTCTGTGTAGTATTGATTACATTACCTCACTTTGTCTATTTGAGTGAAATAATGCTGGAGTGCTTCTTTAACATGTTGACTGACACCTTCCTAACCTTCAACACATGATCATGAGATGCTCTCTTATGATAAAGAAGTAGTTAACTTTATAGGGCTTAAATCTCTTTTTCATGTTTTCAGATTCTAATGAAATGCTTGGCAGTTTTACAAGAAATCCCCAGCAGCACCTGGCAGAAAAAACAGGCTGGTGTAGCAGAGGGCGTTCTACACATGACAGCCTGCATCGTGTATTATGTAGCAAAGGTACTTATTTAGGCACATCCAACATGGCTATCGAGAGAATGCTTATTATATTTCTATTTTTAGGATGTCGCACAACAGAAGCAAAACATTTTTATGTTACTTTTCTGTTTTTGATTATTAAACGTATTATTATTTCTAAATCATGACCCTATGGTGGGTCTCTTTATATTATATACGTTATTACCAGATTATAGTAGTTAATGACCTACTTTATCAAGCTCCTTGATGTAAATATTTTCACTTGCTGACGTGCAACCTGTTGAAATCTATGCTCAAAAATCGAAAGCTCAAAAATCCGCTTTATATAAGCCATAATTATATGTTACGTGTAATCAGATTTCATGGTATAACACAGTAATAGAGATGGAAAGCTTTCCTTATGAAGCTCAAGCTTGCTAGCCATATGTCTTTCTTTCAGGTTCAATAGCTTGTTACCTAGAACTCAATGTAATTATCTGTTTGATAGCTATATAGCAAGGAGGTAATACACTTTTCCATATTAACTGTAATGATAGAAAAGAAAGATAATGCGATATGCTTATGACTTGCCTATTATCAAGCATTTTATGTTGATTCAAAGACAATTCCTTACTGTTCTGAAAAAATGCAGTGTTGCGGTTTTACATAATTGCTCAGGTGCTGAGGAAATGGTTTGTAATTGTCCTCCTTAGAACAAGATCAAAAGATGTGGCCTAATGGCAGTGATATTTTTTTTATCTCCTTAGAAATGTATGAAGGAGAGAGCACAGCAAACAATATTTCGTTTGCAGTATCAGTTCATTGATGTATTGAGTAATGAGATTGTTAGGAAAGTATAATGAATAGTTTTGCTTCAGCATCGAAAAACAGACTGCGATACATTTAGAAATGATGCAACAGAGTTGGTTTTACACGTTGATATATGAACCTTAAACAGGAGGTCTACACATTTCAATTCTTTGCTACTATTTTATTATTATATAATTGGTTTGGTCAGTCGTTGTACTTATGACATTATAGTCAGGGGCAAAACATGCTGGGCTTTATATACCCATTAAACAGGTGAACAATAAATATGAACTTAACTTTGGGTTGCTCTTCTATCACTTATACATTTTTCAAACCCTTTTCAACCCAGGCTACCACATGATAGAGATCCAATACCAAACATGTAATACTATTCTGCTGGTTGTCTTCATCTTGTTGGATCCTGTAATATTTAAACAAAACCTGTAAGCTGTATTTACAGCAAAGATATGCCGAGACCACAAAATTGAAAACTGTGCTTATAGTGCTGATTATTTCTCAATGAAGTGTCAAGGAGGTGGTGCCAAGCTGCTGAAATGCCACAGCCTGGCATGTCTCCTCAATGGCCATCATTTCCCAGCCCTATATTAATTACTGTAAAGGGTACTGGATGTCAGTCAAGAAGAGGCTGAGAGTTGAGGGTGTGTGAGAAGGAGTGTCAGACTGTGGTACTGCTTAAAGGGGTACTCCGCTGCTCAGCATTTGGAACAAACTGGAGTCGCCGCCGTGACGTCATAGCCCTACCCCCTCATGACGCCACGCCCCACCTTCTCAATGCAAGTCTATGGGAGGGGGCGTGATGGCTGTCATGCCCTCTCCCATATATTTGCATTGAGGAGGCGTGGTGTTATGAGGGGGAAGGGCTATGACGTAAGGAGCCCCCTGCGTCGGCTCCAGCGTTCGGAACAGTTTGTTCCAAATGCTGAACAGCGGAATACCCCTTTAAGCAGCTTGGCACCACCTCCTTGGCAATTTAGATGAGAAAAAAAATATGAGGATATAATTTGCTTTTATACCCTAAAAGCTATCGAATGGTGTTGGCAGTTTGGTGCAGCAAATACAGCTGACAGATTCTCTTGGTTTGGTGGATCTTAGCAGGATTCTGCAGACCCATTGGTTGTCACCTTCTAGACCAGAAAAATTCTCTAAATCTTCCCGTGAAATAAAATTTTGGCCCTGAAACATATACCCTAAGTGGGTTAAAAAATATTTGTTGCAAGAGTTTGCTAGGATCTAGAATTACTCTTTTTGCTTGAAAGCTAAGTAAATAAGTGTTTCTCTTTCGGCAGGCACTACGTTCTTGGGAAGAATATGAACTTGCCCTATGTGTAATAGAAACTGGGAAAAAGTTACTTTCTTTGCCAGACAATACATCACTTACTATATCAAATTCTCAGGCAAAATCCAACTGTGATGACATAGAAAAAGCAGATGATAAAGAAAAGGTAATAACATTAACATGCTTAGTAAACTGTGTAATATTCTTATGTTTGAACAAGTGGTTTGACAGTTTTGACCAGTTACTGACATATAATATCCCTTTCTAATAGTGGTCATTAATAAGCCAAGGCTACTCTGCCTCCTTTTTAGGATAGACTATTTTAATTGCTACCAAAGTGTCTCAAGCTGGGCCCTGATCCTGATTGTTTAACACATTGCTTGCAATGGCAGTCCGGGGTTTTACCAATGACCCTCATGCCTGCCATGGACAGAAGCCTGTTAGAGAAGAGCTTTACAAAAAAATATATATAAATAAAGTTATTATTGCTCCTAATAAATATGGGATAGGCTATAAGAATGCCAAAACCCTGAAACTGAGCTTCAGGACAAGGGGCAAGACCATACAGTGGTTCACAGGACAGGTTCCTCTCAGAATAGGCCTCGCCATGGTTGACCAAAGAATTTGAGTGCACTTGGTCAGCGTTATAGCCAAAGGGTAATTGACATATGAGTACTGTCAGAATTGCTGCATAGGTTGAAGGAGGTGTGTGTGTTGTGGGGGTCAACATGTCAGTGCTCAGACCATATGCCACACACTGCCTCAAATTGGTCTGCATGTCTGTCATTCCACAAGGAAACCTCTTCTAAAGATGATGAACAAAAGCCTGCAAACAGTTTGCTGAATACAGGCAGACTAAGGACATAGATTTCTGGAACCATGTCCTCTAATCTGATAAAACCAAGATAAACTGTGACATACGAAACAGAATATGATTGCCTCCTTTCAGGGACTGGGTCACAGGGAAGTATTTCAAAATGACAACCCCAAACACACCTCCAAGACAACCACTGCCATGCTAAAGAAGCTGAAGGTAAAGGTGATGAACTGGCCAAGTATGTCTCCAGACCTGAACCCTATTGAGCATCTGTGGGTCTGCCTAATTGCAAAGTCCAGAATACATGAATAAGTGACACATTTTACTATAACTTTTCTAACTAAACTATGCATCAATATGCCCAGTCCCTCCTGTTCTAGAACATGCTACTTGCTGACAGTAACTTCAACATGACAGATTCCCTTTAACCATTATGTTTTTTTGTTTTTTTTAATCTTTTTATTTAAAGGGATATTTTCCTAAAAAGCATCAAAAAAAGAAATCAGTCATTGGTGATAAAGTGAATGAACAGTTAAATGCTATAGAACAAAATTTGCTAAAACTAACAAAACCATGTAAGTACTCTAAAAGAAAAACAATATTTTGAATGTGCAGCATACAACAGTGCTCTCAGTGCCATGTTTTATGTGTGAAACCAGTTGAACTACATCAATGGAATTATAACGGAACACATAAATGTTCTAACATAGTATTTTCATTGGCTTTGCATGTCAATTGCCACCTGGTTTCTGGTTGGGTTTCCAGTGACACCTGGCACACACTGGTGCCTGCCCACAGAAAGTGAAGCTATTAGAACTGCAAGGGGGGGGAGGCTAATAAAGGGGGAAATTAGATTGAGAGCGGCTTATTTTTGCAAAGATAGCACTAGAATAGTGTATTGTATTACATCAAAGCTTATTTTTTCCCTATTTTGTTGGATAACCCCTTTAAAGTTCATGATACTACCTACTGCTCAGGCTTAAGAATATGTTCACATAGGACAGAAATTCTGCAGATTCACTGCAGATTTTTAACCCCTTAAGGACCAATGCAAATAAACCTGTACGCACCTGAAAGACCAGGCCTGTTTTTTCAAATCGGGGATGTCTGTCTTTATTAAAGAATAACTCTGGTAATGTTTTGCCAATCACGATAATTCTGACATTGTTTTTTTGTCACAAGTTGTCCTTCATGTCCATAGTAAAAGTAAGCCGATATCATTTGTAGTTTTTTTTTACAATGCAAAAAATCATGACCTTTTTACAAAAAATTAAGATTTTTTGCTATTTTAACACTAATTGGTTGCATATATTTATACATACTGACCAAATAGTTTATGAAATTTATACTTTCAGATGTCTACTTTATTTTGACGTCATTTTTTAGTTTTGAATTAACATTTTAAATTAGTTAGAAGCCTAACAATTTAACATGAAATTTTGAAAATTTGAAAAGTACATCTTTTTTTATGTGCTATGCAAGGTTTGCAGAAATTAAAAGGTAGTAGAACATAGGAACACCCCCCCAAATGACCCCATTTTAAAAACTAGACCCCTCAAGGTATTCGCTAGGGGGTACAGTGAGTATTTTAACACCATAGTTTTTTGGCAGGAATTATTACAAAGTCAGTGTTAAAAATTCAAAATTTGCAATTTTTCACAAATGCATCATTTGGGGGGCATATTTTTTGTACATCACTTCTGATATTGAAAGAAATGTACCCTATATTTTATTTAGCTGCTTGTCCCATGTTCGGAAATACCCCCGCTTTGGCCATATATGGTTCCTTGGCCGCGTGGTAGGACTCAGAAGGAGAGGAGCGCCATTTGGCTTTCAGGGCAGAATAGTACCCCCACCCCCACAAGTGACCCCATTTATATACTGCACCCCTACAAGTTATTGGCTGGTCGGCTGGCAGTATAACGCGTCTGTCTGTGACAGTTAAGGCTCCTGATGGATATATCCGCCATGTTGTGGGAATAAGCACCCGCTCATGGCGAATATATCCATTACTGCTGCGGCTGGGTAGCTCAGTGTGTCCGCTCATGACTGCTGGAGGGAAATCCGCCGCTATGAGTGGACACACAAAGCTACCCAGCCGCAGCAGCGAACTCATTACCGTGACTGCTGCATAATGTGTAGGATTTTTATTAGATTCATTTAATAAATGTATTTTTAATATATATATATTTTTTTACACTTTTATTACATTTTTATTTATTTTTACACTTTTATTTTTATTTATTTATACACTTTTTAATGCTTTGGAATACTTAGTATTCCAAAGCATTACAGTTATATGCTGCCTGCCAGTTTTCACTAGCAGGCAGCATATCATGACTTTCCTCTGGCACGTCCTTTCAGGCAATACCCAGGGCAGACCTGGGGGTCTTTGTAGGACCCCCGGCTGCCCAGGTATGCAGCAGCACCCCGCGATGCTCCGGGGTGCTGCAGGAGAGACAGAGGGAGCTCCCTCCCTCTGTCAGAACTCCTTACAGCGTGCAGTCACTTCTGACCGCGGCTGTAGGGGTTAAACTGTCGGGAGTGAAGTGAACTTCACTCCTGGCATTGCGGCCACACACAGCACCCCGCGATCGCGATGCGGGGTGCTGCAGAGGAGACAGAGGGAGCCCCCTCCCTCTGTCAGAACTCCTTACAGCGCGCAGTCACTTCTGACCGCGGCTGTAAGGGTTAAACTGTCGGGAGTGAAGTGAACTTCACTCCCGGCAGTGCGGCAGGTCCCGGCCAGCCGCGGCCACACACAGCACCCCGCGATCGCGATGCGGGGTGCTGCAGAGGAGACAGAGGGAGCTGTAAGGGTTAAAACTGCCGGGACCGAAGTTTACTTCGGTCCTGGCAGTGCAGCAGGGTCCCGGCTGTGTGATACAACCGAGTCCCTGCCGCGATCTCGTGGGTGCACTGGGCAGCACCCACGAGAAGAATGGACGAGTATAGACGTCCAGGTGCGGGAACGCCCGCCAACCTGGACGTCTATACTCGTCCATGGTCGTTATCGGGTTAAAGAAATGTGACCATGCTGTCTGATAAAATTAAAAGAAAAAGCCTCTATTTACCTTTTTGTGCTCCCCACGGCTGACTGAGGGCTGCACTTCTTAGAGCTGTAGACAATACGCCACATTTCTGCTCAGCCAGTCACTGGCCGAGGGGTTTCACTGCTGCAGCCAGTAATTGGCTGAGTGGCAAAAGTGACGTATTGTCTGCATCTCATGGAAGGGGAATATGGCAGACACCAAGTGCCTGGATAACGGAGGCTGTGGGGGAGCAAGGAAAGTAAGTATTTGTATTTTGAATATTTATTTAATAATATCATACAGTATTTACATTCCATATATGGTATAATATCATACCATATATTAACCATTGCAGAATAAACCATTAAAGGAGTACTCCAGGATAAGAAAACTTATCCCCTATCCTAAGGATAGGGGATGAGTTTCAGATCGAGGGGGGCCCCCCGTGATCTCCTGTACGGGACTCTCGGCTCTTTGCCGAAATAGCTCATTTCGACCACCACATGATGCGGCGTCCGACACGCCCCCTCAATACATTTCTATGGCAGAGGCGGAGGCTGATGATTGCAGCGCTCTGGCCCTCCCATAGAGATGTATTGAGGGGGCGTGTCGGCTGCCGCATCATGCGGTGGTCGGACACAGCCCTTGGTCGCTGACTGTCGGGGCCCCGTATGGGAGATCGCGGGGGGCCCCAGCGGTCGGACCCCCTGCGATCTGAAACTTATCCCCTATCCTCAGGATAGGGGATACGTTTTCTTATCCCGGAGTACTCCTTTAAAGTTTTAGGGACAGATTTATCAAAACTGTATGTAACAATCTGTTTGCCCATAGCAACCAATCATACCTGAGCTCTGATTTGTTGCTATGGGCAACAAAGCCAGCTTTTCTCTTAGACAGTTTTGATAAATGAGGCCTGTAAAGTTTACAGCCTTGTTAAAGCTTTTCCTCATTGCAAATGCCAAACTCTTTTCAAAGAAAAAAAATGTGCTGTGTTTATCAAAATTGTTTACAAAGTAAAATAACATTCTGTCATAATCTGGTGCAGGTAATAGGTTCTCAACCCATCTTGTCTCTAGACTTGAAAAACTTTCATACACACCTAAAATATACTGTATTAGGCAAACTTTTTTTAATGTTATGAGTCTAAATTGGTTATGCCACATATTCCATAATACATTTAGCCAAACTCATCCGTTGTCGCACATGTACTCTAATATTTTGTGGCTAACAAGGGCGCATCCCAGCAATAAGTTTAGTGCAACCATTAGAAGTTGTTCCTCACCCCCTGATGCATTTTTCCAAATCTATTGTATATGTCTTTGGATTCTTTTTAGAAGGATAGTGCAAGAGGCTTTAACCAAATTTATCAAATACATACAGTATTACACTTTTCTGACATGTTTCATATGAGAAATAGAAAATAGGGTGTGAGCAGCACTATGCATGAACTCCAGTTCCAAATGGCTATCCAGGGGCTCAGCTAGCTCAGGGGTTGACAAGGCCCCACAAATGTTCAATATCCACAAACAGGAGGAAAAAGAAGCACTCCAGAAATCTAATAAAAATTGGCACTCCTTTTTACACATCTGTCAATATAAAGTGCATTTAATATGATAAATTTGCCCCCTATTTTGTTTTTTTATAAATGTTACATTTATTGTAGCTAGTTTATTTACTATTAATTTACATCAAGTTATAATATTATAATTAAGGTGCGCTGTTAATGTACTGATATATTAGAACATAAGCAGCTTTTTTTGTATTGTTTTCATCACACTAATTGTGCACTAATGCCATTCCTATTAGACAAATAATTATCATCTCCATCCTGAACATATTATTTTGCAAGATGCTGGCATTCATCTGAAAGCAGATATATATTACTTAATTGAATTATCCTGCTTCTATGATTTATAGACTAAACTGCATTCTTTCCTAATATTCAGCTGGTAAATAAATAAATGAATAAAAAGCTTGCTTCTATATGATCTCAGCCAAGCACATCTTAGATATCATATCCTATACATCCTTAAACAAAGGACAATATCTAACTATGGGGACTCTCCTAAATGTAATTAGCTAAACTTGTGGCAATTAAATTAACAAGTGTATAACTAAATCAATGAGATATGCATCTTAATCAGCTAATTATGCAAGTTGGTTGCTGAAGCATATGATAAATTAATTAAGTCAGTTTACAGTCTAGTCATTAAATTATAGAAAAAAAATTAGGATAGATTTGGATTTTAATGACATGAGACTGAAAATAACCTCAGTATATTCCTTTTACTAAAATGTGTAGAAATTCTGCGTTGCGGTCAGAAGCCAAGACTGGTGTATTTCCAAGCAGAAATTGTGCAAGTCGGATATTAGATCTTGGTTTGCTTAATGAGGTGAAAGTACTTACTGTAAGATGATTTTTATGTATTAAGTCACAAGAAGATATAAAAATTTATTGTGTCAAGGAGGAAATGTCAGATGTTAACAGGGACACTGATGAGTATCGGCTATACTACATCGTGCAACGAGAGATATGAAGAAGCAGTCGGGCACTAAGGAGTTAATATAGCTTGGGTGTCCCGTATATCCTGGCATTTGCTAGGCAGCAATCACAGTAGGGCTTCGGCATGTGTGCATATGGCGGTGCTTAACGGTAAAAGGTCTTTTTTGTAGAAAAATTTGAGAAAAAAATCATATCCCTCATTTTCTTTGGCACAAAATAAATGAATCTTTATTGAAGGTGCTGGTATACACATTAGGGAGGGATGAACACAGACACCACCTCCAATAGAGCTGGTGTCTGTGTTATTCCCTCCCGGATGTGTATACCATTACAGAATACAAGTCCTAACATTCGATACAAGTGAACAAAGAATGTACTATAATTTACAACAAAAAAGCCACATTACTAAGGGACTATCGATCACTGAAAGCGGTTTAACTCACTGGTGCGAAGGAGCTATTCAACCAGGGAGACCACGTTTTCAAGAAAGAATCATGCGTCTTGGAGGCTCTGCTAGAAAGCTCTTCAAATCTACACATCTGGTGGACTTGGTCACCCATTCGGCAAGCGATGGGGGGGTGTAGGTTGTAGCCACTTCAACTGGATCAATGTTTTGGCGGCTGCCAAGAAATGAAAGAGTAATGATTTTTTATTTGGGTGACAGGACTGTGACGGTTTGTTAAGGAGCACCATGGCTGGTGTAAATGCAGGGAAAATAGGTAGAATTTGGCGAATAGTTGACTCAATCTCAGACCAGTAAGCCTGTATTTCCATGCAGGACCACCAAATGTGTAGATGTGTTCCTACCTGTGAGCCACATCTCTTGCATTTATCAGTGGGCAAGAGGCCATATGTAAATAGAAATTCGGGAGTTGTATACCATCTGGAGAGAAGCTTATAATGCGACTCCTGTAGTCTTACACATCTGAGAACCTATGCGAATTCTGCAACATGTGTTCTATCTCAGGTTTGGAAAATTTGACATTGAGTTCCTTCTTCCAAGAGGATATGAACCCTGTGGTCCCAAGGGTGTAGTGGTGGTGTGATGTTTCATAAGTTGTGACCTATTGCGGATACTGGGGAGAGAGAGGATACTAAGGCCCAAAGTTTGTGAGATCACGAAAAGGGTGGTTGAGTTTGAGAAACTCAGAGCAACAAGCCTCAAAATCAGCAATATGAAGAAAGGAGAGGCGCATGGACGGGATGAGTAATCTCAATTCCTCCGGCCTAGGGACTCATTTTTGTTCAAACAAAGAAGCCACAGAAATGTGATTCAGTTGCGACCACCTGTGGTGGAAGGTAGAGGATTCACGTTTTTTATGACCACGTGAATGAGACCTGCAGGTAGGAGTGGGGAAACTGGAGGGAAGAGCCAAGGGGCCAAAGCCCTCCAGAAGGAGGAGATGCCTCCAAAGAGGACTGAGGAGCAACCACCATCACCTCGAGGAGAGGGGGGAAACCAAAGATCTCGGAAGAGATCATCTTTATATGCCAAGGAAGCCATAGCATTAGGAGAACGGGGAAATTTGGTGGTGTGTGTGTGTGTGTGTGGGGGGGGGGTTATGTCAATCCATCTCTGAAGTTGGATAGCTGAATATATTGCCGCCCACTCACCATTTTCTTGTGCACAAAATCAAGTCATCTTTATTGAAGGTGCTAGTATACACATGGGGTAGGGAAGAACACAGAATCTAGCTCCGAAAGAGCTGGTGTCTATGTTCTTCCATCCCCCATGTGTATACCAGTACCTTCAATAAATATTACATTTTAACATTGCATATTGTGGTATAGGAAATTTTTTTTAGCACTAACCCTTTTATTGTGCACAATCTTTATTGAAGGTGTTGGCAACACATTTGGGAGGGAAGAACACAAACACTGTTGCAAGAATTTTTTTTATTCTGCAATATGTAATGTTAAAATTTAAATTACTATTATTACCAATATATAAAATTTGTGGATCTCAGTAAATGGCGAAAAATAAATGTGCACACCTTGAAGCTGCTTTTTTTTTAGACATTGGGGCAAGGGGGTCACACACAGCATTTTGTGGCAGTTTTTTATTCAATTCTTTAAACCAAAGATAGAGGTGGATTGAAACGGAATGAGAAATATAAAGGAAGGACTTACACTTGTCCTTCCTTCTGAAACCATTTGCTGTTTTGGTGCAAAAAACTAAATGGAAACCTGCTACAGAAAGCTGTGTGTCAAATCCGCCTTAAGCCCGTCTCTTTGTGTGGGGGAAAAAAGTTTATCCCGTGTTGCCTGACTTACTGTCTAAGTGCTGTTTACATATGTCTGGCCATTTTATTCTTATTATATCTGACAGGTAGAAAAATACGGGAGTGAAATTTGTCACTAAACTGATCTTGGAAATATTTTTTTTAAGTCATGCTAAATCCATTTGGCTAATTAATGTCTTTCCAAGCAAGACAAGGAAATGTTGCAAGCCATGTTTCTTTGCCTGCTAATGGACAGCAGATAGGTTTATGATACACTTAACTTTTATAACAGATGTATCCAGTAAAGGCATAAAAACTGGGCAAATGCAGTTAATTTATGTGAATGAACCCTATCTCCTGTGATCAGGGAGACTTCTATTCTGAGTTGTTAGTACAGTACAGAAAGTACTCCATAGATTTATTTAACCAGGGTGTTAAACCTAGGACCCTGTGGGTGATATATCCCACTATATGCCTCCATTGTATATATACGTTGGGAACTTTTGCAAGCATATATGTCAACCATTTAATGATGTGAACAAGGCCTTGGAATGACTTCTGCCAACCCCATTCTAATTAAAATGCCCTTGGGGTATTCAGGGCATGGCAGAATTGCAGTCAGGCCCATAAATATTGGGACATCAACACAATTCTAACATTTTTGGCTATATACACCACCACAATGGATTTGAAATGAAACTAACAAGATGTTCTTTAACTGTAGATTGTCAACTTTAATTTGAGGGTATGTACATCCAAATCAGGTGAACAGTGTAGGAATTAGAACAGTTTGCATATGTGCCTCCCACTTGTTAAGGGACCAAAAGTAATGGGACAAAATAATAATCATAAATTGAACTTTCACTTTTTAATACTTGGTTGCAAATCCTTTGCAGTCAATTACAGCCTGAAGTCTGGAACGCATAGACATTACCAGATGCCGGGTTTCATCCCTGCTGATGCTCTGACAGGCCTTTACTGTGGGCATTTTCCCTTCAGTTTTGTCTTCAGCAAAATTGAATCCCTATGCCCATTGCATCGCATGGTATGGCTTCTACATCGACGACCTCCTATATATTTGGGGGTCCAATGTAACTGCCATACGGGGATTCAGCCAGTATCTTAATAACAATTCTTTGGGTTTAATTTTCACACTCAATCATCATCCAACGGACATTTCTTTTCTTGACTTGAAATTAAATGGAGATAGGGAAACACATAATGTTATAACCAGAACATATAGAAAATAGATGGCACATCTGTAACCTTCTATAAGTGGGATGCGGGCACCCACTTTGGGACAAAAATTATTTGTAGTGATAAATCCCGGATCAGTCACGGTTTGGTTGGAACATAAAGGAACCTTTAAATGTGGTCATAACATGTGCACATGCTATAAAATCCTATTACCAACTACACATTTCAAGTCTTGTACCACTCATGAGTCTTTTCCAATTAAACAATATATAAACTGTAACACCAAATTTGTAATTTATTTATTTATTTACATGTGAATCGTGTCTGGTAAAATATGTTGGATGTACAACGAATTTATTAAAAACTCATATTAGGAAACACCTATCTGATGTCCCGGATTTTAAAAGTAGAAATATTTCTATGTATTGAAGCATATTGCTGAGTGTCATGGGGGTGATATTTCTACAATGAAAGTCCAGGGAATTGAAAGAGTGTCATTCCCTCGTAGAGGAGGTAACCATAGACGAAAACTTATGGATCGTTAAATATTTTGGATTTTGAAACTAGACACGAGATTCCCAAAAGTCTTAATATGAAGCAAGATGTCATCCTTCACTACTAATTTCTGATTGTTAGCTTTTTTGTTTTGCATTATATTTCTCTACATTTATATTTACTTTTCTTCTTTTTTCTTCCTTGTTAATTAATTATTATTATAAATTTTTTTTCTTTTCTCGGTATGTTTTGCTTTTATTTTATTATTATAATTTTTTTTCTAACAGTTGAACATGACCTGCGATATATACAGTTCATTTTGCTTGACTATATAGTATTGGTTATGAAGTGGCACCTGCCGTGCTGGAAAATATACTGCCAGCTGTAGCGCCGAGCGCTCCGGTCCCCGCTCCTGGACTGGAGCGCTTATGGCGTGTGTCCCCAGGCAGCGCTCCAGGACTCTTAGATCTAAAGGGCCAGTGCATCGGTGATTGGTGCCTGGTCCAAAGTGGCTTATTAAGGGTTAAGGTTTGTGAGAGGCAGTGCTGTTTGGACTTAATTAGGCCTCTCCTGTGCACTACCTATAAGTACCATCTCCTCCCACAGCCTCCTGCCGGATCTTTGTTGACTTGAGCCTGAGAGAAAGTGTTCCTTGTTCCTGTGTTCCCCTGCTTGTTGCCGAACCCGTCGCTACTGACTACCGCCTGTGAACCGTTGCTGCCTGCCCTGACCATTTGCTACGTCTGACTATGCCTTTGCCTGATCCTCTTGTACCTTGCCTTATCTCAGCAGCCAGAGAGGTTGAGTCGCTACTGGGTGGAACGACCTGGGGGATACCTGCCACAGCAAGACCATCCCGCTTTGCGGCGGGCTCTGGTGAAAACCAGTAACCCCTTAGACTCCGTTCCCCTGGTACGGCCCACGTAATCACCTCTCTGGCACAGCGGATCCACCATCAGCCTCTGCTATCTCCTGCCAGTCCGGATCCTGACAGTAAGATCCGGCCATGGATCCCGCTGAGGTGCCTTTGCCAAGTGTCGCTGACCTTACCACCATTGTGGCCCAGCAATCTCAGCAGATTGCTCAGCAAGGTCAACTACTGAAACAGTTGTCCGCCATGATGCAGCAATTTCTGACAGCCCAGCAGCAACCATCTCCACCGCCAGCTCCTATGCCACCCACTCAGCCCGCTGCCGTTTCCAGCACCAGATACCGCCTGTCCATGCCGGACAAATTTGATGGAGACTCCAAGCAGTGCCGTGGGTTCCTGTCACAGTGTTCTTTTCACTTGGAGATGATGGCCGACCAGTTTCCTACTGAACGTGCCAAGGTAGCTTTTATAGTCTTACCGGGAAGACTACTTTTATATGCTTACCGGGAAGGCCCTGGCTTGGGCCACACCGCTTTGGGACCGCAGCGATCCTGCCGCTGCTACTGCCCAGTCCTTCTGCCAAGAATTCCGGAGTGTTTTTCAGGAACCAGCCTGGGTTGCCTCTGCAGAGACTGCCTTGTTGACCGACCCTGAATCAGGGAAATTCTTCTGTGAGCGAATACGCCATGCGTTTTCGCACTCTGGCCTCGGAACTGTCCTGGAATAATGAAGCGCTCTGTGCCACGTTCAAGAAGTATGTTTTTGTATGCCACGTTCAAGAAGTACGTTTTTGAGGCTCACCAATGGCTTCCATCTTGTGGTGAACCCTCTTTATTCACTATGGTGACGTCTTCTCTTGATTGTTGAGTTTGACACACAAACACCTACCTCCCGGAGAGTGTTCTTGATCTGGCCAACTGTTGTGAAGGGGGTTTTCTTCACCAGGGAAAGAATTCTTTGGTCATCGACCACAGTTGTTTTCCTTGGTCTTTTTGGTCTTTTGGTTTTGCTGAGCTCACCGGTGCGTTCCTTCTTTTTAAGAATGTTCCAAACAGTTGTTTTGGCCACGCCTAATGTTTTGGCTATCTCTCTGATTTGTTAGTTTTGTTTTTTCAGCCTAATGATGACTTTCTTCACTGATAGTGACAGCTCTTTGGATCTCATCTTGAGAGTGGATAGCAACAGATTCCAAATGCAAATAGCACACTTGAAATGAACTTTGGACCTTTTATCTGCTCATCGTAATTGGAATAATGAGGGAATAAAACAATACCTGGTCATGGAACAGCTGAGAAGCCAATTGTCCAATTACTTTTGGTCCCTTAACAAGTGGGAGGCACATATGCAAACTTTTGTAATTCCTACACTGTTCAACTGATTTGGATGTAAATACCCTCAAATTAAAGCTGACAGAATGCAGTTAAAGCACATTTTGTTCGTTTCATTTCAAATGCATTGTGGTGGTGTATAGAGCCAAAAATGTTACTATACTATATGTGACTATATATGTTCACAGAATATGATGTGTTCCTAAAAGTAGATTTACTGTATGTAGGTATAACATGATTATGGAAATTGAGAAATCGCTTGTTTACAGAAGAGTTTGATACCCCCCCCCCCCACCCTCCATGGACAAGTAATTAGTACTTAGAACCATATTTATGCATTCCTCGACCATTGACTGTCATTGGCATTGCAATCAAATTTATTAGCTTTGGTGATCTACTATATGTCGCTGGGCTCCTTTACGTTCAGGGTTCATTCAGTCCCAAACAAGGAAGCTGAGCATACCCTTTTCACAGTGAACACTGCTGGGCCTGACTGATCCCATTGGATCCCATTGACTTGGGGTACGTTGGCTATCCGATATTTTACAGGAGTTGAGCAGAGGTAATAAATAGGACATGCACAATTTTTTTTTTCTCCACTCGACTCCTGTCCTTTAGATTGATAAAACGACAGATCTCCCTTTTAGCAGAGCCAAGCAGCAGTGTGAACTTATCCTTACAAGTAATACGTTACAAAGTGTTAAAAACAGTTGCACTCACTTCAGTATCAGAAAGCCCATTAAGAGATACTAATAGTTTTTTTTTTATTCTACATTTACATATTTCAAATTTATTACTTTACCAATCATAATAGCTGATCAGTCTGGTTTACCTTGGCAACTTAATGAAATAAGATATTAACTTGCCATGTTGTTGTTTTTACATTGATGCTTCTATGGAAAGTAAAAAAAACAATTAAGAGATTCTTGCCACTGGAAAGAACAAGCTGACACAGCACAACGTAAATTTACCACTTGCTGTGCTCACATGTTGGAACAGAATACTAAACAGGGAAATTGCAGAGAAAGTTTAAAATGTATAGCTTAGTCTCAAAATAATGTTAATTCATTTGAATAGATATATAACTCTAATACTTCATTGTTTCATTTTACAGTTAATGGGGCAATGCTTACCGGACAAGAAGATCCTGTCCTGCTGTATTCTGTTGTTTCATGCTGGTCTCCAAGTGCGGCATTTAAAGAAAGTGAGTATTTCATAATCCAAACCGGAAGAAAAGCTGAGTTTTCAAATCATTTTGTATCTAATCATATGTTACAAAACAGTAGGTGTAAGATGCTCTGTATGTTAAAGTTGCAGTTGACACACTTGTGGGACTAAAACAATTGGTTCTGAGTGATGGAAACTGCTCTTTTAGTCAGAGCACATATTTATGATTCAAAATGTTAGTAGTTTGTAAGCGCTACAGTTATAGTTTTACTCTGCTTGCATCGGAAACCAATGTGAAAGGCAGTACATTTGCATAATATTTTCCCGCGATGTAAAAGACTTTTAACGGACCAGTCTCCATCACTCAGGACCAATTGTTTTTAGTGTGCATATCCGTCAGTTGTAAAAATGATTGTGTATGCCCCTTTCAGATTAAAAAGAAAATCTTTCTAATATTGTAGGGACATCTTTGTGTCTATTCCCAACCGTGGCGCAATACCTTATTGTTGCACTAATATGGAGACCCAAATGTTTTGTTTAACATGGGGCACATGTACACTACTGTATTAAAGGGGTATTCCAGGAAAAACATTTTTATATATATATATATATATATATATATATATATATATATATATATATATATCAACTGGCTCGAGAAAGTTAAACAGATTTGTAAATTACTTCTATTAGAAAATCTTAATCCTTTCAGTACTTATGAGCTTCTGAAGTTAAGGTTGTTCTTTTCTGTCTAAATCCTCTCTGATGACACCTGTTGATGACACCTATTGACTTAAATGGGAGTTGCCTAAATGACATTGCCCCCGGGACTACGCTGTTTACAGAACTCCTGAAGTTATGTAAACAGAGTAGCCATTAAAGTCTATGGGAAATAAGTAAACTACATAAATTCCCTGCTTTTGTGGTTTCTAGCTATTCTGACCACCTCTGGGCACTAAAAACAGGCCAGATAAGCTGAAAAACCAGGAAGTAGTAAGGTGGGGCAAACCCTCTTTAAATATAGCAGTAGTACAATGGATTATGAAACAAACTTTGTTCCAGCAGCTTGTAAACACCAAATACAGTGCATTCGGAAAGTTTTCAAACTCTTTCAGTTTTCTCACATTTTTTTTATGTTGTGGCCTTGTGCTTTTGAAAAATATATATTTATATCTGCACTCAATACCACATAATGGCAAATTGGAAGTTAAAAATATTTAGTAACTTATGGAAAAGGAAAAACAAAATTTTTCCTGCATGCTCATTTTTTTCTCTCTCGCTCCGTCAACCACATGTATTACAGTGGGGATCAAAAGTTTGGGCACCCCAGGTAAAAATTTGTATTAATGTGCATAAAGGCATCAAATTACAGACTAGACATTCTTATAATATGTCAACAAAAGTTAGGTTTTATTTCCATCATTTACACTTTCAGAATAACAGAAAACAAAAAAATGGTGTCTGCAAAAGTTTGGGCACCCTGCAGAATTTATAGCATGCACTGCCCACTTTGCAAAGCTGAGACCTGCCAGTGTCATGGATTGTTCTCAATCATCATTTGGGAAGACCAGGGGATGTCAATCTCAAAGGTTTTAAATGCCCAGACTCATCTGACCTTGCCCCAACAATCAGCACCATGGGTTCTTCTAAGCAGTTGTCTAGAAATCTGAAACTGAAAATAGTTGACGGTCACAAAGCTGGAGAAGGCTATAAGAAGATAGCAAAACGTTTTCAGATGTCAATATCCTCTGTTCAAAATGTAATTAAAAAATGGCAGTCATCAGGAACAGTGGAAGTTAAAGTAAGATCTGGAAGACCAAGAAAAATATCACACAGAACAGCTCGCAGGATTGTGAGTAAAACAATTCAAAACCCATGTTTGACTGCACAATCCCTCTAGAAAGATCTGGCAGACACTGGAGTTGTGGTACACTATTCCACTATAAAGAGATACTTGTACAAATATGGTCTTCACTGAAGAGTCATCAGAAGAAAACCTCTTCTACGTCCTCACCACAAAAATCAGCGTTTGAACTTTGCACATGAACATATAGACAAGCCTGATGCATATTGGAAACAAGTTCGATAAGGTTAAAATTAAACTTTTTGGCCGGTACGTTTAGAGAGGAAGGGGAACAGAATTAAATGAAAAGAACCTCTGTCCAACTGTTAAGCATGGGGGTGGATCAATCATGCTTTGGGGTTGTATTGCAGCCAGTGGCGCAGGGAACATCTCACGAGTAGAAAGCAAAATTGATTCAATAAAAGTTCAGCAAATTTTGGATGCTAACTTGATGCCATCTGTGAAAAAGCTGAAGGTATAGAGTGGATGGCTTCTACAAATGGATAATGATCCTAAACACACCTCGAAATCCACGGAGGATTACATCAAGAGGCGTAAACTGAAGGTTTTGCCATGGTCTTCAAAATCTCCTGACCTCAACATAATTAAAAATCTATGGATAGACCTCAAAAGAGCAGTGCGTGACAGACAGCCCAGAAATCTCAAAGAACTGGAAGACTTTTGTAAGGAAGAATGGCCAAAGATACCTCAAACAAGAATTGAAAGACTCTTGGCTGGCTACAAAAAGCGTTTACAAGCTGTGATACTTGCCAAAGGGGGCAGTACAAGATATTAACTCTGCAGGGTGCCCAAACTTTTTCAGACGCCTTTTTTTTTAGTTTTTTGTTATTTTGAAAGTGTAAATGATGGAAATAAAATCTAACTTTTGTTGACATATTATAAGAATGTCTAATCTGTAATTTGACGCCTTTTGGAGATTTTTTCATCTTTCTTTGGCTACTTTATGCACATTAATACAAATTTTTACCTGGGTGCCCAAACTTTTTATCCCCAGTGTACTAAAAATGTCTCTTAATCCCCTCCCTATACATTGAACATTTAGCCCAATCAATCTTCATGTGTTTAGAATGAAGGGGAGCTAAGCTGCTGCCAGACACTTCTATAATTAAAATTCTTCAATCTATATATATATATATATATATATATATATATATATATAAAACTCAATGTGTCTGTGTGTGTGTATGTGTATGTATGTATGTATGTATGTTCCAGCATCACGTCCAAACAGCTGAATATATCAACATGAAACTTTGCACACATGTTACTTATATATCTACAACAAACATAGGATAGGTGATTTAACCCTTACTCACCCCCATTTGCCAGGGTCGGGGTTTTTGTTTAAAGTCCCATACAAGTCAATGGGAAATATGTTACTGCATAACTTCCAAACGGCTGGAGATATTTTGATAATACTTGGTCACATGTTACTTATATGTCCACTTAAAATATAGGATAGTTCATTTAACCCTTAACTACCCCCTTTTGAGAGGGTCGGGGTTTTTGTTTAAAGTCCCATGCAAATAAATGGGAAATGTATGTTCCCAAAAAACTTACATACTGCTGGAGATATTTCAATACCTGGTACACATATTACGGGTTGGGATATGAGTACGGGATAGGATGTCGAGATAGGAGGTCAGAATAGCAGGACAGGATAGGAGGTCGGGATAGGAGGTCGGGATAGGAGGTCGAGATAGGAGGTCGAGATAGGAAGACGGGATAGGAGGTTGGGATAGGACATCGGGATAGGAGGTTGAGATAGGAGGACGGGATAGGAGGACGGGATAGGAATTCGGGATAGGAGGATGAGATAGGAAGTTGGAATAGGAGGTCGAGATAGGAGGTCGAGATGGGAGGACAGGATAGGAGGAAGGGATAGGAGGACAGGACAGGAGGTTGGGATAGGAGGTCGGGATAGGAAGTCGGAATAGGAGGTCTAGATAGGAGTTCGAGATAGGAGGTTGAGATAGGAAGATGGGATAGGTGGACGGGATAGAACGTCGGGATAGGAGGTCAAGATAGGAGGACGAGATAAGAGGACAGGATAGGAGGAAGGGATAGGAGGACAGGACAGGAGGTCGGGATAGGAAGTTGGGATAGGAGGTCGAGATAGAAGGACGGGATAGGAGGGTGGGATAGAAGAACGGGATAGGAGGTCGGGATAGTAAGGCAGGATATGAGGTCGACATATGACAACAATATATGAGGACGGGATATGAAGTCAAAAGCTTCCTCTGTTGATTTTCCTCCACAAAAAGGATTAGGAAGGAAAAATCGGGCAACGCCGGGTACTCAGCTAGTTAAAAATAAAAAAGATGAACAATGTGTATTGTGCAATCATTTATATGTGTTATTTTCATGTTCCATCCAAGGGCTATTGACCTAATTCTTATGCCCCGCCCCCCACCCCCCGCACAGGGACACAGTTTTCTGCTGACTATGAGCAGTCTCTTGAACAGTCTCTTCTATAGTTGCACACAGGGCAGAAAGCAGGGAAGAATCTGCACTTGGTCTATGCTTACTCTAGTAACTGTGTTCTATAATATTGCAAAATAGCTACATAGAATAGAAAAAATGAATGATGTTAACCAGAACCGACAGTCATTGGGATTAAAGTTTGGATAAACTAGTCCTAGTAGAAAGAACAGGGAATGTTTCAGGCAAGAAAGCAAGTGATTATCAGTAACCAAAAGATGTCACTCTTCTCTAGTTTATGTTCAGCTGTCACAGTTACAAGTAATCTATACTGGCTTTCAGAGCTTCAGATTGATGCCTGTGTCACTATTGTCAGTGACCTGATTGGTATTGCTGTAGGTTTGTTGTTTGTATAACTACCTTTTCTGACTATGTTTATGAATCGATTTGACTTAATTCTCTTAAAATATTTGTGTTTTTATCAGTTTCTTTTTTCCTATCTTATCCAGTCATGAAATTTAAGAAGAAATCTCGTTTTTTGGAGTTTCTTGTTCAATTGTTGCAGAGAGTATATTATGAGGAAAAGTTTCTGAAAGTTCTGGAGTGGTCTTCCAGTGCCTTAGACTATTTGAAAAGGTATAGTAGTTATTTTCAGCCATTTCTCATTTTATAAAATTCATGGTAAGTCTTTTATTAGTATACAAGTACAAATGTCTATAAAATTGGCAGGGTAGAAAGAGTTGGGCATACAGTAGTGGTGGTACCGTCATAAAGGTATTCTGATGTGTACTGTGGCTTGTCTGTGGCATAGCTATAGGGTCAATAGATGACACATTCCACTTATTTAATCTGTTCTAGTTCACGTCACTTATGTGTCCTGCAAATAAAATGTATACTAGCAAGAAAAACAGCTAATTCTATTCATCTTTCTTTCTCACGGTCCTAATAATAAAGTAAGACTCTGTAAATAATATATAAAAATGTCCTTTAGTTTACATGAAGGCAGATGCTGTCTTACTTCAATGTCGTTACAGTGACACTTCCTGTCTGTGCTTTGGCCTTGTTTAGACTAGCCGTATATACCTATCCAAATCAATCCAAATATCCTGTTTGGTTTAAATAATTGAAGACAAAAGGGAATACAATTTTAGAGTGCATTAAAGAAAATAAAACTAAAAAGTCAAAGAGACTAATATGTTAAGGCCTAATCTTTATTTGGGTTTTATTCTATAAAACCAATGTAGGTTAGCCTAAATCGGTTTTACCATGAAGTCCTGTAGACTTATTTCTGGTCAGGCATGTTTAGTTGCTCTGTTCTATTCACACACAGTGATTATACAGCTAAATAGACAGCAGCATACAGCTGCTACCCTGCATGAAATGTACTTACATTCTTATGTATGAGGGAATCTGGGTGAAGATTCACTGGCCATTATGAGGTAAATATATATTATGTACTGTTATAGCTTTTATATTACAGTTTATAACTCTACATATACTTGGCAGGAGGGTATTATTTACTATAATAACACTGTACACTGTGTGAGAATAGATGAGATAACTTTACCATTATAAAGATTAGATTCTCTTGATGAGTGGCTCACAAGAATGAGCACCTCCATTAATGACTGCTGGAAAATAAAGCGCATAGCAAACTATGTGGCAATTAGAAGCTCCACCCACCAGATAGATTGTCATATGAAAAGGAACAAGAATTAAGAAAAGGCAGAGACAAGGAAATAAAGTCATGCCTGCATTATTTTTTAGAGATAGATATTTCATTTCCTTCAACCTAACAAAATTAGCCAGGTTTAGACAGATTTTATTAAATGGATTACATGGTACAGAATGTAGAACAATAAAAAAAAGTATGATGGTCAATTCAGTAGCTAATGGGCAGCTTTTTATAATGATGGGCTGGAAACCTGGTATACATAGCTTTGAAATAAAGATAGTCTTATTAATAACAGATAACTTTTTTTTAATCGATAAATAGTTCAATAGACTGTAGGACATTATTTACATATGGAATAAGTAGGATCCATCAACACTCTATGAAAGCTATCTTTACAGTAAGAGTAGTTAGGTAAACATTTACCATAGTAATGACAAACAATGCAATGCCAAGATATGTACCTCATGACTGATTGTATTGAGTGTAATCATTAATAAGGAGGTATATTTTAAATTAATAAATGAAAAATAACCCAGGCAGTCTTTCCGAGGATAGATAAGGCCTCCAGGTCCCATTTATTTATGTCTTGGAGGTAACATTTTTTTAGTGGCCCATGGTGGTTTTATTTTCTGTCTCAGTCTACATGAAACTGGAATCACTAAAGGTAAATATTGAATATGTTCAATCCACCCCCTACCACACCCCACCTCCACTGATTGCTAGTATAAGAAGGGAGAAGCCAGACATTACAGTAACCACACCCCACCTCCACCGATTGCTAGTATAAGAAGGGAGAAGCCAGACATTACAGTAACCACACCCACCTCCACTGATTGCTAGTATAAGAAGGGAGAAGCCAGACATTACAGTAACCACATCCACCTCCACTGATTGCTAGTATAAGAAGGGAGAAGCCAGACATTACAGTAACCACACCCACCTCCACTGATTGCTAGTATAAGAAGGGAGAAGCCAGACATTACAGTAACCACACCCCACCTCCACCGATTGCTATTATAAGAAGGGAGAAGCCAGACATTACAGTAACCACACCCCACCTCCACTGATTGCTAGTATAAGAAGGGAGAAGCCAGACATTACAGTAACATTTTAAAGACTTCACAGTAAGGGCTCGTTTATATACCGGTACGTCCTGAGTCCCCTCCCTTACTATAACGCAGGGGCCACGGCGTGGCCCCGCGTCATAGCGGGTTGGGCCCGGCACCTAGCAACGGCCGGGACCTGTGGCTAATAGTGCACGGCACTGATCGCGGTTCCGACTTCTATTAACCCTTTAGACGCGGCGATCAAAGTTGATCGCCGCGTCTAAAGTGAAACTAAACTTCTGCCGGTTAGCTCAGGGGGCTGTTCGGGATCGCTGCGGTGAAATCGCGGCATCCCGAACAGCTGTAGGACCTGCCTTACAGCTGTTACCTGCCTCCTGATGTCCAATCGCTGAATGACTGCTCAGTGCCTGAGATCCAGGCATGAGCAGTCAAGCGGCAGAATCATTGATCTATGTTATCCTATGGGATAATAAAGATCAATGTAAAAGATCAGTGTGTGCAGTGTTAAAGCCCCCTATGGGAGCTATAACACTGCAAAAAAAAAAGTGGAAACAAAACCCCTTCCCTAATAAAAGTTTGAATCACCCCCCCCCCCTTTTCCCATAAAAAAAAAACAAAAAACTGTGTAAATAAAAATAAACATATGTGATATCGCCGCGTGCGGAGATGTCCGAATTATAAAATATATTGTTAATTAAACAGCATATTTTTGGTCACTTTTTATATCATGAAAAAATGAATAAAAAGCGATCAAAAAGTCCGATCAATACAAAAATGGTACCACTAAAAACGTCATTTATCATATGGATTTTTAGGTGCAAAATTGAAAAGGGTTATGATTTTTAAAAGGTAGGGAGGAAAAAACGAAAGTGCAAAAACGGAAGAATGCTCGGTCCTTAAGGGGTCAATTTCCTTTTTGAACCGTTATTACATCTGAGCATGCTCAGAAGAAGTGAAATCAGCAAACTCTTGCTGTGCTGTAGGATTACTACTACTACTCCCATCATTGAACAGACTTGTTTCCATGATGGGAGTAGTAGTTTCCAGGCTGCGGGAGTCTGTGAAGGCTAGGTTAGTGCTTGTACTACTTGCCCAATCATGGAACACAGTCTGTTCCATGTTGCGGGTAGTAATAAAGGAGCTGAGGGATTGATTGCATCGGGTCTCATTTCTGAGACCCAATGTGATCAGAAGTTACTGCAACCCTGCGATTGTAGATCGTGTGTGTGTTTTACTTTAATTTTCAAAGTCACTAGCTAGGATTGTAATATTGCACTACACTGTTGGCTGGGGAAGCATTGCGCTGTGTTCCCCGGCTGCCCTGATGCGCTGCAGGACCATATGTATAGAAGCGCTGGAGTGGGACAAGATCTATAGGTAGCGCAGCGCGGGGGGACGGGCAATATACATAGCTAGCGCAGTGGGGGTGCCAGACATATATCGCTACATGTCTGGCCCCCCGCTCCGCCAGCTATGTATATTGCCCTCCGCTGCGCTTGCTATGTATATTGTGCTAGCTTTATATTTTTCTCCCCGCAGCACTTGCATATGTCCCCCCAGTGAGTGCAATATGTCCCTCACAGCACATCTGTGATGTATACTATCAGCAGCGCATCATGCTGCTGGCCGGGAAGCAATCTTATTTTTTCACAATTTTTAAAGGGTGACAATAATTTTGTCCAGCCCATTTTTGGAGTTTGGTGTGACATTATGTCCAATTTTCTTTTTGTCCACCTTTTTTTGGTTTAGTTCCAATACACACAAAGGGAATAAACATGTGTATAGCAAAACATGTGTTACTGCAATCCTTTTCTGTGAGTAATACATCATTTTCTTGAAAAATTTCAGTATGGCAGCACTTCTATACACATATGTCCCTCGCAGCGCTATCTGTGAAAAGTATGCTATCAGCAGCGCATCTACCGGACAGGAAATGGGCGGCAATGTGCTGTCTTCCCCTGGCCCCGCGTCATAGCGGGTCGGGCCCGGCCCGGCCTCTTAAAAATGTCCGGGACCCGAGGCTAATAGCGCGGCACTGATCGCGGTGCCGCGCGCTATTAACCCTTTAGATGCAGTGTTCAAAGTTGATCGGAAATGTTTATTTTATAAAAATATATCGTTAATTTAACCGCACAGTCAATAGCGTATGCGCAAAAAAATTCCAAAGTCCAAAATAGCGTATTTTTGGTCACTTTTTATATCCTGAAAAAATTAATAACAAGCAATCAAAAAGTCTGATCAATACAAAAAAAAACTTTAGGTCACGGTGCAAAAAATTGGCCCTCATACCGCCCCGTATGCGGAAAAATGTAAAAGTTATAATAGTCATAAGATGACAATTTTAAACGTATAAATTTTCCTGCATGTAGTTATGATTTTTTCCAGAAGTACAACAAAATCAAAACTATATAAGTAGGGTATCATTTTAAGGATCTGGCTGGGGGAGGGGAAAACCGTGCACTCCCGTACCCCAGCCGGACTGGCGCCAAGCTTCATTGACTTTAATGACCCTACTGGGTCAAAGATTTCTGGCCTGTATCCGGTTTTGTGACCGGACTTAAAGGGGTATTCCAGGAAAAAACTTTTTTTCTTATATCAACTGGCACCAGAAAGTTAAACAGATTTGTAAATTAGTACACTTGATAGAAGAAAGAAAAAGTCGGCACTCACCAGTATTCCAATTCAGCAATATTTATTGTACATATTCACAGCCTAGTACATATGCACGGGAGGACAGCAGATGGTACCGGGGGGTATCACAGAGAGGCGACACCGGGGTTTTGCACTGGATAGTGCTTCAACGGGCCGATTTTGTAGATTTGTAAATTACTTCTATTAAAAAAATCTTAATCCTTTCAATAATTATCAGCTGCTGAAGTTGAGTTGTTGTTTTCTGTCATCTCTGCTTGTCTCGGGAACTGCACAGAGTAGATGAGGTTTGCTTCTAAACTGGGCGGTTCCAGAGACACGTGTCGTCAGAGAGCACTTAGATAGAAAAGAACAACTCTACTTCAGCAGCTCATAAGTACTGAAAGGGTTAAGATTTTTCAATAGAAGTCATTTACAAATCTGTTTAACTTTGTGGAGCCAGTTGATATATAAAAAAGTTTTTTCCTGGATAACTCCTTTAAAACCGCAGTAAACTAAACCGGATACGAGGCAAAATGAGCTCATTAAATTCAATGGAGTTTGGCGCCGGTGTACGGGAGTGCACGGTTTTCCCCTCCCCCAGCTGGATCTGGCAGTCATACCCTCCAACCGCAGTGTGAATGCAGCCTAACAGTGGCTGTAATAATTTATTAACATATAGGGTGGGCCATTTATATGGATACACCTTATAAAATGGGAATGGTTGGTGATATTAACTTCCTGTTTGTGACACATTAGTATATGTGAGAAGGGAGACTTTTCAAGATGGGTCGTGACCATGGCGGCCATTTTGAAGTCGGCCATTTTGAATCATGTGACACATCAAACTTATTGGGAATTTCACAAGAAAAACAATGATGTGCTTGGTTTTAACGTAACTTTATTCTTTCATGAGTTATTTACAAGTTTCTGACCACTTATAAAATGTGTTCAATGTGCTGCCCATTGTGTTGGATTGTCAATGCAACCCTTTTTTCCCACTCTTCACACACTGATAGCAACACCGCAGGAGAAATGCTAGCACAGGCTTCCAGTATCCATAGTTTCAGGTGCTGCAGAATGGGCAAAACTAAAAATTGGAACAGGACCCTCAGTTTACGCAGAAGATTTTGTTCAGTGATGAGGCAAACTTTTATGTGAATGGTGAAGTTAACAAACAAAACCACCACTATTGGTCTGACACTAACCCACATTGGGTAGATCCCTCCAAGACTGTTGGATCACAAAAATTGATGGTATGGTGTGGCATATGGGGTACAAAGATAATGGGGCCATTCTTCATCAATGGAAACCTCAAGGCCACTGGATATGCGAAATTGCTACATGATGGTGTGTTTCCCTCTTTATGCACTGAAGCTGGCACGTTCCCTGAGTTTTTCCAGCAAGATGGTGCACCACCACATTATGGGTGTCAGGTCCGAGCATTCCTAGATGAACAGTTTCCTTGAAAGTGGATTGGTCATCATGGGTCAGTTGAATGGCCCCCAAGGTCTCCCGATCTGACCCCCTTAGACTTTTATCTTTGGGGTCATCTGAAGGCAATTGTCTATGCTGTGAAGATACGAGATGTGCAGCACCTGAAACTACGGATACTGGAAGCCAGTGCTAGCATTTCTCCTGTGGGATTTCTATCAGTGTGTGAAGAGTGGGAGAAGAGGGTTGCATTGACAATCCAACACAATGGGCAGCACATTGAACACATTTTACAAGTCGTCAGAAACTTGTAAATAAGTCATGAAAGAATAAAGTTAAGTTAAAACCAAGCACATCATTGTTTTTCAAGTGAAATTCCCAATAAGTTCGATGTGTCACATGACCCTCTTCCTATTGAAAAAACAAAAGTTGGATTCAAAATGGCTGACTTCAAAATGGCCACCATGGTCACCACCCATCTTGAAAAGTTTCCCCCCTCACATATACTAATGTGCCACAAACAGGAAGTTCATATCACCAACCATTCCCATTTTATTAAGGTGTATCCATATAAATGGCCCATCCTGTATATTGGCATTTTAAGTCCCGACCTTGAACCCCTAGTTTCTTTTTTTTATTTTTTATTCAAAACTCTATAAAATGACCAATGCGGTACAGAAAGCAGTAAAAAGAAGGCAGTGGCAATCACTGAAAACAACATCAGATATAGAATTTCTCAAGCATAATAGAAAGAAACTGTCACAAGTAGTAGAAAAACGTGTTATGTCTTAGGGAAAGCAGAAAAATTGGTTGCATCAAAAACACCTGAACTGTGATGCCTAGCAGAGGGTACGATACTCTGACGACGAGAGAAACTCCATCCATAGCTGCAACTGGAAGAAAACCTGTGTTCAAAGTTAATTTAACAGGGAAACTTTGTAAGGGATGCAGGTACCCTATTTACATGGAGCAGTAGGAGTAGTAAAATGTAAGCTACCCAACACTTATTTTCAGATTTTTACTTACAATATTTATTGTTACATATTTATTGTCTGATTTTATTTTTTTGTAAAGTGCTATAAGAATTGTCCATTAAGGAAAGCTTTTTTGCAGAATGTTTGTTAATTAGTTGTCTTGTGCTAACACTGTTAGAATTGAGGTCTTAATTCTCTGCAGTAGTGTTTTGTTTTTTTTCCCGCTACTAAATCATCCATATTACTAATATTTTTTAGGCTTCCCCAATGCAGTGCCATGTTGTTCATAGATCTTTAGAAATAATAGCCCCCAGGTTCCCTATATTTTTAACAACATAACTGCCAAGACTGATGGATTGGCCCATCAAAAAATTTCACAGTTTGATCGTGTGTAAGCCCTGAGATTGCCATTTAATCTTTCAAATGAAAGCCATTAAATCACGTTCTCTGTTTTATATATATAAAATAATATGCCGAAATCTATAGAAAAATGCTCCTGAATTGCATTGCACAGGGTACAAAATGTGTTCTTAACCTCAAGTCATGCTAAACTCTTTTACTATTAAAGATAATATAGGGATTGCAATGCACTTTTAATGCAAGCAATATTTAAACAAAAAAAAAAATCAAAAATCAAATCAAATGTAGAAAAGTGCACCCTATGAAAGTACACTAATGGCTTAGAGGTGCCAGTTTAGAATAAGGTGGTGTTTATGATAGACATGCAATTAATAAATAGCAACAAGAGTAACATATAATACGTTTTTGACTATCTTTGGTAGATATACAATGGCTGTAGAGCAAAATATGATAAATCTTTTACTATCTTATTAGAATGGTTGCACAAATTGTGTGAATAAATCAGTCGCAAATTTGGGGCTTATTTGTACACAATAAACCATTGAATGTTTTTTGAAATGTATAGTATGGTAGATTTTTTGCAGGCATTTTTATTACTTGAAACCTGGTCCATACATCTGAATCGTGTTGGGTTATTTCATAGTAACTTAAACATATGGGACAGAAGCAGGAATTATTGTAACAAATCTTTCAATTGCAAATATTGCAAGAATCACTGAAAAGTACAATGCCAGTCTGCCACCAAAAACATGTGTCATGGAAATTAGACTTTTAAAAGTATAAAGTTTAAAGTATAAAGTTTAAAATAATAATATCAGATGCTTAGATATCCTAATTTCTCTCTAGTCATGATCATAAGATGATCATAAGATGAAGGATACAAAATAGACGTGGCTCGTCTTATTCCGATATTCTCATATTGACGCGCATCCAGGAGTGAAGTGGTGGCCATATGCTCAGAACGCCTACTGGTTAAATACGGTGCTGCAGGCAATGAAGGGCTGTTAAAGGGAACCTGTCAGCAGTTTTGAAGCAAATTGCTGACAGCCCCATAAAGATGTTTGAGAGGGGAGTGGAAACATACCTAAAATCTTGGGATTCCCTACAACCCCGTGAAGTGTCCAGGAGGTTGGGTCTTCCTGTGCACAGAGCTCGCTATATAAGGAGCTTTCCCAGATCCTTCTCTTGGTATGATTGATAGCATTAGTGTCCAATCTGAAGACTGCTAGAACTTTAAAGGGGTTATCCAGGAAAAAACTTTTTTTTTATATATATATCAACTGGCTCCAGAAAGTTAAACAGATTTGTAAATTACTTCTATTAAAAAATCTTAATCCTTTCAGTACTTAAGAGCTTCCTTAAAGGGGTACTCCGGTGAAAACCTTTTTTCTTTTAAATCAACTGGTTGCAGAAAGTTAAACATATTTTTATATTACTTCTATTAAAAAATCTTAATCCTTCCTGTACTTATTAGCTGCTGAATACTACAGAGGAAATTCCTTTCTTTTTGGAATGCTCTCTGATGACATCATGAGCACAGTTCTCTCTGCTGACATTATTATAATAATAATAACACTTTATTTATTGTTGTCCTTAGTGGGATTTGAACCCAAGTCCCCAGCACTGCAAGGCAGCAGTGCTAACCACTGAGCCACCATACTGCCCTTAGCATACATCTGCTATGAATGGTTGTTAAAATGGACAGAGATGTCAGCAGAGAGCACTGTGCTTGTGATTTCATCAGTGTCCCAAAAAGAAAGGAATTTCCTCTGTAGCATTCAGCAGCTAATAAGTACTGGAAGGATTAACATTTTTTAATAGAAGTAATTTACAAATATGTTTAACTTTCTGTCACCAGTGGATTTAAAAGAAAAAAAATTTTCACCGGAGTACCCCTTTAAGGTTGTTCTTTTCTTTCTAAGTGCTCTCTGATGACACATGTCTCGGGAACCGCCCAGTTTAGAAGCAAATCCCCATAGCAAACCTCTTCTAAACTGGGCGGTTCCAGAGACAGGTGTCATCAGAGAGCACTTAGACAGAAATGAATATCAGTCAAGAATATTGCAAAAGGACACTTTCTTAGCAAATGTTCAGGTCATAATAGGCTATATGTACATATGCAGCATGGGACATGATATGAACAGCCAAAATAAGAAATTTTGGGAGAAAAGTAATGACCACTTTTGGATATAGCACAGGACTGCAGTACTGTTTGCTTAAGCAGAATTACTTTACAGTGATCCCTTAACTTATCTGGACCATTGTAACTTGAAACCAGACTCAACATACAGTGCTACAGACAATGCAGATCTGTGAAGCATGTCAATGACTGGAAGAACCGACCAATCAGAATGGATATTCACTGGTAAAACCCCTGTGTTAGCGCATGCACTGTAGTACTGAAGCGCATTCACTAAATTCCTGTCTGGTCGCGCCCCCTACAGTACAGGGAGGTATTACATGTTCAGTACTACTCTTAACCTATGTCACAGTTAGCTGCTCCTTTTGGACACCAAGTAAGGGCGACTCCATTTTACTTTTTTAGTAAATTGTGTGTACTGTACGGGACCCTGAAGAAACTCCTGTCCTCTACATAGACCAGTGTTTCCCAACCAGGGCGCCTACAGCTGTTGCAAAACTACAGCTCCCAGCATACCCGGACAGCCTTTGGCTGTCCGGGCATGCTGGGAGTTGTAGTTTTTCAACAGCAGGAGGCACCCTGGTTGGGGAAACACTGACATAGACAGTGATTACAGCTCCCAGCAGCTCTTTCTTACTTTTATATGTGAGGATTTGCTTTATCTGTATTAGTTATCTACTTATTTTTCTTTAATCCTCACTTTTTTTCCCCCTATTTTTGGATGACATTTTGGTGGCTTCAGAACCAATTACCAAGTTTCCATAGAGTTATGGACTCAACATACAATAGTTTCAACATACAATGGTCGTCCTGGAACCAATTAATATAGGGGGAGATTTATCAAAACCTGTGTAGAGGAAAAGTTGCTGAGTTGCCCATAACAACCAATCAGATTGCTTCTTTCATTTTTGCAAAGGCCTCTGAAAAATGAAAGAAGCGATCTGATTGGTTGCTATGGGCAACTCAGCAACTTTTCCTCTGGACAGGTTTTGATAAATGTCCCCAATTGTAACTTGAGGGACCACTGTATTTGTCATTAAGACACCATTGGGGAGATTTATCAATACCTGTCCCGAGGAAAAGTTGCTGAGTTGCCCATAGCAACCAATCAGATTACTTCTTTCATTTTGCAGAGGCCTTGTTAAAAATGAAAGAAGCGATCTGATTGGTTGCTATGGGCAACTCAGCAACATTTCCTTTGCACAGGTATTGATAAATGTCCCGCCATATTATTATTTGTAACGATATCATGAGATGCATGCAAATAAGTTAATAAAGTTGTAAGTCTTTTTTGTATCTTAAGGTTCTACCAAAAGTTCTGCAACTGAAGTAAAACTAGAACCTGCTTTGTTTTGGTTACATGACATTGACTTTTCATGCAGTGGGTAAAAAGAAATAATTTCTACGACTTATTTTGTGTTGTACAAATGAATAACTAATGGGAAATGGGATAATTAAATGACTGTCCTGGAGAGTCAGGAAACCTGTATTATATGCATGTGAAAAAGTAGTTCTGCAGGTTATGGGTCTTGCTTTCACTTTGTGAAATTGATTTCTAAATTGAAGTCGAGAAATAGATTTGAATCAATAAACTGTCATCTTCCAGTGGTACAAAGAGAGTGAAATGTTGACAACCACCTGCTTATTGATTTTCTTTTTTTTCCCCTGCACTAGAATTACAGGGTATTAATTTGTAATGTAATTCTATTTTTATTCAGTGAAATAATAGCAAACTAAAGCCTGATTCTGGATGGCACTGACAGTTTTTCAAGAAAAGTCATGACCATCAAAGTAGATTTTTTTTGCAGAAAAAAACAATAAATAGTATGGGTCATTGAAGGAAAAGGTATACAATTAAATGGAATCTGAAATTTGTAATAGGTTTTATCATCGTTTTAAAAGAATGCACTACTGGACATCTTAAAGGGGTACTCCCGTGGAAAACTTTTTTTTTAATCAACTGGTGCCAGAAAGTTAAACAGATTTGTAAATCACTTCTATAAAAACATATTAATCCTTCCAGTACTTTTAAGGGGCTGTATACTAAAGAGAAATCCAAAAAAGAAATGCATTTCCTCTGATGTCATGACCACAGTGCTCTCTGTTGACCTCTGCTGTCCAATATAGGAACTGTCCAGAGCAGCATATGTTTGCTATGGGGATTTTCTTCTGCTCTGGACAGTTCCTGAAATGGACAGCAGAGGTCAGCAGAGAGCACTGTGGTCTTGACATCAGAGGAAGTGCATTTCTTTTTTGGATTTCTCTTTAGTATACAGCCCCTAAAAGTATTGGAAGGATTAAGATTTTTTTATAGAAGTGATTTACAAATCTGTTTAACTTTCTGGCACTATGGCAAACACCATGTAATACACTCATGTGTCCACATTAACAGGGTTTTCTAAGAAATTGTATGCATATACCGTATTTGTTTACTAGCAAGAAAACATTAGAGCAATATGAGGGTAACTTGCAAAAAATGAAATAAGCAAATGTTTTATTCATTTAGGAGAAATGATAATATTTTTGGAAACAAACAAACTGATGAGACAGGAGATGTTCCAGCACCACAGGATTCCTTCAGGAGGTACACCACAGCCCTTGTTGAATATCAGAAGGTAAACCGAAAAAATTTAATCTCATATAGAAATATTTTTTTATGCAGTTTAAAAGCAATGGAAATGGTTAGGTACAGATTGAAATACATGTTTGGCTGCAATATTTGAATTTTTATGTTTGATGCCTAAGAAGAGTTATGGTATGTGTCAGATTTTGCAGCAATCTCTGTGACTGTTCCAAACACCTGAAAGAATTTCAAATATGTACAGATGTTGCATATAGCCTCATTCCAATTCAGATGTATGGAACAGATATTTAAAATGTCGACAACAAACCTACCATGTGTGAACATAACCTAAGGATATTTTCAAACTGGGTGGATACAAAGTACATTTTTCACAGTAAATTTGAATGCAGAAAATTAGCAGATCATTGCAGTAGCAGCGATGTGGGTAGAATAGGTAGAAATCTCATACACATGCAGTGTAAAAAATCTGCACAAAATCTGACTTGGGGTGCAGATTTAGTGAAGATTTTCACTATTGACATTAATGAGAAAGTAAAAATCCACAATAACTCCCCAGTTGCAAATTTTCTGCTGTGGATTTTCATGCAGTATCGTGGTGCATTTTCCACTGCTGAAAATTTGCAGTATATACACCTTGTGTGAACATAGCCATGGAGTACAGCCACACACTACAGATGTACTGCAGATGTTCCGTAGCAGAAAATCCACCACATTTCTGCAGTGACTTTGCTGCGGAAAATCACTGTGGATTTTCTGTGGGTTTGCTTCTTCAGATTTGAAGCTAAAATGTTATAGATAAGATAAAGTCAATCTATTTAATCTCTGCCAGTGTGGATTTTGCTGCAGATCCACAGCAGAACTGCAACATAATCTGCAATGGATCTAACACAACAATTGATGTGCTGCAGACTTAAAATCTGCACTGCAGATCAATTTCTGCTGCGGAAATTTACCGCATGTTAGTTTGCTGTTACACTTTGCTGTTACTGTAAATCTGGAGATTTTTCATATAGAAATACTATGTAGATTAGCAGCAAATCCCCCCATGTAACTGTAACCTTAAAGGGGTTTTATGACAATAGCAAAACCCCATTTGGCTTTCCTATTAAAAAATAATAAACCTTGCTCTTGGACATTCTTCTTTGTTTTACTATTTTTGGCCTGTGTGCTTTTGCATCAGCCTGTGATTCCAGTGAGATGGCATATGAGCCATAGTAATGTACATTTGTCTTGTAACAGGTCGTGTCTTCTTGACTTTGTGTCACTTATAAGTCATGTTATTTTTATTTTTCCTGTTGTGAACTAAATCAGCACATTTATAAAAAAAAAATTCTCATGTTTAAGGATCTGGGAGCTTCAACACTAAAACAAGCTAAAAAGCAGAATCTTCCTAAAAAAGTAGAAAGCGTGACTCACCAGAAAAATAAGAATCGGAATGTGGAACCTCACAGGTGATTATGATATTATTACTTTATTACAATTTGATATCACATTTATGGTATCACACTTACTTAAGGGTTGGTTCACATTATACTTTGCTTCCATGATGTATATGCCCAAAAGGCTCTCTTTTATTATATGATCTTTGGGGGGGGGGGGGGGGGTCTATGAATACATTACTAAGTGAAGTGAAGTGTTACCAACTGTCACTACTTTATTTAGCTATAACATTTTATAGTCAAGGCAGTAAACACATTTTGTAAATGGAGAAAAGTTGTAGTTTGGATTTTAAAAAGGTGTTTATCTATGGAACCTCGTTCACGCAGCAGAGCGATGTACATGGACCCTGTACAGAGACACATTAAATCCCTACACCCTACAGAGAAGTATTTTTTCCCTAGAAGGTACTTCTGGATAAAATATTCCTATGAAGGTCACACATAGTGGAAATGCTGTGGATTTTCTTGATGGAGATTCCGTGCGGAAAATTAGCAAATTTACAGTAGCAGTGAAATGGAAGCGATATTAAGAATCTTATCCTTGAAAGAATTCTACACAAAGTCCATGTCAAAATTGACTTGCTTTGCAGATTTCAAATACTCATCATGTCAGTTTTTGTGTTAGAAACACTGCAGATTTATTGGGGGTTTCAGTCAAAATCTGCAGTAAGTCCACAGTTGTATTTGTGGAAACCTTGCAGGCTCACAACAAAATCCACAACTGTTTATTTTAAAGGGGTATTCAAGGCAAAAACTTTTTTTTTATATATATATATATATATATCAACTGGCTCCAGAAAGTTAAACAGATTTGTATATTACTTCTATTAAAAAATCTTAATCCTTTCAGTACTTATGAGCTTCTGAAGTTAAGGTTGTTCTTTTCTGTCTAAGTGCTCTCTGATGACACCTGTCTCGGGAAACGCCCAGTTTAGAAGCAAATCCCTATAGCAAACCTCTTCTAAACTGGGCGTTTCCCGAGACAGGTGTCATCAGAGAGGATTTAGACAGAAAAGAACAACCTTAACTTCAGAAGCTCATAAGTACTGAAAGGATTAAGATTTTTTAATAGAAGTAATTTACAAATCTGTTTAACTTTCTGGAGCCAGTTGATATATATATATATAAAAAAAAGTTTTTACCTGGAATACCCCTTTAAATACATAATGAATCATATTTAACATAATCCATTCTTCAGTGGCAATTCTGCAGGAGATCGTCTTGGTTTCTTGCAGAATTTTTGCTACAGATTTTGGTGCAAAAGTGCTGCAGATTTTCCGCTGCAGCATTTCTGTTGCTTCTGGCCATACCACAATACAAAACTGTATCTGATTTGCCCATAGCAACCAATCTTAGCTAAGAATTGAAAGCTGAGCTGGTACTGCTTGCTATGGGCAGACATTTTGTTGGATAAATCTGCTTCAAGTTGAACTATATCAGAAGCCAACAGATGCCTTATTACTGATTCATACTATTTATAGGTTTTATGGAGCCATTTTATGTATGTATGTATAAGCCTTTTTTCTACACAGTTCACACCCTTACGGAAGCTGCCATAACTTGGCTTCTATTTATTCTTATTTTTTTGTGCTTGTGTAAAAATACACAACATTAATTTTGTGAATGTTTTCCAATTATACACTCATGGGGAAATTATATCTGTTTAAAATAATGTTTAAATGATGTGTTGATGCAGTCATTAGGGTAATTACAGTAGATGTAATTGTGTTGTGTTGTCTTCTCACAACGCAGTCTGAGTGCATCAGTCTAATGAACACAGCAATATGAAATTTAAGTTTTACTTATAAAATAAAGATGCTCTACACTAGAAACTGTTTGAAGGCATATAGCAATTTACATTAAACAATACTTCAGAAAATACTCAGTAATGAGCATACAGCGCTTACAGCATTGGAGCACAGCAAGCATATTCATATATAGCGATTTAAAATTAGCTTACAAAATGTAATAACTTTTAGTAGGCCCTGCTATTAATTCAAATGAGAGGGCTCATCTGCATGAACAACAACAAACCTCATACAGTTCCCAAAACAACGCAAAAACAGAAGACTGCACATCTCACATTTGTAACTATACATGATTGAAAGTACTAGTGGATATAATACTGTACTCTTTGCTTAAAGGGGTACTTCAGCACTAGACATCTTATCCCCTATACAAAGGTTAGGGGGGGGATAAGATGTCTAATCACTGGGAGTCCTACCTCTGGGTCCTCTGCGTTCTATGGCTTCTGTTTAGAACGCCTGCTGTTCTAGGCTTTGAAGAGACCTTGGTCGTCAATCCCCCTTCCATGCATGAAGAGACAGCGACATGGACAGCGTGAGCGTATCTCCGGATATCCCATGAAGATATATGAAGGAGGCGTGTTGTCCACAGCTTTAAGCTGTGGTCACCAGTAATCTGTCATGGAGTGGAGATTGCTCTGTGCATGCTGATTACTGGGGTGTCGGGCAGGAGATTGCATAGGGTCCCCCTGCGATCAGATGCTAACTAATCCCCTATCAGCAGGATAAGATGTCTAGGAGCAGAATACCCCTTTAATATAGGACTCTATATCCACAAACCAGTGGGGACCACATAAATAACAGTAATGGATTATTGGGTGCAAGCCAACCTGAAAAAGACCAAATGCATGACAAGAATGAACGTGCATGGCTCCACATGGGAGCGTGGCATCCCCAACGCACTGGACTTACTACAGGCATAAATCACGTGGAAATATACACCACCTAAGCTTGCGCAGATTTCTGAGTCTGCTGTCAAGTCTCAGATGCACCTGGATTTACAAAGAGGCTGGCACACTTAGCAGCCAGCACCCTTTGTGTATGAAGCGGGCTCAGCGCCTGAGTCTGCATCATACTGCCCTAGCCCATGAGATACATCTATATTGAATATGTCTGCATGTTCAAAAAAAAGACAGCAGCCTTTTTTAAGAAGAGGCATTAGATCATTAAGACTATTAGTTAAACTGTTATCAAGCTTTAATTTTATAAAATTTTTATAAAGGCACCTGTCCAGAAACACCTCTATAAGAAGATCATCCTTAATCTAAAGAAGGACAATATATAAATACCATCTTCTTACTTCTGTTGACCAAAATTTTTGTGCTTGTGGCTAAAAATATTGCAGACCTGCAGCTAATATATAAAGCTTATAAGACATTTCTAACTGTAAAAGATGTCTGCCAGCCAGTGGCCATCATTTCTGCCATGCAGAATGTTTTAAGGTGGTTTGGATGAATAAAATAGAAAAACCAAAGGGACAAACAGGCACTTTGGAGGCCGAATGAAGCGCATCCATATGCGTGAAACCACCGGCAGTCGCCTCTGAACGCCCCACGCCATTCTAAAGTCCCTGAAGGAGGAGCAGCCCGAGATGGGAGCTGATTAACCAGGTTCTATGCGGTGAGTGCATTATGCCTGTTCGTCCCTTTGGTTTTTCTATTATTGATTGCTGCCTACATTGTCCTAGCACCACCGCTACTGGAAACGGCTGGTTATCCTACCTGGAGTGTTCGTGCCCATCTCGAGTAGCTGCGGGCTGAAGGTATCGGTGCCACTTAGTTTCTTTTTGGATGCATAAAATGTTCACATATAACCTGTCATATTTTTGGAACATTTTATTTGAAAATGTTCAGAGATATTTTTTTAAATTAAATAAGCAATCTGATTGATTGATATGGGCTACTGCACCACTCTTCCTTTAAAGAGGTTTTGATAAATCTCCCCCTACACATTACTGGTCCCATTTTATTCATGTGTATTCCTAGTTTAATATACACAAGGCATGCATAGCTTGTCTGCCATATTGATTCCTATTTCCTCATTAATATGTCTTTCCTAATGCAGCCTACATTTCCCATTATGTATCTCAGACTCAGCTTGAGGGGGCAGAGTCTCATTACTACACATGCTATGAGTCCTAAGTACAGTAATGACACAAAGCTTCCTTCCCCTAACTGCTACCACTATAGTGTATGGTTACGGTCTGCGCTCCGGCCGCCTGTGGTGGCCGTGAGCGCATTACCCTGTCATGTACTGCTGCCGACGAGGCTGGGGTTCGCATCGCTGGACGCGCCTGCATGCGCATCCCGGCCTGTCACTCACTCCGGTCCTCTGCCACCTCCTCTCCTGCCTCTCACCTCCGGGGCGTGTGTCCCCGTCTCTTAGGGTGCGCGCGTGCCGGAGCTTTAAGATTTAAAGGGTCAGTACTCCCTTAATTATGTGTTCACCTGTGTCTCCTCTATAAGTTCCTGTTCCTTCCCCACATCCCTGCCAGATATTTGTTTTGCCTTGTGCCATTGAGAAAGTGTTACTGTGTTTTGCCTTGCCTTGTTACTGACCTCCTGCTACCTTCCTGACCTTGCTCCTGTGCCGCCTGCCTACTGACCTCCTGCTTTGTTCCTGACCATGCTAGAGTGCTGCCTGCCCAGACCTTATGCTATCCTGACTATGAGTTGCTGTCCTCCTTCTGTACCTTAAATCACCTCAGCCGCCTGTGTGGTCGAGTCGTGCCAGGGGTAGCGACCTGGGTGCCGCCTGCCACATCAAGTCCATCCCGCTTTCCGGCAGGCTCAGGTGAAAACCAGTGGCACCTTAGACTCCACTCCCTGGTATGGCCCGCGTCATCTGCCACACACGTGTAGCGGATCTATTACCCAGTTTGTTCCTGTCTACTGACGGTGAGTGTTACGAAGTACGGCTTCAGTCTGTCTCCCTGTAAGGCTTTTACAATCAGAGACAGGCAGTATGAGTCAAGGGAGTTGCATAACTCTGCAGTTGATCATTATCTGGACCCACCTCATAGATCACTGCTCTCCTGCAACCTATGAGGGTGCATGCTTTACAGGCCCAGCTTTAACATCTATGAGCAAAAATGCTGCAGGATGCCATATAGAACTTACCTACATACCCAACCATATGTCATCTTAGATTCAGTCTAGAACGTAGAGCAGGAAGATAGTGTAGATATGGAGCTGAGGGAGGGGGGTGTTGTGGAGGGAGAGGTTAGAATAGTTAATAGGGATAGGCTTCATAGGAATAAAAAACCTACACCTTTGAATTGCATGTTGACTAATGCCAGAAGTCTGTCCAATAAAACAGAGGAACTGGAGTGGTAGATGTCTGAGGAAAATTATGGCATAGTGGGTATAACAGAGACTTGGTTGCACGATAGCCATGACTGGGTGGTCAACATTCGGGGTTATAATCTATTCAGGAAGGATCGGACAAAACGGAAGGGGGAGGAGTTTGCCGCACTGCGGGAGGATATATGGGAGGGAAATAAGGGAAATAATGTGAAGTCATTATGGGTAGAAATAAATGGAGATGAAAATAAAAAAATTCTGATAGGGGTTTGCTATAAACCACCAAATATAATGGAAGAGGCAGAAGATCAATTACTGAGACAAATAAACAAGGCAGCAAATCAGAATGAGGTGATAATAAGGGGGACTTTAACTATCCTGATATAAACTGGGGGACTGAGACCTGTGAATCTCATAAAGGAAACAGGTTTCTGACTATAGTTAACCCCTTCAGGACGGAGCCCATTTTGGCCTTAAGGACCGGAGCGTTTTTTGCACATCTGACCACTGTCACTTTAATCATTAATAACTCTGGAATGCTTTTAGTTATCATTCTGATTCCGAGATAGTTTTTTCGTGACATGTTCTACTTTAACATAGTGGTAAATTTTTGTCGATACTTCCATCCTTTCTTGGTGAAAAATCCGTAAATTTGATGAAAAATTTGAAAATTTAGCATTTTTCTAACTTTGAAGCTTTCTGCTTGTAAGGAAAATGGATATTACGAATACATTTTTTTTTGGTTCACATATACAATATGTCTACTTTATGTTTGCATCATAAAATTGACGTGTTTTTACTTTTGGAAGACACCAGAGGGCTTCAACGGTCAGCAGCAATTTTCCGATTTTTCACAAAATTTTCAAACTCAGTATTTTTCAGGGACCAGTTCAGGTTTGAAGTGGATTTGAAGGGTCTTCATATTAGAAATACCCCATAAATGACCCCATTATAAAAACTACACCCCCCAAAGTATTCAAAATGACATTCAGTAAGTGTTTTAACCCTTTAGGTGTTTCACACGAATAGCAGCAAAGTGAAGGAGAAAATTCACAATCTTCATTTTTTACACTCACATGTTCTTGTAGACCCAATTTTAGAATTTTTACAAGGGGTAAAAGGACAAAATTTTTACTTGTATTTGTAGCCCAATTTCTCTCGAGTAAGCACATACCTCATATGTCTATGTAAAATGTTCGACGGGCGCAGTAGAGGGCTCAGAAGGGAAGGAGCGACAAGGGGATTTTGGAGAGTACGTTTTTCTGAAATGGTTTTTGGGGGGCATGTTACCTTTAGGAAGCCCTTATGGTGCCAGAACAGCAAAAAAACCCCACATGGCATACCATTTTGGAAACTAGACCCCTCGGGGAATGTAACATGGGATAAAGTGAACCTTAATACCCCACAGGTGTTTCACGACTTTTGCAAATGTAAAAAAAAAAAAAAAATTTTACCTAAAATGCTTGTTTTCCCAAAAATTTTTTATTTTTAAAAAGGGTAATAGCAGAAAATACCCCTAAAAATTTGAAGCCCAATTTCTCCCGATTCAGAAAACACCCCATATGGGGGTGAAAAGTGCTCTGCTGGCGCACTACAGGTCTCAGAAGAGAAGGAGTCACATTTGGCTTTTTGAAAGCGAATTTTGCTCTGGGGGCATGCCGCATTTAGGAAGCCCCTATGGTGCCAGGATAGCAAAAAAAAAACACATGGCATACCATTTTGGAAACTAGACCCCTCGGGGAACGTAACAAGGGGTTAAGTGAACCTTTATACCCCACAGGTGTTTCACGACTTTTGCATATGTAAAATTTTTTTTTTTTTTTTTACCTAAAATGCTTGTTTTCCCCAAAATTTTACATTTTTAAAAAGGGTAAAAGCAGAAAATACCCCCCAAAATTTGTAACACAATTTCTCCCGAGTACGGCGATACCCCATATGTGACCCTAAACTGTTGCCTTGAAATACGACAGGGCTCCAAAGTGAGAGCGCCATGCGCATTTGAGGCCTAAATTAGGGATTGCATAGGGGTGGACATAGGGGTATTCTACGCCAGTGATTCCCAAACAGGGTGCCTCCAGCTGTTGCAAAACTCCCAGCATGCCTGGACAGTCAACGGCTGTCCGACAATACTGGGAGTTGTTTTGCAACAGCTGGAGGCTCCGTTCTGGAAACAGTGGCGTACCAGACGTTTTTCATTTTTATTGGGGAGGGGAGGGGGGCTGTGTAGGGGTATGTGTATATGTAGTGTTTTTTACTTTTTATTTTATTTTTTGTGGTAGTGTAGTGTAGTGTTTTTAGGGTACAGTCACATGGGCGGGGGTTCACAGTAGTTTCTCGCTGGCAATTTGAGCTGCAGCAGAAAGTTTGCGGCAGCTCAAATTTGCAGCCAGATACTTACTGTAATCCTCCGCCCATGTGAGTGTACCCTGTACGTTCACATTGGGGGGGACATCCAGCTGTTGCATAACTACAACTCCCAGCATGCCCGTTGGCTGTCGGTGACTGCTGAGAGTTGTAGTTTTGCAACAACTGTAGGTACACTGGTTATGTATCACTGAGTTTGTGACCTAACTCAGTGTTTCACAACCAGTGTGCCTCCAGCTGTTGCAAAACTACAACTCCCAGCATGTACGGTGCATGGTGTAAGGTGACTGCTGAGAGTTGTAGTTTGCAACAGCTGGAGGCACACCGGTCGTGAAACACTGAGTTAGGTAAAAAAAAACTCTTGAGTTTCACAACCAGTGTGCCTTCAGCTGTTGCAAAACTACAACTCTCAGCAGTCACCGACAGCCAACGGGCATGCTGGGAGTTGTAGTTATGCAACCAGCAGATGCACCACTACAACTCCCAGCATGCACTTTAGCTGTTTGTGCAAGCTGGGAGTTGTAGTTATACAACAGCTGAAGGTACACTTTTCCATAGAAAGAATGTGCCTCCAGCTGTTGCAAAACCATAAGTCCCAGCATGCCCATAAGGGAATGCTGGGAGTTGTGGTGGTCTGCCTCCTGCTGTTGCATAACTACAGCTCCCAGCATGCCCTTTTTGCATGCTGGGAGCTGTTGCTAAGCAACAGCAGGAGGCTGTAACTCACCTCCTGCTGCTGCTCCATCGCAGGCTGTCCCTCGCCGCCGCAGCTGCTCCTGGGGCCCCGATCCCAACAGGGGCGCCGGGGATCGGGGTCCCCAGCACCGGGGGTCGTCTTCCCGCACCCGCTCACGTCCTCCGGAAGAGGGGCGGAGCGGGTGCGGGAGTGACACCCGCAGCAGGCGCCCTGATTGGTCGGCCGGTAATCCGGCCGACGAATCAGGGCGATCGTGAGGTGGCACCAGTGCCACCTCACCCCTGCAGGCTCTGGCTGTTCGGGGCCGTCAGAGACGGCCCCGAACAGCCAGTAATTCCGGGTCACCGGAGACCCGATTGACCCGGAATCGCCGCAGATCGCTGGACTGAATTGTCCAGCGATCTGCGGCGATCGCCGACATGGGGGGGCATAATGACCCCCCTGGGCGATATGCCGGGATGCCTGCTGAACGATTTCAGCAGGCATCCGGCTCCGGTCCCCAACCGGCTAGCGGTGGGGGCCGGAATTCCCACGGGCGTATGGATACGCCCTCGGTCCTTAAGGACTCGGGATGCAGGGCGTATCCATACGCCCTATGTCCTGAAGAGGTTAAAGACAATTATATGTCCCAAATGGTACAGGGCCTGACCAGAGGGGGCGCCCTACTGAACTTAATATTAACCAACAGACCTGACAAAGTAACTAATGTGCAAGTAGAAGGACATCTAGGAAATAGTGATCATAATACAGTAACCCCCCGAAATGCTATGGCCCCGACATATGATCAAATCGACATACGATGGCCTCTCAGAGGCCATCGCATGTCGATGTCAGCATCGACATACGATGCTTTTATATGTCGAGGCCATCGCATTAACTTCTATCCGACAGTGCAAAATGCTTTAAGCTGCTGTCTGATAGCAGTTTAAGCATCCTGGACAGGTTCGCTTACCTATGCCCGCTGCTCCGGGTCCACTTCGCGATCCTCCGGCTTCTTCCGCATCTTCTCCAGAGTCCGGGACTCGCTTTCCGGCGTCGTTATTACGTCGCTATGCACTCCATGCCGGCGCAGCAGCGTAAGAACGTCACCAGAAAGCAGAAGATGCGGAAGAAGCCGGAGGATCCCGAAGTGGACCCGGAGCAGCGGGACAGCATCGGGAGCCCCTGGGACAGCATCGGGAGCGGTGAGTATAACTTCCTCTGCTTTATATTGCACGAATCCCTCAACATACTATGGATTCGACAAACGATGGGTTGTTTGGAACGAATTACCATCGTATGTTGAGGGACCACTGTATAATACTTTATAACTCGTTCTTCAATAAGGGAATCTCTTGAGGGGCCACAAAAACAATGAACTTTAGGAAGGCAAAGTTTGATCAACTCAGAGAAGCCCTTAGCAATATAAATTAGGATAATGTCCTCAAAAACAAGAATACTGACACTAAATGGGAGACTTTGAGAAATATTTTAAATTCTCACTGTAAGAAGTATATACCTTATGGGAATAAAAGGGTCAGAAATAAAAGAAAACCAATGTGGATGAATACAAATGTTAAGGGGGCAATAAATGCTAAAAATAAAGCATTTAAACTACTAAAACAGGACGGCACTGAAGAAGCATTAAAAAGCTATATAGAAAAATAAGATAAAAGCCACAAAAATAGAGACAGGCTCATTGCTAAAGAGAATAAAACTGACCCCAAAATGTTTTTTTAACTATATAAATAGCAAAAAGGTTAAAAATTAAAGTGTTGGCCCTTTAACCCCTTGTCGCAGAACGCCAGGTATACCCGGCACTGTGGCACGGGAGGGTTATGAAGTGAGCTCAGGAGCTGAGCTTGCATCATACCCGCACAGTCCTGCCTGCTATCAGCAGCCAGGACCCGTGGCTAATGCCGGACATTAACTCCGGCATTAACTCTTTAGACGCGGCGATCAACTTTCTAAAAGTGAAAGTAAAAGCATCCCGGCAGCTCAGTCGGCCTGATCGGGACATCGCGATAAAATTGCGATGTCCAGATCAGCTAGAGAAGGAGGATGCTATGGCTTTGCAGGGATCTGTGTAAAAGATCAGTGTGTGCAGTGTTATAGCCCCCTATGGGAGCTATAACACTGCAAAAAAAAAAAAAAGGGGGAAAAAAGTTAATAAGGATCATTTAACCCCTTCCCTAATTAAAGTTTAAATCACCCCCCTTTTCCCATAAAAAAAAACTGTGTAAATAAAAATAAACATATGTGGTATCGCCACGTGCATAAATAAATAAAAAGCGATCAAAAAGTCCAATCAAAACAAAAATGGTACCGATAAAAACTTCAGATCACAACTCAAAAAATTTGCCCTCGTACTGCCCCGTACATGGAACAATAAAAAAGTTATAGGGGTCAGAAGAGGACGATTTTAAACGTATAAATTTTCCTGCATGTAGTTATGATTTTTTTTCAGAAGTAATAAAAAATCAAACCTATATAAGTAGGTATTATTTTAATCGTATGGGCCTACAGAAAAAAGATAAGGTGTACAAAATTGTGTTTTTTTTTTCTTCCATTTTGTCGCACAATGATTTTTTTCCCCGTTTCACTGTAGTGTTTTGGGTAAAATGACTGATGTCAGTACAAAGTAGAATTGGTGGTGCTAAAAATAAGCCATCATATGGATTTTTAGGTGCAAAATTTAAAGGGTTATGATTTTTAAAAGGTAAGGAGGAAAAATGAAAGTGCAAAAACTGAAAAACGCTATGTCCTTAAGGGTTTAAAAAATGATGAGGGATTGGGCTGGGGGAAAATGTTTGCAAGTGGGTAAGTAACTGGCTCAGTGATAGGAAACGGAGGGTGGTTATTAATGGTACTTATTCTGATTGGGTGACTGTTACTAGTGGGGTACCACAGGGGTCAGTCTTGGGTCCTGTTCTATTTAATATATTTATTAATGACCTTGTAGAGGGGTTGAATAGTAAAGTAGCAATCTTTGCAGATGATAATAAACTCTGTAAAGCAGTAAACACTATAGAGGACAGTGCACTGTTACAAATGTATCTGGATAGGTTGAAGGTTTGGGCTGAGAAGTGGCACATGAGGTTCAACACTGATAATTGTAAGGTAATGCACATGGGGAAGAAAAATCCTGGCTGGTAATATGTATTAAATGGGAGAACACTTGGGATGACTGACGTGGAAAAGGACTTGGGAATCTTAGTTAACAGTAAATTTAGCTGTAGTGACCAGTGTGGGGCAGCTGCTGCCAAGGCAAATAAGAAGATGGGGTGCATCAATAGGGGCATAGATGCGCATGACAAGGAAATAATTCTACCGCTGTACAAATCACTAGTCAGACCACACATAGAATACTGTGTACAGTACTGGGCACCAGTGTACAAGAAAGTTATAGTGATGCTGGAGAGAGTTCAAAGACGGGCAACCAGAGTGATACGGGAATTGGGAGGACTACAGTACCCAGAAAGATTATCAGAATTATTTAGTTTAGAAAAAAGAAGGCTTAGGGGAGACTTAAAGGGGTTCTCCGTCGCTTAGACATCTTATCCCCTATCCAAAGGATAGGGGATAAGATGCCTGATCACGGGAGTCCCGCCGCTGGGGACCCCCGGGAACTTGCACGCGGCACCCCGTGTTCGCTCCGGGTCTGATTACCGACAACCACAGGCGACCACTGATTACCGACGACCACACGCCTCCGCCCCCGTGTGATGTCACGCTCCACACCTCAATGCAAGCCTATTGGAGGGGGCTATCACGCCCCCCCCCCCGTAGGCTTGCATTGAGGGGCGGAGCGTGATGTCACACGCCGCCGGCCCTGTGGTCGTCGGTAATCAGACCCGGAGCGAACTCGCTCCGGGCACTGGTTACAAACGGGGTTCCGCGTGCAAGATCCCGGGGGTCCCCAGTGGCGGGACTCCCGCGATCAGGCATCTTATCCCCTATCCTTTGGATAGGGGATAAGATGTCTAAGCACTGGAGAACCCCTTTAATAACTATGTATAAATATATTAGGGGATCTTACAGAGATCTCTCCCATTATCTATTTATACCCAGGACTGTATCTTTAATGAGGGGGCATCCTCTACATTTAGAGGAAAGAAGGTTTCTACACCAGCATGGGGGGATTCTTTACTGTAAGAGCAGTGAGACTGTGGAATTCTCTGCCTGAGGAGGTGGTCATGGTTAACTTTGTAAAAGAAATGAAAAGGGGTCTGGATGCATTTTTGGAGAGTAATAACATTACAGGTTATGGATACTAGATTTATAGGGACAGGACTTTGGTCCAGGGATCTATTCTGACAACCATATTTGGAGTCGGGATGGAATTCTGTACCTTGAGTATGAGTTTTTTTTTTGCCTTCCTCTGGATCAACTCAGTAGGGTTATAGGTTGAACTTGATTGACTCTGGTCTTTTTTCAACCTTATGAACTTTGTTACTGTGTATGCAGCAGAGCTGAGTGTGTGTGTGGTCATGCATACACATAATCACACATTCTGCTCTGCTCCATACACATGCCGCACACTAATTTCTGCTACATGTACATGATCGCACACTCAGCTCTGGTACATGTACAAAGTGCATACTAACCAGGGTCCCTCCAGCTTTTGCAAAACTGCAACTCCCAGCATGCCAAGCTTTGCAACATTTGGAGGCATTCTCGTTGGTAAAAACTGATATAGAGGTAAGGGGACAGATTGTTTAACAAAATTACATATTTTTTTTGTGCAGAGTTTTGTTCGGCACACACTGCTGCTCCAGCACTTCTAGCTATGTGAGCAGTGTACAGTGGGAAAATGCCACAGCTCTGTGAAGTGTGAGGTAGAGAAGGAGTGCACGGTAGAGCTTTTCTATATTTGCGCAAAATTTATCAAAAGACGTGCGCAACTTTTGTAAATTTTGAGCAACAGTGTAAATTAGACAGGCAGTGTAAAGGGGTAGATCTGTGTCTACAATAGACACCTATTGATAAATCCACTTATCCTGCTGTATAGCAGGCTGTCTGCAGATTGGACTCCATTTTCACTTTGACAGGTTTCCTTTAAACATGCCCACTTTTTTTTAATTCTGCTTCAGTAGACACAAGGCCATTCCACAACTTGTATAACGTAAAGACATATAGGGAAATTTATCAAACTGTGTGAGATAAAAACTAGAGGGATTTTCCCTCAGCAACCAATAACAGCTCAACCAACGAGCTCTGGTAAAGTGAAAGCTGAGCTGTGATTGGTTGTTGTGGGAAAATCACTCAACTTTTTCTCCTACACAGTTTAACCACTTAAGGACCCCGGGGCGTACCTGTACATCCTGAGTCCGCTCCCGTTCTATAACGCGGGGCAACGGCACTGATCGCGGTGCCGCGCACCATTAACCCTTTAGACACGGTTTCAAAGTTGATTGTTGTGTCTTAAGTGAAACTAAACGAATGCCGGTTAGCTCAGGGGGCTGTTCGGGAGTGCCGCGGTGAAATTGCGACATCCCAAACAGCTTTAGGACACGAGGAGGGTCCCCTTACCTTCCTCCTGGTGTCCGATCGCCGAATGACTGCTCAGTGCCTGAGATCCAGGCATAAGCGGCAGTGTTAAAGATCAGTGTGTGCAGTGTTTTAGCCCCCTATGGGAGCTATAACACTGCAAAAAAAGTGGGGAAAAAAAAGTTAATAAAGATCATTTAACCCCTTCCCTAATATAAGTTTGGACCACCCCCCTTTTCCCATTTAAAAAAAAAACAAAAACAAATAAATTATATGTGGTATTGCTGCGTGCCGAAATGTCCAAATTATAAAAGTATATCCTTAATTAAACCGCACGGTCAATGGCATACGCGCAAAAAAATTCCAAACTCCAAAATAGCGTATTTATGGTCATTTTTATATCAATTTTAGATCACAACGCAAAAAATTAGCCCTCATACCGCCCCATACAAAGAAGAAAAAAAAGTTATAGGGGTTAGAAGATGACAATTTTAAACGTATACATTTTCCTGCATGTAGTTATGATTTTTTTCAGAAGTACGACAAAATCAAACCTACATAAGTAGGGTATCATTTTTATCGTATGGACATACAGAATAAAGATAAGGTGTCATTTTTTCCAAAAACTGTACTGTGTAGAAACGGAAGCCCCCAAAAGTTAGAAAATTTAGTTTTTTTTTCTTAAATTTTGACGCACAATATTTATTTTTTTCATTTCACCGTAGATTTTTGGGTAAAATGACTGATGTCATTACAAAGTAGAATTGGTAGCACAAAAAATAAGCCATCATATAGATTTTTAGGTGCAAAATTGAAAGATGAAAAAAAATTTTAAGGTAAAGAGGAAAAAATGAAAGTGCAAAAATGGAAAAACCCTCGGTCCTTAAGGGGTTAATAAATCTGGGCCATAGTTGATAATATGAGGCATGCCCCAAGGTCCACCACAATCCACCCCCAACACGTCTAAGGAAGCCCACAAAACGTCTGGGAACACCTAAACACTGCACCTGAATTTGGCCCTGCCCATTTTCCTAGGACTGTTGGCAACTTTGTTGAGAATGTCCACTCCTTTCCCATTTGGACCCCACTCTGTGCAAACCATTGTATGAATACAGACATCTTAATGGCGCAAACCTTTCTAAGAATCACAATTGTGTAAGTGTCATCTTTGCTTCTATTTCCTTTTAAAATGGACTTTAAATGAAAGGAAAGATGAAGTGACCTCTTTATAGTTTAACACTTTCCCGCCCTAGGACATATGCATACGTCCCAGTTGCTAACATGTTAACAGTAAATGCCATAAAACATTTTTTTTTTAAATTCACATTTTTCACAATATTTGGGATTTTTTCACAAAAAATTCTGCATGAATCAACAAAAATTTACCACTAATATAAAGTACAATATGTCAGGAAAAAAACAGTCTCAGAATCGCGTCGTTAAGTAAAAGCATGTCAATGTTATTACCACTTAAAAAGACACATGCGAGATTTGAAAAATTGTGTGACCCGGTCATTGATGTAGAAACAGGTGGCGTCCTTAAGGGGTTAATGCCAGTGAGATGGCCATATTGATAATGGAATGATTCCAGTTATCCTGTATTCGCCCATCCTTGTTACTATGATGAAAAATATACAGTTGCATCTTGCTGTGGGGTATGTGCATGTCTGGAATGTTCTGTCGAACATATACCCTAAACTTGACCATAAGATATATGTTTACTTGCTAAAATGATTGATGTTTGTAATTGAACATGTGAGCCCAGTGGCCTAATGGACAAGGAATCGGCTTCCAAAGCTGGAGATTGTGGGTTCAAGTCCTACATGGATTTTTACAAACATTAATAATTGAGAGAGGACTGGTGGAATATCTTCTTGTTCATGTAAAGTTTTGACTACTTTGCTGTGGGTAAGTTCTTTCATTTTGTAAATGTTTCCAGTAACTAGCTAGTTTTGTTTTATTCTGTGCTTGTTTCCACATTACATTTTGTTAACTTTTAGGTTCTGGGTAAATGTGTACAGAATATAAACTATCATGCATTACATTGCTTTTGTGTTGAGATTTTGTGGTTTAAACAATATATTTAGTACATTTTTTTTTTTCATTTTAGACTTACCAGAGAGGAGGCTGAGAAAAAAGCTTTTACAACGTTGCTCGTACTGCTGACACCAATTGTTGGTAGATATATGAAACGAAAGAGACTTTTTCAAGCCAGCAGAGAAGAGATGCCATGGAGAGCTCAAATGAATCTACTCCTGGCACTAACTCATTTCAGTTTGTTTAAGAAAAAGCTTAGTCAGCTGTACAGTGAAGAACTGGAGAGTGAGCAGAGCGCTAACAGGTAAAGCTAGCACAACACATGAGCAGATCACAAATAATGGCTCTCATTAGCATTCCTCCACATTTTAAGCTTGAGACAAACTACCAGTGTAAAATCCTCTAGTAATGAAGAGACATGGTGGCCCCTGTTCTCGAGTTTACCAACTTGAATGTTATGTTGTCTTGTTAGTTCCTTTAATGCTGCAAGAACAAATTGCCATTGTATGACCTTTTCTATTTCCTGTTGTTGCTGTCTGTTGATGGGCACAAACGCAGATCACAGTATTGGTAATTCTGTAGCATTGCAGTGCTTCCTCTTTACACAGCCACTAAGACTTAAGGCCGTTAACTGCGCTCCTTTCACAGAGATGTATGCATCGTTATCAGTTATTCTCTGATACTGTTAATCTTAGCCCCTCCAATCCCACTTTCAAAATCGCGGGGGTCCTAGCTCTCAGACCCCTGCGATCTGAAACCTATTCCTATCCTATGCTTAAAGGAATAGTAATAGATGTTTAAAATTAGACCACCCCTTTAATTGTGTATGTGTGTGTGTGTGTGTATATACATCTATATATATATATATAACTCAACGTGTGTGTGTGTGTATGTATGTGTGTATGTTCCAGCATCACGTCCGAACAGCTAAAGATATTAACATGAAACTTGGCACACATGTTACTTGTATGTCAACAACAAACATAGGATAGGTAAATTAACCCTTACTCGCCCCCATTTGCCAGGGGCGGGGTTTATGTTTAAAATCCCATACAAGTCCATGGGAAATATATGTTACTGCATAACTTCCAAACGGCTGGAGATATTTCGATAATACTTGGTCACATGTTACTTATATGTCCACTTAAAAAATATAGGATAGTTCATTTAACCCTTAGCTACCCCCATTTGAGAGGGTCAGGGTTTTTGTTTAAAGTCCCATGCAAATCAGTGGGAAACATATGTTCCCACATAACTTCAGTACGGCTGGAGATATTTCAATACCTGGTACACATATTACAGGTCTGGATAGGAGGTCGAGATAGGATGTCG